>NC_071657.1:66484820-66784820 GCF_014839835.1 Dryobates pubescens | reverse complement strand
CCTAACAATTCTGTGATTCTCCATGAAGCTCATCCTCCAAATCATTCAAAGTGTTTTTTTAATGGAAGCAATTCCCAAAACAACTCCAGTGATAAAGTTTTTGCGATGTCCAGTTTCAAACATGCTCCAAAAGTGTGCAGGGGGTGGAAAAAACAACACCCAAACAAAAACAAACAAAAAGCCCACAACAGAAAACCACAACAGCTTGGACAATGCATGTCTTAGCATTGTCTCCAGTTGCCAGACACTAAGTTTAGATTCCCAGGCAAGTGAAAGCCAGCAGGTACCACATCTTGCCTGCTTGTGCATCATGCATAATTTAGGTTTTAATTTAGCCTGGGTTAAGTGGTGTTTTCACATGCTGTTGCGTTACCTTTATTATACCAAATCTCTTGTTCAAGACAGGACATTTCAGTTCCTGTTGATACCAGTGCCTCCATGTTTTCTTGCATCCCTCTGTATTCTGTGTCTCACCTTCTTTTTTAAATTATTGTGGTAGCAAACCACAACCAATTTACAGCAGCAGGAGTGTAATTAAAAATAATAGCCATAGCAACTGTATTGAAAGATCAGTCCTTCTCCAAACCGGTTAATGATAGCCCTCACGCTAATCTGAATGCAAAACATGCTTCTTTAAAGGCTTTTTCCAATATGAAAGGGAGTGGAAACCCATTAATAACTATATTACACTGGAAGGGTTTGAAAAATGAAGGAAGACCCCTTCCCTCCTGTCTCCTGGAAATTGCATCCCTCACATCCAGGAATCTGCGAAATGCAGATGATTTATACCACCGACGGCCTCCAGATCCCCGAGAAGCAGCAATGGAAGGCTTCACAAGACAGTCTCTAGGGATTCAGGCATGATCATCTTACTGTGGAAGAACTAGACAGAAGGATATTTACTGTGCAAAGGTGGCAAATAGAATGTTGAGGAACTAAAAGGAATGAAAGTATGAGCAGAAAGAGGGGAAAGGCTGTCAGTTCAAGCTGAAATATTCCTATTGTCCTCAAAATCTCTAGATGAGGAAACCCAAGGCTGCAGGAACAGCACAACTAATTTTCTGAGGTTAATAACAAGAAGTCCTGAAATGTTTTGAGGAGTTGAGGAGATATCATTTTTTTTTTTGTTTAAGTTGTCAACATTTTTCCTTGAGAAAATGCTTTTATCTTCTTGAAGCTGAAACTTTGTGCAGGGATATGTTGATTTCAATTGACATGTGGCAGAAATGAGTGCCTAAATGAAATGGAATATATCAATGTTTTTAGTTGTAAAGACCTTCAAGTTGATAGTATTAGATTTATTTTTATATATATATATATATATATATATATATATATATATACACATATATATATATATATATACATATATATATATACACACATATATACGTATATATATACGTATATATATATATATACACATATATATATATATATACACACATATATACGTATATATATACGTATATATATATATATATATATATATAATCAGTTTTGGAACCAAACATAAAAATTGTTTAAGTTAACCAGAAATGCTGCTTTGGAAATGTGCCTTCTGAGTGGACAGAAAACATGTAGATGATTCTATGCTACTGCAGTTTTCCCTGTAGCTAGATGGGCGAAAAATGGAAACAGAAGCAATTGAGATAAAGCACCCTGCTACTATTAAGTCTTTCCCCAGGGGTACCACTATGTCATTTACTTTTGGTTTGAATATTGCTTGGAAGTGGAGTGTTCTGATTCATGCCGTCAGCAGAATTTTAGGTTCATCGGTAAGGATTTATGAGAGGCCACTAAGAGCACTTTCAGGCACCCTTTTAGTCAATTGTCCATTAAGGGAAGACAGAGCTATTCACACAATCACTTTGGCAGTCACTCATACAGGGTGTACAAACCTAGTGTTATGGGATTGTTGGTTTGCCACATCTGCTTGTCACCGGGCTAAAGGACAGTGTGCACGAAAACAAACCCCAGGCTCCTCCTCTACGTGAACAGCATGCCATAGAGGTTTTGCTGCTTGCTCCATAGGCAACCCTGAGCTGAGGCTCTTTGTCTGGGCAAGGCATGACTTGTCTTTCTTATACCGGGCTATTCAATTTAGCTTTTGAACCTGGCACAATAAATACTCAAACAAAAATTGACTTTCTTGGTAATTTATGGAAAGGGAGACAACTCTAGAAGGATCTTCTGTAAAAGCAAAACCTTCCCTTCATATGAGGTGAGCTTTCATTGAAGCATGATGGCTGAAAGTTTTAAAACTGAAGAGCTGCATGCTCATGCTTTCCGTGCCTCTTCCATAAATTAACTCTTAGATGCAGAACAGACTTAAAGCTCTGACTTTGCAGATAGGGTTACCAGTAAAGTTATGCCAATAGTCACAGTGTCCCATCTGACACTGTAGAATGGACTGGACTGGACTGGACTGGACTGGACTGCACTGGACTAGAATAGAATAGAATAGAATAGAATAGAATAGAATAGAATAGAATAGAATAGAATAGAATAGAATAGAATAGAATAGAATAGAATAGAATAGAATAGACCAGGTTGGAAGAGACCTTTGAGATCATTGAGTCCAACCTATCACCCAACACCATCTAATCAACTAAACCATGGCACCAAGCACCCCATCAAGTCTCCTCCTAAACACCTCCAGTGATGGTGTCTCCACCACCTCCCTGGGCAGCCCATTCCAATTGCCTTTCTATGAAGAAAACCTTGAGAGAGCAGTTTGGGGTACCAGGTTTTAAAAGGAAACTGGGGTGGGGAAACCCTTTAGAAATGGATGTGCTGGCTGGGGGGGTTGCCTTCAGTGTAACTCACAGCAACATGAGACCAAACAGGAATGGCAAGGATGTGGAAATGAGGGAGGATCCAAAGAGATTATTCATATTTCATCACAGGTGCTTCTCTACTGCACTTCTGTGCTGACACAGTTGCCAGCAAAACAGACTTGTAGCTCCAGTCATGCCTCCCTCCCCTGCCTGCACTTTGTCATTGCCATCACTCACAGCAGAATGTCTCTGTGAGTGCAGGGTGTGGGAACAGCAAAAAGCAGAGGACAGTCTGCCCCACAGAATGAAGCAGTAGATGTGTTTTTCCCCTTCCCATTTCTTGCTCCCACAGGGCACACATGCCACATTTTCAAGCCCAATGATCATGCAAAAGCAAAACCAGGACTTTGGCATTTTCCTCATGCAACTACTTCTCCACCATTAAAACACGGAGGTCCTGCTGTTCCTGTGCTGTCCATCACAAAACAGGAACTGCTGAAAGCTGTGTGTTTCCTGAAAAGCATGTTGTGAATCTCACCCTCCTCCTTTGCCTTCAGGAGAACGACATCAGAAATCAATCTAATAACACTTTCACTCTTGAACAAACCCTCTGCTAGTGGAATTTTGCCCCACATCTTTCAGCTGTAGTTGACCAGAATTCTCCTCACATTAGGTGTACTTATATGCTTCCAGCAGCTTCTGTTTCTCACCTGCAAAGAAGAGGCTGTGTGTCAAAACCCTTCACAGGGTTTGGGCCAGGTGAAAACTTATTAAACTCCTGCTGCAGGGTGCAGAGCAGCCCTGCATGTGTTGATGTGCAGCAGAATGGTAAGTTCATTCACTGAATTTTCAGCCACATAATTCTCCACTCTTTTCAACACCTTTTGTTCCCCCATATCACAGCCTTCCTCCCCAGGTACACCTGACACAACTGGGTGACTGTGCACAACCAGCAAGGTAATTTACTCTAGTGATATCCAGTACTGAATGCCCTGCTCTATGATAGCTCCAATGAATGAATGAATATTTCTTGAATGAATAAACCAGGTTGGAAGAGACCTTCGAGATCATGGCGTCCAACCCATCAACCAATCCAACACCACCTAAACAACTAACCCATGGCACCAAGCATCCTGTCAAGCCTTGCCCTGAACACCCCCAGCAACGGCGACTCCACCACCTCCTCAGGCAGCCCATTCCAATGTATACAGAGATGTTTACATCAGTTACTGACTATGAAATGGACAAAACCAAACCAGACATTCAAGAGCCCATCCTGGTACTGTACTGCTAGTTACATTTACAGAATGCAGAATTAACCAGTTTGGAAGAGACCTTTGAGATCATTGAGTCCAACCTATCACCCAACACCATCTAATCAACTAAACCATGGCACCAAGTACCTCATCCAGGCTCTTCCTAAACACCTCCAGGGATGGTGACTCCACCACCTCCCTGGGCAGCACATTCCAATAGCCAATCTCTCTTTCTGGGAAGAAATTTCTCGTCACCTCCAGCCTAAAACTTCCCCTGGCACAGCTTGAGACTGTGTCCTCTTGTTCTGGTGCTGGTTGCCTGGCAGTAGAGACCAACCTCCACCGGGCTACAACCTCCCTTCAGGTAGCTGTAGAGAGCAAGGTCTCCCCCGAGCCTCCTCTTCTCCAGGCTAAGCAACCCCAGCTCCCTCAGCCTCTCCTCACAGGGCTGTGCTCCAGACCCCTTCCCAGCTTTGTTGCCCTTCTCTGGACACCTTCCAGCATCTCAACATCTTTCCTAAACTGAGGGGCCCAGAACTGGACACAGGACTCAAGGTGTGGCCTAACCAGTGCTGATCACAGGGGCAGAAAAACATCTCTTCTCACAGATCTCATCTCTTCAGCCAAAGATCTCATCCCACACCAAGATAATTATATTTGTCCATCTTGTCATAGGTTAATTCTCTCCCCACCTCCCCCCACCCCCAAAAAAAATCCTACAGAAATAAATGAATGAAACTGGTGTAAAGAGAATACTTTCATCTAAAATGGTCCTGTGTGTATATGTACTTTTATTAGGTCTGTCTGTGATGGAGTTAACTTTGCTCACAGCAACTCTCATGGTGTTATGGTGTGTATTTCTAGCAGGTTGGTGCTGATAGTGTTTCAGTGTTTCAGATAGTGATGAGAAGAGATCACATAGCATCTTCTTCAACCCACCCATCTACAAGGCCAGAAGGCTGGAGGTCAGCAAGAGGATGGGAGAGGACACAGCCAAATTAGCTGACTCAGGCTGACCAAAGGGATATTGTACTCGATATGACTTTATGTTCACAATATAAGCCAAGAGAAAGGAAAAGCTGCAAGGGCTGCATTCATTATCAAGACATTTGTCTTCCTGAGCAGCCACTCTACTTACTGAGCCCCTGCTATCCACAAAGTGCCTGGAAATCATCTGCTGATGGGAAGTAGAGAGTAAATCTTTTTGTTTTCCTCTGCTATCACATGTAGCCCTTGCTTTTCTTTATTAAACTGTCTTTATCTCAGAGATCAAATGGTTTTCAATCCTATTTTCTCCCTCCCCTGTCCCCCTTCCCTGCTGAGGAGAGGGAGTGATAGAGCATCTTGGTGAGCACCTGGCAACCAGTCAAGGTCAACCACTATGCCACTGAGTTTCCTTTCAGCTGTTGCTTCAGTCTTTTTCTTTCTCATACTTAACTAGTAGGCATCAGCAAGGCTGTTCAGTGCTGCTGGAAAAGCCTGACATCTCTGCAGGCATTTCTGATGGCAGAGCAGAATGTGTATACACAATAATGACAACAGGTAGAAATCATTAGCACCTTCAGTACACTCTACATCTTTGAAACAAAGTCTGCTTCTGGTAATCCCTTTCCAACTGTTCAAGTGGCAAAACATGCCCTCAAAACATGTGGGAGATGGCTGATGTTCCTTCAGGGTGTGGTAATGCACATGTGGATAGATAAAAGCCTACAATAAAGAAGACAAAGCTGAGATGACTGCATAACTGCACAGCAGCAAAGGCATGAAGTGAATAATGTCTTTTATTCAATCAAATGCTGCAAGGAGGCTAAACTCTCTTCTGCACTGTATCTTGAGCAGCTGGTTAGCCAGGTAAAAAGCAGATGTGGAAGACTGTTCTAATTTAGAGTGGAAGAGAAAAAAGTGAGAAATTGAGTCCAGTCTTAAGGGTATAACATTTGAATACTCAGAGGCCACAGTGAACCTGGGTTAAGACCCATCAGCAGCCGCTGGATGATAGAATAGAATAGAATAGAAAAGAATAGAATAGAGTAGAATAGGCCAGGTTGGAAGAGACCTTCAAGATCATTGTATCCAACCTGTTATTCAAACCACCTGATCAACTAAACCACTCAACCAAGCACCCTATCAAGTCTCCTCCTGAACACCTCCAATGATGCTGACTCCACCACCTCCCTGGGCAGCCCATTCCAATGGCCAATCTCTCTTTCTGAGAAGAAATTCTTCCTAACATCCAGCCTAAACCTCCCCTGGTGCAGCTTGAGACTGTGTCCTCTTGTTCTGGTGGTGCTTGCCTGGGAGAAGAGACCAACCTCCACCAGGCTACAACCTCCCTTCAGGGAGTTCTAGAGAGCAAGAAGGTCTCCCCTGAGCATCCTCTTCTCCAGGCTAAGCAACCCCAGCTCCCTCAGCCTCTCCTCACAGGGCTGTGCTCCAGACCCCTCCCCAGCTTTGTTGCCCTTCCCTGAACACCTTCCAGCAAGTCAACCTCCTTCCTAAACTGAGTGGCCCAGAACTGGACACAGGACTCAAGGAGTGGCCTAACCAGTGCAGTGTACAGGGGCAGAATGACCTCCCTGCTCCTGCTGCCCACACTGTTCCTGATGCAGGCCAGGATGCCATTGGCCTTCTTGGCCCCCTGGGCACACTGCAGGCTCATGTTCAGCCTACCATCCTCCAGTACCCCCAGGTCCCTCTCCACCTGGCCGCTCTCCAGCCACTCTGACCCCAGCCTGTAGCTCTGCATGGAGTTGTTGTGGCCAGTGTGCAGAACCCGGCACTTGGATGTGCAATGTTCAACTAACTTCAATCTGCTGCTGACAGGTATCACCTGGGTGTCATTGATTTCCTTTTTTTTCCTTTTGTCTGTGTTTTTTTTTTGTGCACAAACCAAAGAGCAATCCCTGTTATTCATTTCCATTTTAGCACTACAAAGCAGTTTTTGGGGTTCTGCTCATTATTTATTTATTATTATGCATTTGTATGTGCATGACTCTGTCATTCAGAAATTGCTTTGTCTTGCAGACACCCCAGGAGCTGGGAGCATTTTCCCAGTTTGTCTCAAAAGCAACATAAAACAAGCAGATAATGTACTGTGTCTTTCCAGGCAACCAGCACCAGAACAAGAAGATACAGTTTCAAGCCATTTCAGGGGAGGTTTAGGCTGCATGTGAGGAAGAAGTTCTTCCCAGAAAGAGAGACTGGCCATTGGAATGTGCTGCCCAGGGAGGTGGTGGAGTCACCATCACTGGAGGTGTTCAGGAAGAGCCTGGATGAGGCACTTGGTGCCATGGTTCAGTTGATTAGATGGTGTTGGGTGATAGGTTGGACTTGATGATCTCAAAGGTCTTTATCAACATGGTTAATTCTGTTAGAATTCTTTTGTACAGGGGGTGTCAGGGGTAGGCAGGGAAGGAGAAGCTAGTAGCTTCCCCTGTTCATTGAGCAGGGGGGTTCTTGTGCTGTTTGTTAATTGTAAATATTGTAAATCCTGTATATTTTGTACATATTCGTTTAATTCCATTGTAGATTGTAGTTTTTCCTGTAAGCACAGCTTCCATTTGCTTCCAACTGAGCAGCACAAAGTTAATGTTGGGGTGTGTGAGGGGAAATTTCATCCCACCACATCATGTGAAAACAGCAACCACAGAGCTAGGTGTGGGTGTCATCAGTCCAGCCCTGTGAGTGCAGTGCTCAGCACAGCTTGCAGAGCTGACAGAGATGGTGCAAGCACCACAACAGCCCCTGAGCTCTGGGGAATGTTCCTGCTGCCTCCAGGAAGCATGTCTGGCAGCAGCTGTATAGGCAAGAGTTTGCTCTGAGTCAGTTCTTGTTCCTGCAGACTGTTCCTGGACCTTGACAGAGGTGTTGTGAGGACAAGCTCCGAGGAGACCTAATAGTGGCCTCTGGTACCTGAAGAGGCCTACAAGAAGGATGGAGAGAGACTGTTTACAAAGGCCTTTGATGATAGGACAAGTGGCAGTGGCAACAAAGTGGGGAGAAGCAGACTTAGACTGGATGTTAGGAACAGCTCCTTTACTACAAGGGTGGTGGAACACTGGAACCGGTTGCCCAGGGAGGTGTTTGAGGTCCCATCCCTGGAGATACTGAAGGTGAGGGCTCTGGGCAGCCTGATCTAGTTGAGTATGCCACTGCTGACTGCAGAGGAGGTTGAGCTGCATGACCTTTGGAGGCCATCATAGAATCATCTATGACTCTATGATGATTTGTGGTGGGTCCAGCAGCTAAAGACAAAAGAGCCTGCTGAGCTGGTGACCAGTGCTGAGCACAAATGCAGGCATCACCTCCACTGTATTCTGTTGACTATACTGTTACAAACTGGCTTCAGCAAATATCCTGATCTTGGACAGAATGATTTGTATTTTTCTAATGCAAGAAAGAGAGGCAGAAACTGAGAAGAGAAAGACAATATTAACAAAAAAAAACCCAAAAGAGTAATCAAGTAACTTCCCAACTGAGCAACATTCTAAATGTGGCTGGTCTGCCTCTCCTGAGTAATTGTCTATGCTTTCATCAATGCAGAAAAACTTACTAAAAATAGAATTATTACTTGTCCTCACAGAGATACCTAAACTAGATTTGCTATTTCACTTCTCTAAGTGTTTAGGAGGTACTATTTAACAGGGAGAAAAAAAAAATCATTCAACAAAGCCACAGTTTGGTCTTAGCTAACCTTAAGTCATGTTGTGTGGTGGAAAACCAGCTACCTGCTTACGTTTTGCTAAGTGTGCAACTTTCACCAGCAGAAAAAAATTCTCTCTCATAAATTGCAAAGAAAACCTTTTTTTCTTCACTAGAAGAACTCACTTAAGCATTTTCTTATGTATTTGGGAGCACTAGAGTAAATCAAATCTAATTTATCATGGGTTTGTACCTTGTAGTTAGTTGATGTTAGCTGTGATTAAGAGATCTGTGTTTGAAGCTTTTTTCTTTGCCACACAGGCTGAGGACTGTGTACCTGTGGATGGGTAGCACGACAAGTGATGGGCAATGGGGCAGCAGTTAATGACAGCTGCTCCTGCATTCCTCTCTGCCTGCACAGCAAGCACAGCTCCTTGCACACTATCACACGGGTTGTCAGTTCTTGCCCCAGTGTGGTGCAAGGTGCAGGATGTGCCTGAAATACCCTCTGGATGTATGACCATGGAAAACCTCACAGAGGAAAAGCAAATTAGTCTACTGATGGTTAGTGCTATCCCAAAGAACCCCATAGGCTATGAATAAATTTGAAAACCATCAGCCTAGAATGTTCCACTCCATTCTGGTCCTTGTATTGCACAGCAGAGGCCAGCCCTGCCATCCCACTGGTCAGGAAAATATGTAGTTGCTAAGAAGTTGTATTCCCTCCATGGGATAGGATTCTGCACATCCTGCAAAAGGAGTTTGTATTTGGCATTCAATGGGTAGCAAATGCAATCAGTCCTACATTGTTCAATACCAAACAAAGCCTTCCTCTCAGAAGCCTAAAGGTTAAGCTGGAGCCAATGCATGGATACTTCATTCTTTTGCAGCGTGGTGTTTCTTGTCAAATTACCTGCACTTGGCTGAATTCAGACTTCATTCAAAGACCATTGAAGCTGACAGCAGGCTTTCCATTGTCTTTGGTTTGCCATAGACAAAAGACCTTACAAAGGAAACACAAGAAGCTTATGAGCTAAAGCTGGGAACTGATGCAGTAGACAGCACACCAGGTGTATATGCGCATTTATGATCCCTGTGATTCACAGTAATTCACAGCAGTCACATTCCCTTGTGTGTGCTTTGTTCATGCTTAAAACTGAAATAATTGTAGGCAACAACAAACATTTGCTTTTGCAGTGGCAGCAGCTGATAAAATGTGATGGCATTTTATTAAGAATCCAGACACCTAGATTGTTTTGCTTTGTTGGGTGAAATGCATTAACTGAAATGAAAGCTGCAGCAGAGTCTCAGGGGTTCAGGTATGTTGCTGCAGTCATTCTTAGCAGGTTTGGGGCTTTCATGTTTTGTGTTGCCTTTTGTTTGTTTGTTTGTTAGTTATTATTTTTAGTCTGTATTAACAAAAGTTGGTATATGGATGTCAGGAGAGGGGTCTTGCTGCAATGTATAGGGTAGAAGGGTACATGCTTCAGCCTGCAGTGTGAGTGTGTGGCAACGTGTATATGAATGCCTTGGGTGGCTTTGTCTCAAAGCATGAATGTGATGTCATTTATTTTGGATGAATGTGTGTTGCTCCAGCTGGGCATCTGCATTGGCTTGATCAGTAACAGCTCTTCCAGAAGCACCGACTTGCACCATACCTGTTCCATACAGGAAAAGGGCTCTACGGGTATGAGGCTTGGGACCTTATTTCAGGATACTGCATGCCACAAGGCTGAAAATGATGTATTTGTCAATCAGCAAAGAAGTTTTGAACAAGTCAGGAAGAAATGAGACTGTGGATTCTTCATCTCACTTTTATATGAAGAGAGAAAATAACTCTGAAAGAAGTCCTGCATGTTATCAGGGAATCATAGAATCATTATGGTTGGAAAAGACCTTTTAGATCATTGAGTCCAACTGTAACCCAACTACCATGACCACTGAACTATATCCTGAAGTGTCACATCTACACACTTCTTGAACACCTCCAGGAAGGGTGACTCCATCATCTCCCTGGGCAGCCTGTACCAACACATCACCACTCTTTCAGTAAACATTTTTTTCCTAAAACTCAATGCAAACTTCCTCTGGAGCAACTAAAGGCCATTCCCTCTCATCCTATCACTAGTTGTTTGGGAGAAGAGACCAACACTAGCCTCACTGCAACCTCCTTTCAAGCAGTTGTAGAGAGCAGTAAGACCTCCCCTTAGCCTTCTCTTCTCCAGACTAAACAACCCCAGTCCCCTCAGCGTCTCCTCATACAACATGACCTTCAAACCCCTTGCCAGCCTCATTACTCTCCTCTTGGACATCCTCCAGGACCTCAGTGTCTTTCTTTGCTAAAGAATGTACATTAATTTATAATTCAGATATTAATGATGTGGCAAATATGGATATTAATGAAAATATTGAGAACTTTTGATTAATATGAAAAAATTGCCAAAAACTTATCAAATAGGTTCAATGTATGGTTAGAATATGCATTTGCAGTGGGAATGTACAGCGTTTAGGCAAATATGGTTGGTTTACTGGTTGATAGTAGGCTGAACATGAGCCAGAAGTGTGCCCAGGCAGCCAAGAAGGCCAATGGCATCCTGGCCTGCATCAGGAATAGTGTGGCCAGCAGGAGCAGGGAGGTCATTCTGCCCTGTGCTCAGCACTGGTTAGGCCACACCTAGAGTACTGTGTCCAGTTCTGGGCCCCTCAGTTTAGGAAAGATGTTGAGTTGCTGGAAGGTGTCCAGAGAAGGGCAGCAAAGCTGGGGAGGGGTCTGGAGCACAGCCCTGTGAGGAGAGGCTGAGGGAGCTGGGATTGCTTAGCCTGGAGAAGAGGAGGCTCAGGGGAGACCTTCTTGCTCTCTACAACTACCTGAAGAGAGGTTGTAGAAAGGTTGAGGTTGGTCTCTTCTCCCAGGCAACCAGCACCAGAACAAGAGGACACAGTCTCAAGCTGTGCCAAGGGAGGTTTAGGCTGGATGTTAGGAAGAATTTCTTCCCAGAAAGAGAGATTGGCCATTGGAATGTGCTGCCCAGGGAGATGATGGAGTCACCATCCCTGGAGGTGTTTAGGAAGAGCCTAGATGAGGCCCTTGGTGTCATGGTTTAGTTGATTAGATGGTGTTGGATGATAGGTTGGACTCAATGATCTCAAAGGTCTTTTCCAACCTGGTTAATTCTATTCTATTCTATTCTATTCTATTCTATTCTATTCCATTCCATTCCATTCCATTCCATTCCATTCCATTCCATTCTATATCATTCCATTCCATTCCATTCTATATAACAGCTTCAACTCTTTTAAGCAAACTGGTAGGAATAAGAGGGACAGAATTCCCCAGCACAAACTGGGGTTCGACCACAGTGGGGCAGACTCAACCAGAGCCGTTAAGCCAAAGAGGCAATGAATTAATTACTCACAGCTGCTTTCACCCACACGGGGAGTGCTGCTGCTGTGCATTAGCTGTTGAGGCTTTTGGGGCGCTCTCATGCACCAGGCACAGCAGGTTGTCTGAGGGGATGCCGCGCAGTCTCCGGGCTGGCCTGGCTCCAGCAGGACGGTGGGCTGCTTACAACACTGTTGCTGCAATGGGCTTTTGCATTGTCCTGGGGAAACTGAGGCATGGCAAAATTCCAGCTGCAAGGGGAGGCAAGGCTTGGCTCTGGCTCCTAAGGCTCGTGGCTCCTCTAGCTTGCAGTGGGTAGGCTTGTGGCTCCATCCCAGCCTCTGGACCAGGAAACTCCAATAGAGACCACTCAAGGCAACTTCAAGCAAGGCAGGTCTGAGGCAAAGCAGATTCAAGCAAGGCAAGACAAAGGTGAATAGAAGTCAGCCTGTATATATATATATTGCCAGAGGTTCAACTGGGCCAATAGAGCACCTGAAGCCAGCAAATAACTGCCCAATGAGAAAGCGATGCTGCCAGGCTGTGGCCAAAACAGGCAGCAACATAGGCCTGGCCAGGGAGGAGCAGTGGGCAGTACATGTGCTCTTACCCCAGAAGGAGAGTTGTTTACCAGACACGTTAAGTCCTGTCCCTTTGTTCCTTTTCCCACTGTGGTGGCTTGAGCCTTAACTAGGGCTTAAGAGCTCAGATGGGGCAAGGCTGAGAATCCCTCCCCTGCTTCCCCCCTCCTTTTTCCCAGTAGAGAGGAAAAAAAAGGAAGGGAGCAAATCCACCAAGAAATGATTTGGGTTCAGCTTGGAAGTAGAGAGGTAAATTTTCTTTAAAGAGTGTATATATATATATATGTGTGTGTGTGTATATATATAAAACAATGACAGGCAGGGTTCACAAGGGTAAGGAAGAAGGACGAATGAGAAAGGGAATGAAATATGAGATACAGAACCAGTCCTTTGCAAAGTGTGGAAGCAACAGGGAGGACCAGGTGGGAGGGGAGCAACAAGCCAGCAGCAACTCTCTTTCATCCCCACGAAGAAGACGGGAGAGAGAGCAATGGCTGCAATGTCCTCCCTCTTATACTCCTGCTGGATGTCAGGGAGAGGAGTGGGACAGACCAAGTCAGTTTCCCAAGGGGAAAACACCCTCCAGGGAGGGCAAAAACTCTCACAAGCCTTCCCCCCCTGTTTTCAGGATGGCCGCAGCCCATCACACCCACATTACCCCGACTTTCTGCAGGAAGGAGGGGGAGAGGGGACCATGTCTAGACATCAGGGCCTCCCTGGGTTTGTGCTGGGCCCATTTGGCCCTACCATGACATTCTTATACTGTGGGGACTGGAACTGAATGCAGTACTCAAGCAGTGGCCTCACCAGGGCTGAGTACAAGGGCACAATCACTTCCCTACTCCTGCTGGACACACTGGTCTTGATACCAACCAGGGTGCCATTGGCTTTCTTGGCCACTTGGGCAGGCTGCTGGCCCATGTTCAGACAGCCATCCACCACCACCTCCAGATCCTTTTCCACTGGGCTGCTTTCCAGACACTCAGCCTGGCTACAACCTCCCTTCAGGTAGTTGTAGACAGCAGTAAGGTCTCCTCTGAGCCTCCTCTTCTCCAGGCTAAGCAACCCCAGCTCCCTCAGCCTCTCCTCACAGGGTTTGTGCTCAAGGCCTCTCACCAAATTGTTGACATAGCATTAGTAACTGCTTTTCAACAGCTATTGCAGGTTTCTAAATGGAGGCTGACGGAGGTGTTTAGCCTGGAGAAGAGGAGCCTCAGGGGTGACCTCATTGCCCTCTACAACTACCTGAAAGGTGGTTGTAGACAGGAAGGGGTTGGTCTCTTCTCCCAGGCAACCAGCACCAGAACAAGAGGACACAGTCTCAAGCTGTGCCAGGGGAGGTTTAGACTCAAGGTGAGGAGAAAGTTCTTCACTGAGAGAGTCATTCATCATTGGAATGTGCTGCCCAGGGAGGTGGTGGAGTCACCATCCCTGGAGGTGTTCAAGAGAGGATTGGACGTGGCACTTGGTGCCATGGTCTAGTCATGAGGTCTGTGGTGACAGGTTGGACTCGATGATCCTTGAGGTCTCTTCCAACCTTAGTTATACTGTGATACTGTGATACTATGAAAAATTATTGCAAGCCTTGTAAATTTCTTTGTTGTTATTGTTGTTAGAAATGGATTACCCCAGAACCGTTAACTTTCTTAGCCACTATATACTGTCATGGCCCTGCAGATACTAGTTAATGCCCATCATTCCTCCTCAGCAGCCACACAAGGGAAGGACACATCTTGTGAGAGAAAAGAAGACAAGGCACAAGCTTCTGGAAGGAAGGTGTTGAATGGAATGGAATGGAATGGAATGGAATGGAATGGAATGGAATGGAATAGAATAGAATAGAATAGAATAGAATAGAATAGAATAGAATAGAATAGAATAGAATAGAATAGAATAGAAAATAGACCAGGTTGGAAGAGACCTTCAAAATCATCACGTCCAACCTGTCACCCAACACCATCTAATCAACAAAACCATGCAACCAAGCACCCTATCAAGTCTCCCCCTGAACACCTCCAATGATGGTGACTCCACCACCTCCCCAGGCAGCCCATTCCAATGGGCAATCACTCTCTCTGTGTAGAATTTCTTCTAACATCTAGTCTGAATCTCCCCTGTTGCAGCTTGAGACTGTGTCCTCTTGACAGTCAAGTGAATATCATGTAATCTGGTGGGGTTTTTTCTTCACTCTGTGCAGCAATAACTTACCATGACAGTTTGTCACGTTAGCTTTTCATTTACGTAAAAGGGACCAGCTGTTGGTTTATTTCTCTGAAGGAGCCCATAATGGAATTGTTGAAATATTTAAGGCATAATTGCACAGAAGGCTATTTCAAGCCTTAATATTGATGTGTGTCTGCCAGGGAAAATTCCAAGATGTTTCCCAAATGGGAAGTGGGATGAAGATCTGCTGGCTTTGGGAAGCAACTTTTGAAAGAGCTCCATTTCTGTTTAGACTTCTGCTCCAGTGACAGATATTGTAGGGATCCTTATGTCTGATAGCAATGCTGGCTCCTCTCCATTTCTTTCCAGCCATGAAATTCTCTGCATCTCAGCTGTGATTTCCATGTCTTCTCTAAGATATGAGAATTTCTCAGACTTAGCACATAAGCACTGAAACGTTGTGCTGTCCTTCCTTATGGTTTTTTACACTAAAACAGGGGTAAGCTAAACTAGAAATAAACAAGCTGGCCCCTTGTTATTAGAGGGTAAAAGACTGTGTGGCAAATGAGAATGTTAAATCAGTGAGAAACCTCATTTCTCAAAATGCAATATGTGGAACTCATGCCCGTGATAGAGCCATTTATTGTTCAAACTCCCTTTCATTGAGGGAAAATCACATTATACGGTAATCTGTGTGCCATCAGAATATATTGCTGGGAGTAATGGCATGTGTATCGCTATGTGCATTGTACCATCAGTGTTTTGGGTCACTCTGCACTGTTCTACCTCCTTCTGATGAAAAAAACCTTGATAAAATATGCCAGTGTGCCAGATTGAATTGTGTTCTGCATGTGACCCCCAAAGGAAAGAAGGTCACGGGGCCGTTCAAGCCTCATTTCTGCACCTTTTAATGAGATTCTGAAAGGGCTGGGGAGGAGGGAAAGACCATTTGTCACTTTGGAAACAAAAGAAGAGGCAGCAGAAACAGAATCTGAATGCAAATGAGACATTTTTCCACTTGGGACAAGCTGATTTCCATATTAACTATTCCCCCCCCCCACCCCCCATATTTGTCCAAATGCATTTCCTTTGCTATTTTGTATTCAGAAGCCAAATGATGATAATGAGTCAAATTTGCACGTTTTCTAAAGAAATGCTGAGGGTGAACCTACACAGATTAATTATGTTGCACTGCATTTTAATGGTTATATCTTTAAACACAGCTGAAATCCACCAGACTTCATGACCTGTGCTCTCAGTGTGTGCTTTGTCTTTTGCTTTGTCATGGCATAGTGAAGAAAGGATGATAAGGTGGGAAGAAAATATGAAATGATTTATATAAATTCCTTTTATGACACTGACATTATGCACAGTTCTTTTCTGGGATGTAGATAACACACATTAGTCACATAAAGAACCTAAAGAGTAAAGGAGATCTAAGTACATGGACACATTTTCATCTCCCTTGTATAGCTGAGGTGCCAGTGCAACTTTCTGAGCTGCTCTGAGGAGTTTCTGAGTTGCTGCTGATGGTGTGCAGCCTCAGATAGGCTGATTCCAGTTGAAGATGCTGTACTATTCCAGGAAAGTGTAGGAATCTGTCAGGAAAGCATCTAGGGAGAGGGTAATAATTGTCTTCTTTAACAACCTGGTAATGGAGTGGAGTGCACCTTCAGCAAGTTTGCAGGTGATGCAGGACTGGGACAAGTAGTTGCCACCTTTGTAGTGTCCTTCAGAAGACCACAGCAGGATGGAGAAATGCGTGGGCAGACCCCTCATGGTCAAGAAGGTGAAATGCCCCTCCTGCCCCTGAGGGGAACAATTCAGTGGTGCCCAGTGGTAGGGCAAGACACAATGGGCACAAGCTCGAACACAGGAGATTCCACCTCAACACAAGGAGACACCTCCTTACAGTGAGGCTGGTGGAGCATTGGAACAGGCTGCACAGAGTGGTTGTAGAGTCTCCTTCTCTGGAGACTTTCAAAACCCACCTGGATGCATTCTTGTACTTTGGCAAGGGAGTTTGACACAATGGTCTCTGGAGGTCCCTTCCAACACCTAACAATCTGTGATTCATAGAACCATAGAATCAATAATGTTGGAAAAGACCTCAGAGATCATCAAGTCCAACCTGTCACTCAACACCTGATGACTACTAAACCATGGCACCACGTGCCACGTCCAATCCCCTCTTGAACACCTCCAGGGATGGTGACTCCACTACCTCCCTGGGCAGCACATTCCAATGGCCAATCTCTCTTTCTGGGAAGAACTTCTTCCTAACATCAAGCCTCAACCACCCCTGGCACAATTTGAGACTGTGTCCTCTTGTTCTGGTGCTGGTTTCCTGGGAGAAGAGACCAACCCCACCTGGCTACAACCTCCCTTCAGGGAGTTGTGGAGAGCAATTAGTTCTCCCCTTAGCCTCCTCTTCTCCAGGCTAAGCAACCCCAGCTCCCTCAGCTTCTCCTCACAGGGCTGTGCTCCAGACTCCTCCCCATCCTCGTTGCCCTTCTCTGGACACGTTCAAGTGTCTCAATGTCCTTCTTAAATTGATTCTGTGAATCCGTTTTGAAAAAAATGTTTTCTTTTTATTCCCCTGTTAAGCCTGGCCCTTGCTCACCAGAGCAGGTGGAGGAGGGATCAGACCTGATCAGACTACTCACGGCACAGACCTATCCTGGCCCTCAGAAATCAGAGGTAGAGCTAGAAGTGCTATGATTAATATCTGGCATTTGGGTTACACCCTCCCTGCTGTTACTGCTTGTGAATGCCCATAATACATAGCACAGGTTGTGTAGTCATGCACAGTCCTCCCTCTGTCCCCTGGTACCTTTTCCTCTTACTGTTGGCAGCTTTTTCCAGTCAGAAATGATAACGTAAGGAATTAGAGAATTATATGAACTCTAAGTCATCCAAATACTGGCATTATTTTCTTTTTCCTCTCAGTCCCTAGATCTGTGGATTTGTTCTTTTCTTTAGCAATTAAAACATCTTTCCTGAGGCAAACAAAAGGAAAATAATACAATAATAATATAATGAGAATTCTTGCATCTGCCTGATGTTATCTTGGCAGCAGACGATGACAGATACATTAAATAATAAAAGACCTTCATTGAAATACAGACTGGAAGGGGAGGAGGCAATTCAAAGGAGGGAAAACAATCTCTCTGCTCACTGTGGTTTGATAATAATTATAGCAAAAATTAATTACTTGCCCTTCACAGGAGCTGAGCAATTATACCACTTAGATCTTGTGAGTTCTGTATGTTTATTTATTGCTAAATTAATTAAATACAGATGGCTTATGACTTTGTTACCTTAGTGCAGCCACACTAAAAAAGAATCCTACTGGCACACAAATGAAGCATCTGACAAGCCTGAGTGGATGAGGTACTCACCACAACTCACCATGTTGTGGCACTCATGACTAACCATCACTGTCTAAGGTCTCCTCTGTCTACCTGGATTACACACTTCAGGCTAACAGTGGGGAAAAAATCCATCTGTCTTCCTTTACTCAGTGCTATGACTGCTCTCATAGCATCAATGTTATAAAGCATTCTGGGGTAACTCCAGCACTGCAATGACTTCTGGCACTAGGTCTCCACCTGGGCTTAAAATATGACACTGTGTCACCACCAAAAAAAAAAAAAACCAAACAAGAAAATTGCATATGAAGGATGCACAAAATCACTGTGCAAGTAGATTTCTGGTAGGAATAAAAGCAGGGCTGAAGCTGCCAGGTTTTTCAGGTGCTTTTGGCAGTGTTACCTGCAACCAGTTAGAGAAGACATCGTAAAGGCACAGCAGACAGCAGAAGACATCAAAGCCTTCAGATGTAAGCAGCAGTTTGCTTTGTTATTAGAGAAGGACCACATCCACGGATGTTAGGAAAGGAAAACAATATTACTAGGCTGGATGTTAGGAAGAGAGGTTGGCCATTGGAATGGGCTGCCCAGGGAGGTGGTGGAGTCACAGTATCACAGTATCACTAAGGTTGGAAGAGACCTCAAGGATCATCGAGTCCAACCTGTCACCACAGACCTCATGACTAAACCATGGCACCAAGTGCCACATCCAATTCCCTCTTGAACACCTCCAGGGATGGTGACTCCACCACCTCCCTGGGCAGCACATTCCAATGACGAATGACTCTCTCAGTGAAGAACTTTCTCCTCACCTCAAGTCTAAACTTCCCCTGGTGCAGCTTGAGACTGTGTCCTCTTGTTCTGTCACCATCACTGGAGGTGTTTAGAAAGAGACTGGATGAGGCACTTGGTGCCATGGTTTAGCTGATTAGATGGTGTTGGGTGATAGGTTGGACTCAATGATCTCAAAGGTGTTTTCCAATTTGGTTAATTCTAATTGCAAGTCTATAAGCCTCATTTTTTCCCACAGTGCCAAATTATCTCTGTGACCATAACACTTGAAAACTATCTTTAAAAAGCAAAGGATGTTGATCACCTCCTGCCTGGCAATTACTATGGGTCCGTTTTCCTTTTAGTAAGGAACAGCTTGTGGTGGGTTGAAATTTCCTCCTTGCCCCCTCCCCCCCCCCCCAACACTATGCCCTGTATTTTACCCCTTCCCTTCTCATCCACAAAGTCTCCTTTTTTAACTTCATGAGAAATTGCAGTAGTTGGACATTTCAAGGGTGACCGCCTCCACCATTTGAAGAAGGATTGTTTAATAGATTTCTTGCAGAAGCCATTGATTAGGTGGGGATTTGTGCTGAGGCAGCATCTCTGTTTCATAAAAATGGAGCAAGCCCTTCTGGGTATCTTAAAAGCAAGTATGCTCAGCCAGGCTTTAATTACCTCTGATAAGCTCTCTAACAAGCTGCAAGGGTTTTAAAATCTGTATCTCAGGGACTCAGAAAATTATGTTCTTTGCTAATAACACATATTAGTGCAAAGTTAGAGGAGTGCAGTGCCTTCTACTTTCAATTTCCACACTACCGCCAAAGCTGCAAAAGTTCAGGCATGCTGCAATTGCTGTGGTGCAGAGTACTCTCAATGAGAGAAGAGAGGATTAAAAAGTAAATCCTGCCCTTGTTCCTTCCCCTGTTAGAATAGAATAGAATAAAATAAACCAGGTTGGAAGAGACCTTCAAGATCATCACTTCCAACCTATCATCCAACACCACCCAACCAACTAAACCATGCAACCTAGCACCCTATCAAGTCTCCTCCTGAACACCTCCAGTGATGGTGACTCCACCACCTCCCTGGGCA
Organism: Dryobates pubescens; assembly: GCF_014839835.1. NCBI lineage: Eukaryota > Metazoa > Chordata > Aves > Piciformes > Picidae > Dryobates > Dryobates pubescens. Next base: position 66,764,780 of record NC_071657.1, on the reverse strand, counting down.
GCCCATTCCAGTGGGCAATCACTCTCTCTGTGTAAAACTTCCTCCTAACCTCCAGCCTAAACCTCCCCTGCCGCAGCCTCAGACTGTGTCCTCTTGTTCTGGTACTGGTTGCCTGGGAGAAGAGACCAACCTGTCTACAACCCCCTTTCAGGTAGGCACCCACACTGGGGTGGCATGTAGTAAAGAATTTGCAGCTCTTCAGTCTTCCAAACCATACAGATTGGATACTCATATATCACAGTATCACAGTATCACCAAGGTTGGAAGAGACCTCAAAGATCATCGAGTCCAACCTGTCGCCACAGACCTCATGACTAAACCATGGCACCAAGTGCCACGTCCAATCTCCTCTTGAACACCTCCAGGGATGGTGTCCATGTGGTTGTCCCCTGTACTCAGCACTGGTCAGGCCACACCTTGAGTCCTGTGTCCAGTTCTGGGCCCCTCAATTCAAGAGAGATGTTGAGGTACTGGAAGGTGTCCAGAGAAGGGCAACAAAGCCGGGAAGGGGTCTGGAGCACAGCCCTGTGAGGAGAAGCTGAGGGAGCTGGGGTTGCTTAGCCTGGAGAAGAGGAGGTTCAGAGAGACTTCATTGCTGCCTACAACTACCTGAAGGGAAGTTGTAGACAGGCAGAGGTTGGTCTCTTCTCCCAGGCACCCAGCACCAGAACAAGAGGATACAGTCTCAAGTTGTGCCAGGGGAGGTTCAGACTGGATATTAGGAAGAAGTTCTGCACAGAGAGAGTGATTTGTCATTGGAATGTGCTGCCCAGGGAGGTGGTGGAGTCACCATCACTGGAGATCTTCAAGAAAAGCCTGGATGAGGCACCTAGTGCTATGGTCTAGTTGATTGGACAGGGCTGGGTGAAGGTTGGACTGGGTGATCTAGGAGGTCTCTTCCAACCTGGTTGATTCTATGATTCTATGACATCAACAGTTTTATAAGGGCATTAGCTGATAATTGTGGCATCAATGTGCAAGTGTTTTGCTTGCAGCAAGGCTGAACTGAGATTGCTGCACAAGATGGGTGATCAGGCTCTCGAAAGCTAGGATGCAACAGGCTTAGGGTTGGCCATTAGCAACAGCCAAGTCAGGTCTGGAAGCCACAGCTCACAGTCTCTAGGAGCCCTTTGATACAGACACTGGTACAACAGGAAGAACTAGGCCTCAGACACTTCCCCCTGTGGCCCCCTTCATCATCTTGTCATTCTCTGAGGAGAGCAATGTCTGAGTATAGTGATGGAGTATCCCACTGGCATTTTTTGGCAGAACCACCACGTGTGGTTCTCTGCACTTGTGTCAGTCAAGCCTGTCAGTGCCTTGTCTTTACACCTTCACAGCACTGATGGTCTCTGTGACACTGTATCTCTTCAACATTTACTCTCACCTGTGGGCTCCAAAGGTAGTCCCTCAATGACTGACTTAATTGCCTCTGGAATTAGATGCTGCTCTTCTGTCAGGTGTGATAAGCTTTTCATCCCTGTGCGGCTTTACTGTCCATTGCTCTCTTGTCTGATGTCCAGGTTTCTAGACTTTTCTATCAACAGCTTTGCATTCACACACAAAGGTGTCTCTTATTCTGTTCTCTGAGGACAGAAAAGCCACTAGCCCATGTCCATGTGTCTCATGCATCAGTACCTGAGCTCCTGTAGACTTACGGACGCTGAGCCTTTCAAATTCTTGGAGTTTCTACTGGCAATAAAAACTACCTTTGAGTTCTGTTTCACTTTTCTAGTATCCACACTTCCTGAGGTGGGTTTTCTTGCGTGTTTAATATGTCTTGCCAACTTCACCAGTTAGGTCTCTTATTTACTTACACAAGTTAATCAGTTTTGTTTACACCAGTTGTGTATTTCCTTCCACAGTTCAATCAGTTGTCCTACAAACTAATAAAAAGCTATAAATTAATATTGTTTATGAAATAACTTACATTAAACTGTCTTCTTGATTTGATTGGGGTTAAATTAACGAGGCAGGAATTACAAGCATTCAGTTATCTTTATTTTTCCTGAAAACCCTGCCCCAAAATGATGCACAAAACTGATTAAATTATTGACAGGTTCTATTCGGTTGCGAGTTCTACCAGGATGCTTCTGGGCAACTTTAGTGCAATTTAGAGCATTCAGGAAATGGAAAAGGCTAAGCCACAAAATAGCTTCACCCCACTGATAAATTGAGAGGTAAGCCAGAAACCTTGGGAAAACCTCACGAGGATGGAGCAGGAATTTGGCCTCGGTCCCTAGCTCTCTCTCCAGTGGCAGGCTCCAGAACTGCAGGTTTGTAATCCGATTTGTGGGTAACGTGGCGCAAAGCCAAAGGAAAAGAGAGCTGCCAGAATCAAAGTGCCTGCAGACGCGGCTGCTACGAGGGGAAACTTGTGAGCAGCAGCACTGCCTGAACAGTGCTAGAAAGCCACAGCTTCTCAGCAGGCAGGGTCGCTCCATGACAGGCAGATCCATGGAGAAGCCAGTCCTGAGTGAATCAAGCAAGATGAAGGTGAGAGCAAAGAAGAGACCAACCGCCACCTGGCTACAACATCCCTTCAGGGATTTGTAGAGAGCAATAAGGACTCCCCTGAGCCTCCTCTTCTCCAGGCTAAGCAACCCAAGCTCTCTCACCCTCTCCTCACAGGGCTGTGCTCCAGACTCCTCCCCAGCTTTGTTGCCCTTCTCTGAGCACCTTCCACCACCTCAACATCTTTCCTAAACTGAGGGGCCCAGAACTGGACACAGGACTCAAGGTGTGGCCTAACCAGTGCTGAGTACAGGGGGAATACCTACAGGCTGCCAAATCCTACAGGAATCTAAGCCACTGTCTACCATCTGCCCTTGCCAAAAGTATCATAGTATCACAGAATCACCAAGGTTGGAAGAGACCTCAAAGGTCATCAAGTCCAACCTGTCACCACAGACCTCATGACTAAACCACGGCACCAAGTGCCACATCCAATCCCCTCTTGAACACCTCCAGGGATGGTGACTCCACCACCTCCCTGGGCAGCACATTCCAATGGCCAATCTCTCTTTCTGGGAAGAACTTCTTCCTAACATCAAGCCTCAACCACCCCTGGCACAGCTTGAGACTGTGTCCTCTTGTTCTGGTGCTGGTTGTTAGAGAGAAGAGACCAACCCCCACCTGGCTACAACCACCCTTCAGGGAGTTGTAGAGGGCAATGAGGTCTCCCCTGAGCCTTCTCTTCTCCAGGCTAAACAATCACAGCTCCCTCAGCCTCTCCTCATAGGGCTGTGCTTGAGGCCTCTCCCCAGCCTTGTTGCCCTTCTCTGGACACGTTCAAGTGTCTCAATGTCCTTCTTAAACTGAGGGGCCCAGAACTGGACGCAGGATGCTCTGAGCACAGTATGCTCTTCAAACAGTGAAACTAGAGGGCAGGAGGCAGTGCAAGACTTCAGGCTCTGGTGCTATATTAATATAACTTACTAATGGTGTCCCCAGAAGCCTTGCATGCTTCTTGAGCTGTGGGCTGTCTCTAGGTATGAGTGGCCAAGCAGGACGCAGTCCTGAAATCAAACTGCAATCAGAGGATAAATAATAGAGATATCTACCTCAGTGCAACAAGCATTTTTAGCACAGAAGGATGCTTTTCATTCCTACATCAGCTTTAGAAAGACAGTGAAGTCTCTGCTGAGTCTTTGATGCCATAAAATGAAACAGACTCCAGAGCACTGCATGGTGTCATTGATTCTCACTGGCAGCAAACAGTATGTCCACATGAGGATGACAACTCATATGTCCACACTTAACATGCTGTGGTGTTCAATCAGCCAATGCTCATATCTAAAAATAAAAGTTAGGACTCCAAGCAGAAGTGCTCTGTGGTGGGTTAACTCTGGCCAGCTGCCAAATGCCCATCCAATGGTTCTCATTTATCCTCACCAACAGGACAGAGGGAGAAAATAAGATGAAATAGCTCACAGGCTGAGATAAAGACAGGGAAATCACTTACTAATTATGGTCACAGGCAAAACAGACTTGACTTAGGGAAAAAATAATTTATTGCCAACCAAAATAGCTATGGATGAGGAGATATAAAGACAAAGTAAAAAGCAATGCATTAATTTTATATATTGTGTCCTTCAGAAAAAATCTCTCTCTTTTTGATGACTCCTTTGTGTCAGAAGACAAGACTAGACTAGACTAGACTAGGAATAGAGTAGAGTAGAGTAGAATGGAATAGAATAGGAACAGGGATAGGATAGGATAGGATAGGATAGGATAGGATAGGATAGGATAGGATAGGGTAGGGTAGAATAGAATAGAATAGAATAGAGTAGAAATAGGAATAGAATAGAATAGAATAGAATAGAATAGAATAGAATAGAATAGAATAGAATAGAATAGAATAGAATAGAATAGAATAGAATAGAATAGAATAGAATAGAAAGAACAGAATAGATGTGAAAGTCTGTTCTCAGCATTTACTTGACCAAATGTCACTAACTTTGTCATGGTCTCACATCTCAGAAGGAACACAGCTGATCTAAACACCTTCACAGGCCTATCACTTCTCTGGTCACTGCAACAGACCAAGTCAACATCGTGCTAGCCAAACTCAGCATCAGAGAATGCTGGGTAAATGCAAAGCACAATTAATTTTAATGGATTATTATGATTTACCACTGTTTTTTGAAGGAGATAACTGCTAGCACTGAGGACTAAGCTTGGCAATTAAAAACAGAAGAAAGAAAGTGAAGTGAGAGAGGGAAGAGGAAGGGAAGGAAGAAAAAGAGAGGAAAGAAGAAAGGAGAGAAAGAAGCAAAGAAAGAAAACAATAGGAGGGGGAGGGAGAGACAGACAAAAAAACCAAACTAAACTCACATTTCCACCCCCTCCCTTGTTTTCCTAAAGTTTTTCTTGTGAGAATTATCCCTAAAGTTCCAAAGAGTGATTTTGCATTTCAATAGTTGCAGAGGATTTGATTAGCTGAGTCATCCCACACAACAGAAAAAACCCTACCAAAACAACAACAAAAAAATCCCTTTACAAACCTCAGTAATCCTCTGTAGATCATGGCAAATTCAAAGTGTGCCTACCCTATGAATGACTTAAACTTACATGTACAGTTTATACCTCTCTAGGTTAAGCAATAGCTCAATGTCCAATCACAGAGACATTGCTTGCAGCTCTGTCTCCTGCAATATTCTTGTACTAAAATGTTGCAGGACGGGCTGTGGGGCTAGAGCATGTTCAGATGACTTTGGGGCACTTAACACCATGGCTGTGTCTGTTGGGAAGGGATTGAGTGGCTGGGGTCAGACTTTTCACAGATCTGTCTGATGGATATCTTAGGCATATGGCATCAGCTGAAACTAAAGAGGCTCAAGCTGGAGATCAGGAGGAACCTATCCCCCATGAGGACAACCTGGCTCTAAATCAGACTGCCCAGAGAGATTGTGCTGTCACCATGTAATCACATTGCATAGAATAGAATAGAATAGAATAGAATAGAATAGAATAGAATAGAATAGAATAGAATAGAATAGAATAGAATAGAATAGAATAGAATAGAATAGACCAGGCTGGAAGTGACCTTCAAGATTATTACGTCCAGCCTATCAGCCAACACCATCTGATCAACTAAACCAAGCACTCCATCAAGTCTCCTCCTAAACACCTCCAGTGATGGTGACTCCACCACCTCCCTGGGCAGCAAATCCCAATGGCCAGTCTCTCTTTCTGGGACGAATTTCTTCCTAACATCCAGCCTAAATCTCCCCTGGCACAGCTTGAGACTGTGTCCTCTTGTTCTGGTGCTGGTTGCCTGGGAGAAGAGGCCAACCCCCACCTGGCTACAACCTCCCTTCAGGGAGTTGGAGACAGCAATAAGGTTTCCCCTGAGCCTCCTCTCCAGGCTAAGCAACCCCAGCTCCCTCAGCCTCTCCTCACAGGGCTGTGCTCCAGACCCCTCCCCAGCTTTGTTGCCCTTCTCTGGACACCTTCCAGCAACTCAACATCTTTCCTAAACTGAGGGGCCCAGAACTGGACACAGGACTCAAGGTGTGGCCTAACCAGTGCTGAGCACAGGGCACAATGACTTCCCTGCTCCTGCTGGCCACACTATTCCTGATGCAGGCCAGGATGCCCTTGGCCTTCTTGGCCCCCTGGGCACACTGCTGGCTCATTTTCAGCCTACTATAACCCAGTACACCCAGGTCCCTTTCTGCCTGGCTGCTCTCCATCCACACTGACCCCAGCCTGTAGCACTGCATGAGGTTGTTGTGGCCAATGTGTAGAACCTGGCACTTGGATGTTTTAAATCTCATGCCATCACACAGCATATACAGGAGAATCAGGTGATCAGGCCCATCAGCGCAGGTTTGTAAAGAACACATCCTGCTTGACTGACCTGACTAAGATGAACCACTTAGTGAATGAGGGAAAGGCTGTGCATGTAGTCCATTTGGACTTTAGTAAAGTCTTTGACTCAATTTCACACAGCGTTCTCCTGGTTAAATTTGCTGCTCATGGCTTGGGTGGATGGACACTTCACTAAACAAAATTCTGGATGGATGGGCCAAAAGAGTGGTGGTGAATAGTGCTCAATCCAATTGGCAGCTGGGCACAAGCAACTTTTTGTTTGGGAAGGTCTGATGAGAACACATCTGGGTGGCCCTGGCACAGTTTCCCTTGATCTATTTTCTGTTGCTTACTGCATTGATAGCACGTTCCTTATCTAACCAGGCTCACTTCTGTATCTGTGTCCCCATGGGAGTATGTTCTAAAAGAAGACATCTGGAAATTCATTTCCCTACTGGCCTTTGGTTTCAAGTGGTAAGATTTTCTAACTCCTGATGTGATTAGCTCACAGTTTCCCAAATCTTTCATTCTTTTATGCAAGTGTTCTCCTCTTACAAAGCATTTACCATTTAAGATAAAAACAGTTGAGATTTATATTGCCAAAATAAAAGTGTAAGAGTCAGGAAAGGTAACTGGCCTAAAGTGCAGTCCATACAGCTTTTTTATTTCAGACAAGGCAATCACAGAAATGTAGAATTGTTTCAGTTGGAAAATATCTTTAAGATCATCAAATCCAACCATGAACTTAACACCAGCATGGTCACCAAACCATGTCCCCAGGTGACATGTCTACAGAGACTCCACCACCTCCCTGGACAATCTGGTCCAATGCCTTTACCAAGCAAATGAGATAGAAGTGTGCAGAACATTTCCCAGATGATGCTCCTGGGCATTAGCTGCATCAGGTGTCACAGTATCACCAAGGTTGGAAGAGACCTCAAAGATCATCAAGTCCAACCTGTCACCACAGATCTAATGGCTAGACCATGGCACCAAGTGCCATATCCAATCCCCTCTTGAACACCTCCAGGGATGGTGACTCCACCATCTCCCTGGACAGCACATTCCAATGACGAATGACTCTCTCCATGAAGAACTTTCTCCTCACCTCCAGCCTAAACTTCCCTCGGCGCAGCTTGAGACTATGCTCATGTACTCATGAGGGTGTGCGCATTCACCGGCTTTAAGGGCAACAAAGCTGGGTAGGGGTTTGGAGCACAGCCCTGTGAGGAGAGGCTGAGGGAGCTGGGGTTGCTTGGCATGGAGAAGAGGAGGCTCAGGGGACACCTTCTTGCTATTCACAACTACCTGAAGGGAGGTTCTAGCCAGGTGGGGGTTGGTCTCTTCTCCCAGGCAAGCAGCACCAGAACAAGAGGACACAGTCTCAAGCTGCACCAGGGGAGGTTTAGGCTGGATGTTAGGAAGAAGTTCTATACAGAGAGAGTGATTGCCCATTGGAATGGGCTGCCTGGGGAAGTGGTGGAGTCACCATCATTGGAGGTGTTCAGGAGGAGACTTGATGGGGTGCTTGGTGCCATGGGTTAGTTGTTTAGGTGGGTTGGATTGGTTGAGGGGTTGGACACGATGATCTTGAAGGTCTCTTCCAACCTGGTTGATTCTATTCTATTCTATTCTATTCTATTCTATTCTATTCTATTCTATTCTATTCTATTCTATTCTATTCTATTCTATTCTATTCTATTCTATTCTATTCCTTAGCAAAAAAAAAAAAATCCCTGCATTTATTAGTCATGCCAGATTCTCTTAGGAACTGCATCCTTAGCCCACTTTTATTCCTTATCTTCCTCAAGGGCAGCAGGCATTTGAAGTAATCAAGGAATGAAGCAACAGCCCCAAAATGCAAGCTCCCCAAGGATATCCCAGTGTTTGACAGATTTTATTTTATTTGTTTACTGTTATTATCAAAAGCCTCATTTCAAACCACCCATGATATGAAGTTTTTGCAGTGCTTAGCACACAGCTCTTTCAGATGAAGGCAGCACTCAGGGTCCCCCACAATGCAGAAATTCAGATGGCAAAACAGCAAATGTCACAGAAAACAGGACATACATATGAAAAAGAGGGACAAGAATATCCTTGCTTGTTCCCAACCATAATAGTGAATTTCTAGCTGTGAAATTCTAGCTGTGGTAGTAATGCCATTTTAGCCTAAGGAATTCAAAAGCAGACTGTAAGAAAACCGTAGCTGAGTCAATTCTTATTTTAGTTATTCATATATTGTTACTCTTGGGATGAATTCACACTATGTCAAGGAGGAAATTTTGTACCTTATAGTTTCTGCCTCACTCTCCTGGGATGCATAATGCTCTTTTGTGCCAAAATGCTTTTGTGCCTGTTTGAGAATGAAGCTGGGAATATGTTCAGCAATAGCATTTTTGAGTTTAGTTATGACATTTGTTTGGGAAAGGCACGGATGACTGCACACTGAACAGTGACTGCTTACATACCTTTGGCATTTTCATGAGATGGATGAGCACTGAATGTCCCAGGCATTCAAAGGATGTGTGAAGAGTCCTTTAGTGCTTTCAAGTGCTTAAAGTCACCTCCACTTTAATATTCAGTCATTCATAACTTTTCAGTATTTATATCTGAAATGTCAAGATTAAGGTTTTTCAGTGTTAAGCTTTCCAGATTTCCCTTAGTTGGCTTCCTTTTATTGGAGGCAGTGGCACAAAAATCCTTCAGCTCCCTTGGAAAACTAGGAGCTGTCAGCTTCTCACCATTCTCCTTGAGTTATGACAGCACTGAAGCAAAACCCGACAAATCCCTTGACACGCAAGGTCTAATGATTTCCATCGAAGAGTGGCAGCAATCAGACCTAGCTCAAATCAGTTCCTTCTTGGATGACATCAAGGTTTTCATCAGTTTCTGGGGGATCCTTTTGATTTTTAGGGCTTTGTTTTTAAGGCAGATGCATGCATTTGGGACACCATCACACTGACTAGAAAGAGCACACTCAGTTATCAAGACACACCCATCACAGTTTGTAGGTCCTGCAAGCAAAACTTCAGCCTTTCAGGGAACTTATTTATTTACTGAGCCTGTTATTCTCTTCTCTGTTCTTTACAGATGGGATTAAAATGAGCTAAGAGAGGCAGAAAAGACTGAAAGGGGACAAAAAATGGCACACCAACATGTTCAGGAGCTTTCCTGAGGAACTACCTGCCCTTCTTGCACAGGCTGCAACCACTGCATGGAAGGGAAGGCTGCCAAGAAGAGACAGACCTTTGTGTTGTGTCTGATAAAACCCTGCAAAAAGCTGAGCAGACTGGATGTGGAGCCCACAAGTCACTGGCTGTCTGGCAGTCAGGGTATTTACAAAGTGTTTTCCTCACTTCACCTGTTCTCCTTTCCTCATTTGCAGCAATCAGTTTTCAAAGGAATGGTTGAAAATCCATGCAAGGGTCTTTAGACATCACTCACCTGGTTGAAAGCAGGGTCAAAACTGGTACAAGACACTGCAGTCCGATTTGGGCTCTTGTGTATGATAGAGATGTCAACAATGATCAATAGGAAAGCAGTTCCCTGGTCAGATAACTTTCCTGAAAGTCACTGGAAAGACCCACACGTCATGTGTATTGCCCTGGAAATCCATGAGGAATTAGTTGGGGACCTGCTGAGCCACTTGGACACTCACAAGTCCATGGGACCGGATGGGATCCATCCTAGGGTGCTGAGAGAGCTGGCAGATGAGCTGGCCAAGCCGCTGGCCAAGCGGCTGGCCAAGCCGCTTTCCTCCAGTCCTGGCTCACCAGTGAGGTCCCAGATGACTGGAAACTGGCCAATGTGGTCCCCATCCACAAGAAGGGACGGATGGAGGAACCTGGAAACTACAGACCAGTCAGCCTGACCTCAGTGCCAGGGAAAGTGATGGAGCAGATTATCCTGGTGGCAATAACTGCGCACCTGAAGGATGGCCAAGGGCTCAGGTCCAGCCAACATGGATTTAGGAAGGGCAGGTCCTGCCTCTCCAACCTGATCTCCTTCTATGATCAGGTAACCCGTCTGGTGGATGTGGGGAGGCCTGTGGATGTGGTCTATCTGGACTTCAGCAAGGCCTTTGACACCATCCCCCACAGTAAACTGCTGTCTAAGCTGTCAGCTCGTGGCTTGGACAGCAACACTCTGTGCTGGGTTAGGAACTGGCTGGAGGGCCGAGCCCAGAGAGTGGTGGTGAATGGTGCCACATCCAGCTGGCAGCCAGTCAGTAGTACTGTGCCCCAAGGATCAGTGCTGGGCCCCATGCTCTTTAACATCTTCATTGATGATCTGGATGAGGGCATTGAGTCCATCATCAGCAAGTTTGCAGATGACACCAAGTTGGGAGCAGATGTTGGTCAGTTAGAGGGCAGAAGGGCTCTGCAGAAGGACCTTGACCGACTGGACAGATGGGCAGAGACCAATGGCATGGCATTTAACAAGTCCAAGTGCTGGTTGCTGCACTTTGGCCAGGGCAACCCCATGCAGAGCTACAGGCTGGGGTCAGAGTGGCTGGAGAGCTGCCAAACAGAGAGGGACCTGGGGGTGCTGATTGACAGCCACCTAAACATGAGCCAGCAGTGTGCCCAGCTGGCCAAGAAGGCCAGTGGCATCCTGGCCTGCATTAGGAATAGTGTGGCCAGCAGAAGGAGGGAGGTCATTGTGCCCTGTGCTCTGCATTGGTTAGGCCACACCTAGAGTACTGTGTCCAGTTCTGGGTCCCTCAGTTTAAGAAGGACATTGAGACACTTGAACGTGTCCAGAGAAGGGCAACAAGGCTGGGGAGAGGCCTTGAGCACAGCCCTGTGAGGAGAGGCTGAGGGAGCTGGGATTGTTTAGCCTGGAGAAGAAGAGGCTCAGGGGTGACCTCATTGCCCTCTACAACTACCTGAAAGGTGGTTGTAGCCAGGAAGGGGTTGGTCTCTTCTCCCAGGCAACCAGCACCAGAACAAGAGGACACAGTCTCAAGCTGTGCCAGGAGTGGTTGAGGCTCGATGTTAGGAAGAAGTTCTTCCCAGAAAGAGAGATTGGCCATTGGAATGTGCTGCCCAGGGAGGTGGTGAAGTCACCATCCCTGGAGGTGTTCAAGAGGGGATTGGACGTGGCACTTGGTGCCATGGTCATGAGGTCTGTGGTGACAGGTTGGACTTGATGCTCTTTAAGGTCTCTTCCAACCTTCCTTCCTGCTTCTAACACTGCTTTGTGATGGACTTTTGGGTCAAGAGATGTCTAACAATTATGCAGTTAGTGACTTCACAGGCTTTTCTGTGGGTTTGCCTCCAAGTGTCATCAGTGTTTCTCCTCATCATTATTCTTGATGTTCAAATCACACAGAATCATAGAATCAATAAGGTTAGAAGAGACCTCAGAGATCATCCAGTCCAACCTATCACCCAACACCTCATGACTAACTAAACCATGGCTCCAAGTATCACATCCAATCCCCTCTAGAACACCTACAGTGACAGCGACTCCACCACCTCCCTGGCCAACACATTCCAGTGGCCAATCTCTGTCTCTGGGAAGAAATTTCTCCTCACCTCCAGCTTAAAACCTCCCCTGGCACAGCTTGAGACTGTGTCCTCTTGTTCTGCTGCTGGTTGCCTGGGAGAAGAGACCAACCCCCACCTGGCTACAACGTCCCTTCAGGTAGTTGTGGAGAGCCTAATCTGGCTCTTCACAGGAAGAAGCCATACTCATACTAATGGAGAAATAAACCAGTAAGGGGAGCATCATCTAATGTCAATGAGTATTTAAAACTAAGTCTCAGCAATCTTCATTCCCATTACCAAGTTATTTCCCCCAGCTACTGAGTGAGTCTCTATGCAATTACAGAATTTACAGCTGATGAGAGTTAATTCTGCTTGTCACCAAGGCCATGGGACATGTGCCTTGAAGTGACTGAAATCTTCCAACATCACCTGACTTCTCTCTGTAAAAGATTAAATTCCTTTTTCAGTACAGGTTAAAGGAGGAGGATAGGAGTAAAATAAGAGTTTAACACTGGCACTAAATGAGATAGCAGCAGTCTTTCTGCCCCTGTACACTGCACTGGTTAGGCCACACCTTGAGTCCTGTGTCCAGTTCTGGGCCCCTCAGTTTAGGAAGGATGTTGACTTGCTGGAATGAGTCCAGAGAAGGGCAACAAAGTTGGTGAGGGGCTTGGAACACAGCCCTGTGAGGAGAGGCTGAGGGAGCCGGGGTTGCTTAGCCTGGAGAAGAGGAGACTCAGGGGAGACCTTATTGCTCTCTACAATTACCTGAAGGGAGGTTGTAGACAGGCAGAGGTTGGTCCCTTCTCCCAGGCAACCAGCACCAGAACAAGAGGACACAGTCTCAGGCTGTGCCAGGGGAGGTTTGGGCTGGATGTGAGGAAGAAGTTCTATACAGAGAGAGTGATTGCCCATTGGAATGTGCTGGCCATGGAGGTGGTGGAGTCACCGTCACTGGAGGTGTTCAGGAGGAGACTTGATGGGGTGCTTGGTGCCATGGGTTAGTTGTTTAGGTGGTGTTGGATTGGTTGATGGGTTGGACACGATGATCTTGAAGGTCTCTTCCAACCTAATCTATTCTATTCTATTCTGTTCTATTCTATTCTATTCTATTCTATTCTATTCTATTCTATTCTATTCTATTCTTTCACATTCCTCTCCTTCCACAAGTAATGAATCAGGTCCCAGAAAAATGAGGTTATAGAATTAAATAGAACAGAACAGAATTAACCAGTTTGGAAAAGACCTTTGAGATCATCAAGTTCAACCTATCACCCAACACCATCTGATCAACTAAACAATGGCACCAAGTGCCTCATCCAGCCTCTTCTTAAACATCTCCAGGGATGGTGACTCCACCACCTCCCTGGGCAGCACATTCCAATGGCCAATCTCTCATGCTGGGAAGAACTTCTTCCTAACATCCAGCCTAAACTTCCCCTGACACAGCTTGAGACTGTGTCCTCTTGTTCTGGTGCTGGCTACCTGGGAGAAGAGACCAACATCCATCTGTCTACAACCTCCCTTCAGGTAGTTGTAGAGAGTAATAAGGTCTCCCCTGAGCCTCCTCTTCTCCAGGCTAAGCAACCCCAGCTCCCTCAGCCTCTCCTCACAGGGCTGTGCTCCAAACCCCTCCCCAGCTTTGTTGCCCTTCTCTGGACACCTTCCAGCAACTCAACATCTTTCCTAAACTGAGGAGCCCAGAACTGGACACAGGACTCAAGGTGTGGCATAACCAGTGCTCAGTACAAGGCACAATGACTTCCCTGCTCCTGCTGGCCACACTATTCCTGATGCAGGCCAGGATGCCATTGACCTTCTTGGGCACCTGGGTACACTGCTGCCTCATGTTGAGCCTACTCTCAACCAGTACCCCCAGGTCCCATTCTTCCTGTCTGCTCTCCAGCCACTCTGACCCCAGCCTGTAGCACTGCATGGGGTTGCTGTGGTCGATGTGTAGAACCTGGCACTTGGATGTGTTCAATCTCATGCCCTTGGACTCTGCTCATCTGTCCAGCCTGGCAAGATCCCTCTGCAGAGCTCTCCTATCCTCTAACAGATCAACTCCTGCCCCCAGCTTGGTGTTATCTGCAAATTTACTGATGATGGACTCAGTTCCCGCATCCAGATCATCAATAAAGATGTTAAAGAGCATGGGGCCCAGCACTGATCCTTGGGGCACACCTGGCTGCCAGCTGGATGTGGCACCATTCACCACCACTCTCTGGGCTCAGCCTCCAGCCAATTTCTAACCCATCACAGAGTGCTCCCATCCAAGCCATGAGCTGACAGCTTGGCCAGGAGTTTGCTGTGGGGGACAGCACCAAAGGCCTTGCTGGAATCCAGGCAGACTGCATCCACAGCCTGCCCCACATCCACCAGGCGGTCACCTGGGCAGAGAAAGACATCTGATTGGTCAGTCAGGACCTGCCCTTCCTCAATCCAGGCTGGTCTCTTCTCCCAGGCAAGCAGCACCAGAACAAGAGGACACAGTCTCAAGCTGTGCCAGGGGAGGTTTAGGCTGGAGGTTAAGAAGAGGTTCTATACAGAGAGAGTGATTGCCCATTGCAATGTGCTGCCCAGGGAGGTGGTGGAGTCACCATCACTGAAGGTGTTCTGGAGGAGACTTGATAGGGTGCTTGGTGCCATGGTTTAGTTGATTAGGCGGTGTTGACTATAGGTTGGATGCAATGATCTTGAAGGTCTCTTCCAACCTGGTCTATTCTATTCTATTCTAGTCTAGTCTATTCTATTCTATCCTAGTCTTTTCTATCCTATCCTATTCTATCCTATCCTATTCTATTCCATTCTATTCTATTCTATTCTATTCTATTCTATTCTATTCTATTCTATCCTACTCTATTCTACTTTACTCTATTTTATTATCTCAAAAGATTTGCCTATATTAAAAACCAACACAAAGCAAAACAATAACCTCAAAAACCAACCAACCAACCAAAAAAAAAACCCCAAACAAACAAACCAACCACCCTCAAAAAAAGTTACAAATTGCAGGGCAGGATCTTACATAAGCATAAGGTGATTTTATTTTGTGATACTTGTAAGCAAATTGGTTTGAACCACTCATGCCTTCTCCCCGCTTGCTGATGAGAACAAGGACACCTATGCCTGTGGTCTGGTCAGCCAGACTGCTGTGCAACATAGTGATATTAAGCAATTCATCTGCCTTTCTAGGCTTTTGTATTGGTGGGCTGACAGGAAAAGGAGTGGCACAGAAGGTGGTCTGTAGCTTTGCTGCAATCCTCCTGTTTTCAAGCTGCAGACCCTCTGCTGAGGAGCCATTTGAGCTGTAGCTTCACCAGCATGCAGAAACCAATCTTTATGGGAACACCATGTTCCTCAATTTCACTGCTGTTAACTGTGTTTGGTTATCAACACAGACCATTGAGCAGGGCTTCCTAAACATTTTAATAGCCTCTATCTGTCACCATGAGAGACTGTCCAGCTTATTGTGCAGTGAATGAGACATGCTACAGCAGGATGCTATCTCTGCAACAGCCTGCATGGTTCAGGTATGTTTGGTAGTTGAAAGTGCTTTGTTGGTGTGCTCCCACAGGAAGGCTGTCACAGCCTCCCACCAGCCAGGCATAACAGGGCATGTTCAGTGACCAGCTGCTAAACTGGGAGGTCTCCTCTTGGTGAAGTAATTGTTTTGTTTTCTTTAAGATGTAGAAAAAAACACTGCAGAATTTTCCATTGAGGACCTTATTCTACTGAGCATAACCTGGGCTGTAATATCATAGAGGAGGTTGGTCTGGAAGGGACCTTAATGATCATCTGGTTCCAACCCTCCTGCCATGGGTGGCAACATCAAGTTGCTCAAGGCTCCATCCAGACTTAGCTCTTCTTGAATGTGTACATGGACAAAAATTACCCATCATCAACTTGTCATCTCAGGGCTCCTCCTAGATCTCTATCAAGATATTTATGCCTTTAGACTCTATAAATTTGTGGGGATTTGTTTCATGCTTTTTATGCACTGGTAGCACAATGGGATTTTTTTGTTTGATCACAGGATGTTAGGGGTTGGACTCCTTC
Organism: Dryobates pubescens; assembly: GCF_014839835.1. Taxonomy (NCBI): domain Eukaryota; kingdom Metazoa; phylum Chordata; class Aves; order Piciformes; family Picidae; genus Dryobates; species Dryobates pubescens. The sequence continues at coordinate 66,748,914 of NC_071657.1, read as the reverse complement.
AAGTAGATCGCTCTCTTGAACTGGGGTGCCCAAAACTGAATGCAATATTCCAGGTGGGCCCTCACTAAGGCAGAGTAGAGGAGAACCTCCCTCAATCTTTTGGACAAATTCTTCTTAATGCTTTCAGAAAATGCTGTAGGTCTGCTGCACTAACAGAACTCAGGAAAGAGAAATATAATAATTTACAAGAAATAAAATACTGCACATATCTAAGAAGCAAAAATATGATCCTTTTAACTACTGGATGTTTTCATATGCAACAAGAATCCTGGCACACAGGTCAGGCTGAGAGGCCTGTATTACCCTGGATCCTCCTTCCAGCCCTTTCTGCAGATGGGTCTCACATTTGCTAATCTCTAGTCCAGTTCTGGGACTGCAACAGTTAGGCAGGACTGCTCTAAAACTGATAGAGAGTGTCCTGGCCAGCACTTCCCCCAGCACCTTTGCTGGATCCATAAGGTCCCATAGACTTGTGTCTTAATGATGTAGGAGGTTGCTAACCATTTCTTCTTGAACCATGGGGGCCTCATTCCTTTTCCCTTCCCTTTCTACCAGCTCAGGCAGCTGGGTACCCAGAGAACAACTACTCTTGCTACTATAGACCAAGGCAAAGAAGGCATTGAGTACCTCAGCCTTTTCCTCATCCTTTGTCACTGTGTTTCCTCCCATGTCCATTAAAAGATGGAGATTTTCCTTAGTTCTTCTACTGTTGATGTATTTATTGAACTTTTTTTATTGCCTTTCGCAGAAGTAGCCAGATTAAATTTGAGATGGAGTTTGAGTTTAAGGTTTTGACCTTTATAATTCTCTTTCCCCATAGCTTCACTGCATCTTTGTAGTCCTCCTATGTGGCCTGCCCCTTCTTCCAAAGGTGGTACTCTCCTCATGTTCCTAAGCTCTAGCCAGAGCTCTCTGTTCAGCCATGCAGGTCTCCTTCCTGACTTTTGGGGCATGGGAACAGTCTGTTTCTATTCATTTAAGACTCTGACTCCTCTGTCCTTCAGAACAGCCTCCCAAGGGACTCTGTCCATCAGTCCCCTGAAGTGGCCAAAATCAGCCCTATGGAAGTCCAAGGTGGCAGCTCTAACCTCCCTCCTTACTTCTCTGAGAACTGAAAACTCAGTAATTTCATGGTCACTGTTCCCAGTATGGCCTCCAACTAGTGCACACCCCACAAGTCCTTCCCTGTTAAGAAGCAGTAGGTTCAGGAGGGCACCTGGATCTGGAGTTAGACAACCAGCTCCAGAAGGCCCTGCTTGACTGGGTGATCAGACTAGGTGACTTCCAGAGGTCCCTTTTAACAACAACCACTCTGTGTTTCTATAAGGATCCCAGGTCCTGTTAGTGTTTTTGCAGCTATTCTCCATGCCTCAGTAAGATGGAAATACTTGTATTTCCTTTGTCAGCATCACAGCTCAAAAGGAATATTTACATTCTAAATAATTTAAAGACACGGAACTAACCCCTAAGATCTGTCAAATGACTTCAGCAACTGCATGCCCTGAAGTAGTACAGCAGCCCAGGAGAAATTATCTGGATAATGAAAAGTTATCCTTCTTGAATTGAGAAAGCATTTTAAAACTGCAACTGCAATGTTAAAGAAAGTCCTTGCTTTACTTTTTATGATGCATATTACAATTTTCTGACACAGGTGCTTACTTCTCTGCCAATAAAACCGTAAGGATTTCAGAGTATAAACTAGTAAGCCCTAGCAAGTTAGATCAGTGTCACATCTGCCCTAGTAGTTTGCTTCTGACGGTAGCTGAAGGGGAAGCTATTTAGGCTAAGCATGTGCCCCTTCTTACTATCTGTAGTCCATTACTCCTTGATTCCCTAGGACCCATAACTGTTGAAAGAGGAAAGAAGAAAGCTTGCCAAGGCTTTCTGTATCTGTTTGTAGACCTGTTGCCTGTGAATTTGCCTAATCCCTTTTTGGAGCAGCTGCTTCTATCTCTCTTCACAGTCTGCTGGGATAACAGCTTTCAGAAGACTGATATGCTCTGTGCATAGCATTTTCTCTTTATCTGTTTCAAACTGATCTCATGGTGGTTTCACTGGGCTCCCCCTGCATCTCAAATTGCACTGAGTGGAGGAGGTTGATGTATACCTGTGTGGCACAAAAACTGCCACAACCTGATCCACAGCTCTTTCCCCCATTTCTTGAGTGGTAGTACAAGAATGCCTTCATGTGGTATTACTTGGTTCACCTTCCCTGCTCCATGGTTAAAATTAATGCCACATCTATTTTTGCTACAAAACAGCCCATGTAATAAAATCTGTTCAGCTTACAAGCACATAATCATGGGAATCATAGCATAGTTTCAGTTGGAAAAGACTTTCTAGATCACTGAGTCCAACCACCAGCCTAATCACCATTCCAGACCAAATCCAGTACAGCCTCATCTCCTGTGGAGGTGTTTTAGGCAGCAGTCATTTATTTCACCCAAAAATGTTCTCTCTGCTTTTCCTTCCTGAGAAACCATTGACCCAGTAGTAGAAATCCTTCTTTTAAAAACCTGTCCAAAATCCACAACTTTATGAATTTTACTTACTGCTTCCCAGTCACTCTCTCTTGACCAAGGAGGTCAATGGTATGAGCAGAAAAGCACATTTTTGTTGTTGATCTGTGCCAGTGCATTGAACCTTATCTGTATCCACTTTTTAGATCACATTAGTCTGAACAGGCTGCTCTTCTGCACCTGAGTGCTTTCCCTCAGCTTCTACTGTAAATACTCCTCCAGGAGTCTGTGAGTTTTCAGTGGTAGAAGCCTCAGTTCCTTATGATCAAACTGCAGCCATCTGCTCTTGTTCAGGCTCCTCTTATCCTAGAAGGCTTCCTGGTGCTTCAAGGATCTAAATCCTTCCTCTCTATACCTCAATCAGGATATAAGACTATAGATTTTTGTGTATCCCTGGCTTCACACGTGGAATTGAGTATTTCATGGAATGTAAGGCCCTGTTTGTCAGCCACTTGCCTGACAGACAAAACTTGGCCTCTTACATTTGCAGGCCACCACCTGCATCAAGCTCCGTCCCTGGAACCTCACATTTACTTACTGCATTATCCCTGCTGCTTTTGTGCCCTGCAGCAGGTTGTAATCTAATTTCATAAGCCCAGTTACTTGGTTCTAATAAGAGAATCTCCTGCCAGCACCAGGTGCTTCTTGCTATCCTTTTCAGTCTCTGCTACCTCCCAGGCGCACTGCAATCCCAGCTGCAGGATGTGCTTCATCTAGAAAACTCAGGTACTCTGTGAAGGGCATAATTTACAGAGGACTGTCACAAAAGAAAGTAATTTCATTTAGCACTGAGGGATTTGACTCTTCTTAATGCCTTACCCTTGTAGAAGGGCTCAGATTAAAACCATTCTCTTTCCTGGGAAAAAAAGGTAAGCTAGCAGCAGGCTGCAAGCTCTCAGCCTTGTACAAAGAAAGTCTGAGGAACAATATAGACATATCATTTGGCAAACACAGGTTGTAACAGGCTGAACAAGAGAAGGTTAGGATCTCCCTGTAATGAAGCCTGAACACATTGTGCTAAGCGCTCACCCTCTCTGCTACGCATCCTGAAGGAGAAAATGCTGCCCTGTAAGACAGCTGGAGGCAAAGGAACCTAGGGTCAGTTTCTGTTCAGTCACTGTTTCCCTCCCTGCACTTGGCCTTATAATAACTGCAGAGCTTCGCAGGAAGACAGTGCTGACATCTTAATAAAAATTAAGCCCTTGAATAGTTGTGTGCATTCAGTTCTTAAATCCTGCACTGTGAGTCCTGCCTGCACAGTAGGTGGGAGTGTACCTTTTTCACATCCTTTTTATGCTTGCTAGACTGCATGTTCTTTAAGGCTGGATTATTATATCTATATCTATATCTATATCTATATCTATATCTATATCTATATCTATATCTATATCTAGATATATCTAGCTAGATATCTATATCTATTATTAGAGATACAGATATAGAGATAGATAATTAAGTGCAAAGCAATATAGAACACATAGAATACATAGAATAAACCAGGTTGGAAGAGACCTTCAAGATCATCACATCCAACCCATCAACCAATCCAACACCATCTAAACAACTAACCCATGGCACCAAGCACCCCATCAAGTCTTCTCCTGAACACCTCTAATGATGGTGACTCCACCACCTCCCCAGGCAGCCCATTCCAATGGGCAATCACTCTTTCTGTATAGAATTTTTCCTAACATCTAGCCTGAACCTCCCCTGGCGCAGCCTGAGACTATATAGATATATAGAGAGATAATATATAGATATAATGATATAGATATCTAGATATAGCTAGCTAGCTAGACATATCTAGATAGATATCTGTATCTATAGACATAAAAATAGATATAGACATAATAATATAGATATAGATGATATAGAGATATATAGATATAGATATAGATATAGATATAGATATAGATATAGATATAGATATAGATATAGATATAGATATAGATACAGATATAGATAATTAAGTGCAAAGCAATAATCTCTTGGCAGATGCCTTACAGTCCAGTCATGGGCCAGTCAAGAGTGAGGGCACTGTAGTTTGGAAACACTCAGGTCAGTGTTAAAATAGACATAAATTCTAAAGTGGAAGGGCAAGGGGATACCAATGGAGCTTGAAGTCAGAAGTACCTAAAATGTATAGGATCCTGTCTTTACTCAGTGTGCCTGGTAGAGCACAGTAAATGTTATTCCTTGGTCTAGAGAAGGTAAAGACATACCCAAAGTATGCAGCTACTTGGCTTCAGGAGTTTGCTATTACATTGTGTTATCTCAGAAGTCCAGGTGCATAAGTTATTCAGTAATAATTTTTGTTCTTGCAAGTCTCTTGATGCTGGTAGAAAAATCAGTAGATCACTTTTTGTATTCACTGGCTGCCCTGCATTAATAATGTTAGAGACCAAAGATTTGCTGTTTCATTCACATCTAAAAAGCAGTTTCTTGGAAGGGGGGGGGAGGGGGGGGGGGAGGAGGGGGAAGGTAGATGAAGGAAAATCCTGACAGTTTTCATCAGCCAAATCAGGAGATAAAAAAGATGCCAAAAATAGACCTTACGAATCAATTTCCCAACGCCCTACCCTCCCCCTGCTCCCGATGGCTTTTGAGGAGCTGGAATTAATCAGCAGCTGCCTGCTCTGTCCTCAGGCATCCCTGGGGTGCGGCACTGTTCTCAGGTAGGTTTTCCACTGCCATCTGCTGTTCATTAGACAGGGTTTTCGTTTTTGTGATGACAGCTCAAAGCTTGCATTTGATGCTGAGAAGCAGTAATGAATCATTGTCAGTCACCACCACCACCTCTGAGTTGCCCAAGGATGCTCTATGGACCCACAGGCACTGTGTGATCTTCTGAATCTTCCCTCTCCTATTCTCTGGCTTCTGTGAGCCTTCACTCCCACTCCTAAGCAATTTGACTAACAAGCTATGCAGCCCTAAGTGGTCTCAAAGCAGAAACAAGAACAATATGAAGGTTGTTAGGTTTCACAAGTGAGAAAAAATAGCCTTTCTTGCTTCAAAACCACGTGAAAGGGGCTGTTTGCCACATGGAAATTAAATATCAGTTTGAATGCACATGTTTATTTTCTTATCTGATACCACTGTCATGGGTGTTCAAATCTGGGTGTTCAATATCTGTGCATTAGCCTGCTGACTTGTTACATCATATGAAAACCATCATGTGAAAATTAAGTGCTAAGACAAGATCCTTGCTCAGCCCAGCTTGCCTTCTTTCCCCACTTGCTTGACTTCTGTCACTTTGGAATTGCCTGCTCCTGCAATCGTAAGAGCTCTTGAAAAGCAGCCACTACTCCTGGACCCCAATACCTTCAAAAACAGACTCTCAGGGAACCTTACTGTCTTTTCTCCTACAGCAGCCTGAAATCTGTTCTCTTCATATTCAAGGTCAAACTTTAGCTGGAAGTGTGACAGCTCTGATCTTTCAGAATTCCCTTGTTTCCAAGTTATCTTTTATTGATGAAGGATTTTCCTGCTAGCTGCTGCCTGGGGGAATGTACATTGAGACTGTTCTGTTACCACTGGGTAACTATGTGCTGGTTTCATGCCCTATTGGTCCAATGAGTCTTGAGCAAGATTTATATACAGGCTGATTTCTAGTTGCCTGTGCCTTTCTTAGCCTTGCTCAACCCTAGGATAGGATAGGATAGGATAGGATAGGATAGGATAGGATAGGATAGGATAGGATAGGATAGGATAGGATAGGATAGAATAGAATAGAATAGAATAGAATAGAATAGAATAGAATAAATAGACCAGGTTGGAAGAGACCTTCAAGATCATCGTGTCCAACCTATCATCCAACACCATCTAATCAACTAAACCATGGCACCAAGTGCCTCATCCAGGCTCGCCTAAACACCTCCAGTGATGGTGACTCCACTACCTCCTCAGGCAGCAAATTCCAATGGCCAATCTTTCTTTCTGGGAAGGACTTCTTCCTAACATCCAGCCTAAACCTCCCCTGGTGCAGCTTGAGACTGTGTCCTCCCTGCTCAAGCCTTGCCCAAGCCTTGACTTGCCTGAACCTACTTGGACCTGTCTGGCTGGAAGTTGCCTTGAGTTGCTTACCCTCGACTTGCCCAGTCCAGCGCTTGGGATAAAGCCATGAGCATACATGCCACAAGCTACAAGAGTAGGCACGAGCTTAGGAGTTGGAGCCAAGCCTGCTTTCCCTTGCAACCAGGATTTTGCTGGGCCTCAGTTTCCCCAGGACAAAGCAAGCACCTGTCACGATAACATCGTTAACCTGCCACCGTCTGCTGAAGCCAGACCAGCTATCAACAACTGCATGGCCACTCCTGCTGGTAACCTGCTGTGCCTGGCGTGTGAGAGTACCCCACAGCCTCTAATACACAGCAGCAGCACTCCATACCTGCGTACAACCAGCTGTGAGTCATAGTTCATTGCCTCTTTGGCATAATGGCTCTTATTGAGTCTCCCTGCCATGTGGTTGGTGCCATTTCACTCCCGGGTTATATTTCTGTTATATTCCTCCTGGTTCACCTAAAATAGTTAAATTGTTATAGTTGCCCAAATCCTGCACATTCCAACGGTAAATATATTCTAACCATACATCCAACCTTGTGAGACATTTTGGCAATTTTTCATATTAATCAAAGTTTATTAATACCTTTATTAACATGGCCATATCGTTTATAAATAAAGGAAATATTACATCCTGTCACCACACTTGCAGACATTCTACCTGGACCTCAGCAAGGCCTTTGACACCGTCCCCCACAGCAAACTCCTGGCCAAGCTGTCAGCCCATGGCTTGGATGGGAGCACTCTGAGCTGGGTTAGGAACTGGCTGGAGGCTGAGCCCAGAGAGTGGTGGTGAATGGTGCCACATCCAGCTGGTGGCCAGGCACCAGTGGTGTGCCCCAGGGATCAGTGCTGGGCCCCATGCTCTTTAAGATCTTCATTGATGATCTGGATGAGGGCATTGAGTCCATCATCAGGAAATTTGCAGACACCACCAAGCTGGGGGCAGGAGTTGATCTGCTGGAGGGTAGAGAGGCTCTGCAGAGGGACCTCGACAGGCTGGACAGATGGGCAGAGTCCAAGGGCAGGAGATTGAACACATCCAAGTGCCAGGTTCTGCACATTGGCCACAGCAACCCCATGCAGTGCTACAGGCTGGGGTCAGAGTGGCTGGAGAGCAGACAGGTAGGGAGGGACCTGGGGGTACTGGTTGATGGTAGGCTGAACATGAGCCTGCAGTGTGCCCAGGCAGCCAAGTGGGCCAATGGCATCCTGGCCTGCATCAGGAACAGTGTGGCCAGCAGGAGCAGGGAGGTCATTCTGTCCCTGTACACTGCACTGGTTAGGCCACCCCTTGAGTCCTGTGTCCAGTTCTGGGCCCCTCAATTTAGGAAGGATGTTGAGTTGCTGGAAGGTGTCCAGAGAAGAGCAACAAAGTTGGTGAGGGGTTTGGAACACAAGCCCTATGGGGAGAGGCTGAGGGAGCTGGGGTTGCTTAGCCTGAAGAAGAGGAGGCTCAGGGGAGACCTTATTACTCTCTACAACTACCTGAAGGGAGGTTGTAGACAGGCAGATGTTGGTCTCTTCTCCCAGGTAGCCAGCACCAGAACAAGAGGACACAGTCTCAAGCTGTGTCAGGGGAGGTTTAGGCTGGATGTTAGGAAGAAGTTCTATGCAGAGAGAGTGATTGCCCATTGGAGTGGGCTGCCTGGGGAGGTGGTGGTGTCACCATCACTGGAGGTGTTCAGGAGGAGACTTGATGGGGTGCTTGGTGCCATGGTTTAGTTGTTTAGGTGCGTTGGATTGGTTGAGGGGTTGGACACAATGATCTTGAAGGTCTCTTCCAACCTGTTGGTTTATTATTATTATTATTATTATTATTATTATTATTATTTATTTATTTATTTATTTATATAATAATAATAATAATAATAATAACATTTTCTTATCTCAGTGCATTCAGTGTGTTTCTTTCTTCATACTCTTGTCAAAGAAAACATGCCACTGCTTCCAGCCAAGAGGTCAGAAGAAATGCATGCACACAAGATCATAAGAAAATACTATGGAAAGGAAACAAATACCTCAGGCCAAATCCTACAGAGTGCTTTGGAATTCCAGGAGATCCACAAATGTTCTCCTCTTCTTCTGACTGCAGTAGATGTAGGACTTTTGTCAGCCTGCAGACTCAGTTTACAGCTTTTGGGGTTTGACAGTATAACCTAGGGAAGATTTTTACTTTTATTTTTCCTTATGTGTGAGTATGGTCACCTGCAGGGAGGTGTTTTAACAAGGGAAATTCTGGTAAGATAAAAATTCATTTTGATATATTGCTTCAGATGTCTGTCATGTGTTTGGTTACAGTTTGCTGTAAATAAGAGTCTGTAACAGAAAATAATTCACAATGTCTTGACTGACATATGTCACATACTTTCACTAAAAACATTATTTTCCAGTGCTTCTCAAATATCATGACTGCATCTTGAAATGCAAGCCTATTTCTTTCTAAGTGGAATTTGCGAGAGGGTGGAACTTCACTTTGCCAGTACAGCTCCACTTAATGAGGTGCAACCCACTAAGGGCTTGGCCCAGGCACTTGTCAGACTTATGAAATACAGCCTCATTTTCTGCCCTGTGAATTTTCAGGGGTTTGGGGCTTTTGTTCTACAGAAAAGCAAGCATGGTGTGGTATAAAGTGAGGCCTCTGATAGCTTACACATGCTTGACTGTGAGTTAAGGGGACATGCAGAATTGCTGGGCAGCTAGCCATCAAGTCAAGCAATCACACTTGAGAGCTGCAGAGTCATTCTGGGTTTGTATCAGTGGGATTAAAGGCCAGTTTGATGTGAGGCAGAGTATCTCACAGGTGACAGGTGGCTGTTACCATACTCCATTCTTCATGTTTCCTTTCTGTGACAGACTACTGTTCTTCCATCTACCCTTTGATAAATGTTTCTTCTAATTTCCCTTGGGGCAATTTTCATTGAATCCCTCATTATGGGTGTGCCAATATACATTAGAGAGAGTGAATTCTGGTGTGAATTACAGCTGGTATTTGTAGATTGTGCTGTGGGCCATGCTGGGGGCAGTAGTAACCAAAGACCACCTGCACCCCTGGAGGAGGAGCACCTTGTCCATGGGGAGCAAGCTCAAGCCCACCAAACCCAGCACATAGGCTCCTCTCCTTGCCTGATTCTCTTTGCTTTGTTCTTTTCCTCCTTCCCATTTGTCCACCCTTCCCTTTCAATTTTTCCCTTCTCTCTTCTACTTACCTGCCTCTGCTGATATATTTCCTTGACAACCAGCAGTGTTGTGTCTCTGAACACAAGAACAGAAGGCAGTGCCATCCCACTAAAGAAAACCCTCTTGTCATGTATCAATGCTTTAAAATGTCCAAAGCCTTTTCCCTCTTGGTCTATTTTCTTCCAGAAAGAAAATGCTGCTCAGTTCTTGGTATCCTGCCTATAAAAAATGTCAACACACTTTCTTTTTAGCAATTTATAAAGGATATTTATTTACAGTAGGGAACAAACAAATCTGCCGCCCTCAGCATCAAGGATATCTATGTACATAAATTAAGGACAGAATGTCCTGGACATGGATAAAAACACTTCGGCCTGTACCAGGTCTAGTAATGTACAAAAACTTGGTAAGCTGCACTGCATAAAATGTCTCTAGAAATGTGTGAATGAAAGTTATGGAGCTGACATGCTTTCAAAGACAAATATTGTGTCTCCTACTTTCTCTCAGCCCTTTCCTCCATGTGGCAGTTTTAAGTGATAACAAAAGAAGCTATCAAGGGGAGTAAAGAAGGTTCTGAGAAAAAAAAGGCAAAAAAACCAGGGCAGCAACGATTGCAAAGATGTGATAATCACACCATTATGTCAGAGTATATTAAAGTGCCTTCAACAACACTGCTTCTTAGTTGTCTGGATATAGGGTCATAGAATGCCTTAGGCTTGAAAGGACCTTCAAAGGTCATCTAGCCCTATTACCTGAAGCGAGAAGGCACATCTTCAACTACATAAGATTGCTCAGAGGCCTATCCAAATGGACCGAGAAGGTTGCCATGGATGAGGCATATATTACCTCTCTGGGCAACACATAGAGGAAGCAGAAGAGGACCACACAGAAAGATGACAAGAAGGATGGTGCAAGAGAAGAGCAAGGGAAAGAAGGAGAAGGCCATGATGCAAGAGAGGATTACACAGAAGGAGGAGAACAGGAACCATACCTAACCAAGCCAAACACCTGCTTCCCCTGGTGTAACACACAAGGAGTGGCCCAAAATACCATGTCCACCCAAACCTGCCCATTGTTCTACCCAGATCCATCACACTCTCCCCAATTCCTTTTCTTCCTCCTCTTCTCATTCAGCTTCAGTCCTTTTATTTCTTCTTTTATTCTTCTGTTTCATCCACCTGTGTCTAGTCCTCAACTTCATCCCTATCTTCCCCCTCAGTATCCATCCCATCTTATCCCCTAATCCAACACACTCTCACCAAGACCACCCAAGCCTACAATATGCTCTCCCCAACCACATAATTTTTTAAACAAGGCCACCCTCCTAACTATAATCCTATCCTGTACTCCTCAGAGAAGGAAAAGGGAAAGGAGGAGAAGGAACAAACAAAAAAGGGGATGATGCAGTAGCAGAAGGGGAAAAGCAGAAGGCGGGGGTTGACACAAATACAGGAAGCATGCAGCAGAAGAGGAGGCAGGTCTCGCTTCCTTCTCCCCAAGACATTGCTTTTCCCTCGGCCGGGTGTGTTGCCACGGCACCCGGAATGCAACTGACAGTGCTGCCCACGGTGAGGTCACAATCACTGCCTGCCTGACGGTGCTGCCGCCACTCACGCTGCCCCGCTGCCCTCTGGGACGAGCTTGCCACCACAGCCTCCTTCTGCCTTCAGCCTCCAGCTCACGTCCAGTCAGGCTGACTCCTTTGCCTTCTCCCCAAGGGACTCCTCCACAGGACCACCTTTGGCCATCCCACTTGGGCAAATTTCTTTCTTTGAGCCCAGCTGCCACCAACAGTGCTCCACACTCCACAGACCCTTCCTAGAACCATGGAAGGAATGGAAGGGACCTTGAAGATCACAGCGGCACAGAATGACAGAACGTTAAGGGTTGAGAGGGAGCTCCGGACACCATCCAGCCCAACCTCCCCTGCCAGAGCAGGCTCACCCACGGCAGGGCACACAGGAACACATCCAGGCGGGGCTGGAAGCTCTCCGCAGAAGGAGTCTCCACAACCTCCCTGGGCCGCCCGGCCCCAGGCCTCCAGCCCCCTCACACCAAAGAAGTTTCTCTTCATGTCCCCATGCACCCACCTCTGCTCCAGCTGGCACCATTGCCCCTTGTCCTGTTCCCTGGCTGTCCCTGAGCACAGCCTGACTCCATCCCTGCACATCTTTATCACCAGGCATGAGGGCACCCCTCAGGCTCATCTCCAGCTGCTGCCACTCCACACCCCCAGGGCCTTTCCTGCTGGGCACTTCCCAACCTCTCTGCCCCCAGCCTGGAGCCCTCATGGGGTGCTTGTGAGCCAGGGGCAGAAGCCAGCCCTTGGCCGCCTTCAACCTCATCCCACTGACCTCTTCCCAGGGATAAAGCCTGGCTAGGTCCCTCTGGTAAAAGGAGGGGCAAGGACAACCTCCACTCCTCAGTGGACACGGAAGGGACTAGAAGACAAAAGAGGAGGAAAACGCAGAGCTACTGAACGCCTCCTTTGCCTCAATTCTCAACAGGAGCACAGGTTGTCTTCCGGACAATTGGCCTGCAGAGCTGGCAGATGGAGTCAGGGAGCACTATAGGAACCCTGTCATCCAGGAGGAAGCAGTGAGAGACCTGCTGAGCCGCTTGGATCCAGCACTCTCTGCAGCCAGTTGCCTGAACAAGTCTTGCATGTTCCCCTTGGACCTCGGTTTGGGTCGACACAGATCACTTGAATAGAGCTGTACCCCCGGGGAGTGGCGACCATCCCTACACCTGCCTGTGTGACCTAACTGGAGAACACTTCAGCAAGGAGCCCACGAGACTCAGCACCTCCCTCGCAGCAGCCTCCGCCCACCCCACGCCGGCCCCTCGGGAGAGAAAAGCTGGCGCCAGGAGATGGGGGAGGGGAGGCGGGGGGGGCACTTGGTGGAGGAAGGAGGGCAATGCAGCTGCAGAGAAGGGCAATGCAGAAGAAGAAGGCTAATGCAGGAGAGGAGGAGACAGAAGAAGGGGAAGACAGAGGAAAGAGAGGAGGATGCAGAGCTAGAAGAAGAGGACAATGCAGCAGAGCAGAATGCACAAGAGGGCAATGGAGATGCAGCAGAAGAGAAAGAAGATGAAGAGGCTCCAAAGGCTCCATCTCACCAGACAGGTAGGACTTGTGGCCTCGGGGCTTGTGAACAAGCAGCAGGTTCCAGGCCAGCCCACAGCCGGGCAAGTGGATGAAGCTTCTCCTCTGCGGCACAGATCCTCCTGGGCAGCGTCTTTCTGAAAGGAGGCCAGGGTGGGAAGTGGGGTGCCCTAGAAAAGAAGAAGAAGAAAAAGAGGAGGAAGAGGAGGAAGAAGAAGAAGGGCATCCAGAAAAAGTGGACACTCTTCTTCTTCTTCCTCCTCTTCCTCCCCGTGATCTGACACAAAGAGGATGATACGGAAGAAGAGGACAGCACAGAGAGGACAACAGCAAAGAAGGGAAAAATGAGGGAGCAAGAGAAGGAAAGGAGAGGAAGCAGAAGAGGACAACACAGAAAGAGGACAAGAAGGACGGTGCAAGAGAAGGGCAAGGGAAAGGAGGAGAAGGCCCTGATGCAAGAGAGGACGACGCAGAAGGAGAACAAGCACCATTTCTAAGCAAGCCCACCCTCTGCCCACCACCTGCTTCCCCTGGTGCACCACGCCACAGATGCCCCAAACCACCACGGCCTCCCAAAGCTCCCCCTTCTTCTCCCCAAGCCCACCATACTCTCCCCAAATCCCTTCCTTCTTCCTCTTTAATTCAACTTCTTCTTCATATTCTTCAGTTTCTTCTCCATCTTCCTCTTCTTTCTCTTCCTCTTCCTCTTCTTTCTCTTCCTCTTCCTCTTCTTTCTCTTCCTCTTCCTCTTCTCTTCTTCTTCCTCTGTGTCACTGCCATCTTCTCCCCAAACCCACCCTGTTCTCCCCACGCCCGCCCACCCATGCCCAGCAGCACGTCTTTCCCAAGCCCACAATGGTCTCCTCCAAGACAAAAAGGAAATAGGAAGAAGGGCCCTGAGGGAAGAGAGGGATGACGCAAAGGGAAGGAGAGGAAGGGGAGGACACTAAAGGAGCCAAGGGGACGGCGCAGAGGAGGGAAATGCATCCACCGCTTCTGGATGCTCTTTCTCTTCTGCCTCCTCTTCCTCTGAACATTTGAAACACGGAGGATGGTACAAAGAGGACGACGCAAAGGGAGAGGACTGAGCAGAGGGAGAGGAGGCACAGGGGGAGAGGATTGAGCAGAGGGACTACGCAGGGGGAAAGGAATGCACAGAGGGAAAGGATTGCTCAGAGGGAGAGGAGCATGCAAAGGGAGAGGAATGCGCAGAGGGAGGGGATGCACAGAGGGAGAGGATTGAACAGAGGGATTGCACAGAGGGAGAGGAATCCACAGAGGGAGAGGATTGCATAGGGGAAGAGGATTACCGTAAGGGAGAGGATTGCCCAGAGGGAATGCGCAGGGGGAGAGGAATCCACAGAGGGAGAGGCATGCCCAAGGGGAGGAGGATTGCACAGAGGGAGAGGAAAGCACAAAGGGAGAGGATTGAGCAGAGGTAATGTGCAGAGGGAGGGGAATGCGCAGAGGGAGAGGACTGATCAGAGGGAGAGGAAAGCACAAAGGGAGAGGATTGGGCAGAGGTAATGCGCAGAGGGAGAGGAATGTGCAAAGGGAATGGGCAGAGGGAGAGGATTGCGCTGAGGAAGTGGAATGCGTGTGGGGAGAGGATTGCTCAGGGGGAGGATTGCGCAGAGGGAGAGGAATGAGCAGAGGGAGAGGATTGCGCAGGGGGAGTGGAAGGTGCAGGGGGAGAGGTATGCGTAAGGGGAGAGGAATGCGCAGCGGGGAGGACTGCGTAGAGGGAGAGGAGCACGCAGCAGGGGAGGATTGCTCAGTGGAACAGGACTGTGCAGCGGGGAAGGAATGCACAGAGGGAGAGGATTGGGCAGAGGAAGAGGATTGCACAGATGGGGGAGGATTGCACAGAGGGTGGGGATTGCACGAGATGGAGGAATGCGCAGGGGAAGGGGAATGCACAAAGGGGGAGGAATGTGCAGGGAATAGGAATGCGCAGAGGGAGAGGAATGCAGAGGGGAGAGGAAAGAGCGGGGGCAGAGGATTGTGGAGGGGGAGAAGAACGCGCAGATGGGGGAGGATTGGGCAGAGGGGGAGGACTGAGCAGAGGGAATGCACAGAGGGAGAGGAATCCACAGAGGGAGAGGATTGCATAGGGGAAGAGGATTACCATAAGGGAGAGGATTGCCCAGAGGGAATGCACAGGGGGAGAGGAATCCACAGAGGGAGAGGAATGCGCAGTGGGAGGAGGATTGCGCAGAGGGAGAGGAAAGCAGAAAGGGAGAGGATTGAGCAGAGGTAATGTGCAAAGGGAGAGGAATGCGCAGAGGGAGAGGAATGTGCAAAGGGAGAGGAATGTGCAGAGGGAGAGGATTGCGCAGAGGGAATGGGCAGAGGGAGAGGTTTGCGCAGAGGGAACGTGCAAAGGGAGAGGAATGTGCAGAGGGAGAGGATTGCACAGAGCGAATGGGCAGAGGGAGAGGATTGCGCTGAGGAATGCACATGGGGAAAGGAATCCGCTGGGGGGGGAGATTGTGCAGAGGGAGAGGAATGAGCAGAGGGAGAGGATTGCGCAGGGGGAGTGGAATGTGCAGGGGGATAGGTATGCGTACGGGGAGAGGAATGTGCGGGGGCGGAGATTGCGCAGAGGGAAAGGAATGAGAAGAGGGAGAGGATTGTGCAGGGGGAGTGGAATGTGCAGGGGGAGAGGTATGCGTAAGGGGAGAGGAACGAGCAGGGGGGGAGATTGCGCAGAGGGAGAGGAATGAGAAGAGGGAGAGGATTGTGCAGGGGGAGTGGAATGTGCAGGGGGAGAGGTATGCGTAAGGGGAGAGGAACGAGCAGGGGGGGAGATTGCGCAGAGGAAGAGGAATGAGAAGAGGGAGAGGATTGTGCAGGGGGAGTGGAATGTGCAGGGGGAGAGGTATGCGTAAGGGGAGAGGAATGAGCAGGGGGGGAGATTGCGCAGAGGGAGAGGAATGAGAAGAGGGAGAGGACTGTGCAGGGGGAGAGGACTGTGCAGGGGGAGAGGTATGCGTAAGGGGAGAGGAACGAGCAGGGGGGGAGATTGCGCAGAGGGAGAGGAATGAGAAGAGGGAGAGGACTGTGCAGGGGGAGTGGAATGTGCAGGGGGAGAGGTATGCATAAGGGGAGAGGAATGCGCAGCAGGGAGGACTGTGTAGAGGGAGAGGAGCATGCAGCAGGGGAGGATTGCTCAGTGGAACAGGAATGTGCAGCGGGGAAGGAATGCACAGAGGGAGAGGATTGCACAGATGGGGGAGAATTGCACAGAGGGTGGGGATTGCACCGAGATGGAGGAATACGCAGGGGAAGGGGAATGCACAAAGGGGAAGGAATGTGCAGGGGATAGGAATGCGTAGAGGGAGAGGAATACGCACGGGGGGAGAATTGCTCAGCGGGAGAGGACGGCGCAGAGGGAGAGGACGGCGCAGAGGGAGAGGACGGCGCAAAGGGAGAGGACGGCACAAAGGGAGAGGACGGCACAAAGGGAGAGGACGGCGCAGAGGGAGAGGACGGCGCAGACGGAGAGGATTGTGCAGAGGCAGAGAAATAGTCAGAGGAAGAGGACGGCACAGAGGAGGAGGATGGTGCCAATAGGATGACACAGGGGCAAACTGACAGGGCAAAAGAAGGGAGGGAGAGGAAGGAGCAGAGGACAACGGGAGAGGATGACAAGGACGGCAGAAGAAAACATGAAAGGAAAAGAAGGAGAAGGCCCTGGCACAGGAGAGGACAACACAGAAGGGGACAATGGGGGTGACCCAGAAGGTGCAGAAGAAGAACTATTTCTAACCAAGCCCACCCTCTGCCCACCACCTGCTTCCTCTGCTGCACCACACCAGGGGTGCCCCACACCAGGGCTGCCCCAAACCACCCAAAGCTCACCCTTGTTCTACCCAGACCCACCATGGTCTCCCCAATTCCCTTTCTTCTTCCTCTTCTCATTCAGCTTCTCTCTCTTCTTTTACTTCTTCTTCTTTGACTTCTTCTTCTTCTCTTTCACCCGTGTCTTGTCTCCATCTTCATCCCTATCTTCTCCCTCTGTATCCCTCCCATCTTCTCCCCTAATTCACCATCCTGTCACCAAGCCCACCCAAGCCTACATATGCCCTCCCCAAGCACATCACTTTCTAACTAAGCCCACCCTCCTCCCTCTAAGCCCACCCTGGGCTCCTCAGAGAAGGGAAAGCAGGAGAAGGGACGCGACGCATACGGGGACAACACAGCAGCAGAAGGGAACAAGCAGAAGAAGAAGGCCGCGACGCATACGGGGACGATGCAGCAGAAGAGGACCCAGGTCTGACCAAAGCTCACGTCCTTCTCCTCAAGAGCACCAAGCACTCCCCAACACAACCACGTCCTCCCAAAGCTCACCCTTGTCCTACCCAAGCCCAACACACTCTCCCAAAATCCCTTTTTTCTTCCTCTTTAATGCAACTTCTTCTTCTTCAGATTCCTCGGTTTCTTCTCCTCCTTCCTCCTCTTCATCTTCTCTGTCTTCTTACGCCTTCTCTCTCCCTCCCATATTCTCCCCAAATCCACTACGCTCTCTTCTACAACTCCATTCCCCAACCATGCCTACCATTATTATCCATCCCCAAGCCCCTCATTTTCTCTCCAAGCCCGCCGCCACGCTCTCCCCAAACCCTTTGCTTCTTCCTACACTCGTTCCGCTTCTTTTCCTTCTTTGTCTTCCTTCTCCTCTCCATCTTCGTGGTCTCTTCCTGCCTCTCTATCGTTCCCACCCTCTCCCCAAATCCACCCCAAACTCCAACCATCTCCACCAGCAGCATCTTCTTCCCAAGCCCACCGTGTTCTCCTCAAAGAAAGACAAAGAAGCAAAAGGGCCTTGAGGCAAGAAAGGCATCGTGGAGGGAAGAAGAGGAAAGGGAGGGAGGAGGACAAGAAGGGAAGATGCACAGCAGGGGAATGCAGAAGAAGAAGGGCAATGCCGCAGAGGAGGAGGCAGAAGAAAGAGAGGAGGATGCACAGCTAGAAGTCTTAAGAGGACAATGCAGCAGAGCACCAAGCACAGGTGGGCCATGCAGATGCAGAAGAAGAGCAGAAACAAGATCAACAACGACAAGCAGGAAAAAAAGGGCACAGCGTCAGCTAGGACGACGGCGCTGAACCTCCTGCTGCTGCCTCTGCTGCTGCTACTGCTGCAGATGCAGAAGGAGAAGCAGACAAAGAAGACGAGCAAGAAGAGAGAGAAGAGAGAAAGAGAAAGAGAAAGATACCTTGGTGCAACAGGGAGCGCTGTGGAACGAGGGCGGCCACTGTGTCCCACACAGCCATCGGCTCTGCAAAGTGAACAAGAACCAAAGTCACTCTCTGTGTCCTCCAACCCCAAAAGGCCTCCACAGGACGCCAGCTGTCACCACCATCCCCATCCCCACGGACGGAGACCAGCACCCACCCTGAGATGACCTTGTGCTCTCACCCGTGTCCCCTCCCTCTGGTAGCTCTTGGCCACCGCAAACTCCCAGCCCCTTGGTACCTTCAGCGGTGGTGCTGGACACCATGAAGAAGGGCCTCCAACCCATCCCAGAAGTCCATCTTGCTCAGTCTCTCCTTGCTGGGACACTCCCCAGTGGGAGCATCTTCCACCACTGGCTGCTCCTGCAGAGTGCGGGACCCGTGGTTCTGCGTCCCCTTTTCCCTCCTCGGCCGGGTGTGTTGCCACGGCACCCGGAATGCAACTGACAGTGCTGCCCACGGTGAGGTCACAATCACTGCCTGCCTGACGGTGCCCAGGGATCAGTGCTGGGCCCCATCCTCTTTAACATCTTCATTGATGATCTGGATGAGGGGGTTGAGTCAGTCATCAGCAAGTTTGCAGATGACACCAAGTTGGGAACAGATGTTAGTCAGTTAGAGCGTAGAAAGGCTCTGCAGAGGGACCTTGACCGACTGGACAGATGGGCAGAGTCCAATGGGATGGCATTTAATAAGTCTAAGTGCCGGGTGCTGCACTTTGGCCACGGCAACCCCATGCAGAACTACAGGCTGGGGTCAGAGTGGCTGGAGAGCTGCCAAACGGAGAGGGACCTGGGGGTGCTGATTGACACCCGCCTAAACATGAGCCAGCAGTGTTCCCAGGTGGCCAAGAAGGCCAATGGCATCCTGGCCTGTATTAGGAATAGTGTGGCCAGCAGGAGCAGGGAGGTCATTGTGCCCCTGTACTCTGCATTGGTTAGGCCACACCTTGAGTACTGTGTCCAGTTCTGGGCCCCTCAGTTTAGGAAGGACATCGAGACACTTGAACGTGTCCAGAGAAGGGCAACAAGGCTGGTGAGAGGCCTTGAGCACAAGCCCTATGAGGAGAGGCTGAGGGAGCTGGGATTGTTTAGCCTGGAGAAGAGAAGGATCAGAGGCGACCTCATTGCCCTCTACAACTACCTGAAGGGTGGTTGTAGCCAGGTGGGGGTTGGTCTCTTCTCCCAGGCAACCAGCACCAGAACAAGGGGACACAGTCTCAAGCTGTGTCAGGGGAGGTTTAGACTCGAGGTGAGGAAAAAGTTCTTCACTGAGCGAGCCATTCGTCATTGGAATGGGCTGCCCAGGGAGGTGGTGGAGTCGCCGTCCCTGGAGGTGTTCAAGGGGAGATTGGACGTGGTGCTTGGTGCTATGATCTAGTTGTGAGGTCTGTTGGAACAGGTTGGACTTGATGAACCTTGGGGTCTCTTCCAACCTTAGTTACTGTGATACTGTGATACTGTGATACTGTGGTGCTGCCGCCACTCACGCTGTCCCGCTGCCCTCTGGGACGAGCTTGCCACCACAGCCTCCTTCTGCCTTCAGCCTCCAGCTCACATCCAGTCAGGCTGACTCCTTTGCCTTCTCCTCAAGGGACTCCTCCACAGGACCACCCTTGGCCATCCCACCTTGGGCAAATTCCTTTCTTTGAGCCCAGCTGCCACCAACAGTGCTCCACACTCCACAGACCCTTCCTAGAACCATGGAAGGAATGGAAGGGACCTTGAAGATCACAGCGGCACAGAATGACAGAACGTTAAGGGTTGAGAGGGAGCTCCGGACACCATCCAGCCCAACCTCCCCTGCCAGAGCAGGCTCACCCACGGCAGGGCACTCAGGAACACATCCAGGCGGGGCTGGAAGCTCTCCGCAGAAGGAGTCTCCACAACCTCCCTGGGCCGCCCGGCCCCAGGCCTCCAGCCCCCTCACACCAAAGAAGTTTCTCTTCATGTCCCCATGCACCCACCTCTGCTCCAGCTGGCACCATTGCCCCTTGTCCTGTTCCCTGGCTGTCCCTGAGCACAGCCTGACTCCATCCCTGCACATCTTTATCACCAGGCATGAGGGCACCCCTCAGGCTCATCTCCAGCTGCTGCCACTCCACACCCCCAGGGCCTTTCCTGCTGGGCACTTCCCAACCTCTCTGCCCCCAGCCTGGAGCCCTCATGGGGTGCTTGTGAGCCAGGGGCAGAAGCCAGCCCTTGGCCGCCTTCAACCTCATCCCACGGACCTCTTCCCAGGGATAAAGCCTGGCTAGGTCCCTCTGGTAAAAGGAGGGGCAAGGACAACCTCCACTCCTCAGTGGACACGGAAGGGACTAGAAGACAAAAGAGGAGGAAAACGCAGAGCTACTGAACGCCTCCTTTGCCTCAATTCTCAACAGGAGCACAGGTTGTCTTCCGGACAATTGGCCTGCAGAGCTGGCAGATGGAGTCAGGGAGCACTATAGGGAACCCTGTCATCCAGGAGGAAGCAGTGAGAGACCTGCTGAGCCGCTTGGATCCAGCACTCTCTGCAGCCAGTTGCCTGAACAAGTCTTGCATGTTCCCCTTGGACCTCGGTTTGGGTCGACACAGATCACTTGAATAGAGCTGTACCCCCGGGGAGTGGCGACCATCCCTACACCTGCCTGTGTGACCTAACTGGAGAACACTTCAGCAAGGAGCCCACGAGACTCAGCACCTCCCTCGCAGCAGCCTCCGCCCACCCCACGCCGGCCCCTCGGGAGAGAAAAGCTGGCGCCAGGAGATGGGGGAGGGGAGGCGGGGGGGGCACTTGGTGGAGGAAGGAGGGCAATGCAGCTGCAGAGAAGGGCAATGCAGAAGAAGAAGGCTAATGCAGGAGAGGAGGAGACAGAAGAAGGGGAAGACAGAGGAAAGAGAGGAGGATGCAGAGCTAGAAGAAGAGGACAATGCAGCAGAGCAGAATGCACAAGAGGGCAATGGAGATGCAGCAGAAGAGAAAGAAGATGAAGAGGCTCCAAAGGCTCCATCTCACCAGACAGGTAGGACTTGTGGCCTCGGGGCTTGTGAACAGCAGCAGGTTCCAGGCCAGCCCACAGCCGGGCAAGTGGATGAAGCTTCTCCTCTGCGGCACAGATCCTCCTGGGCAGCGTCTTTCTGAAAGGAGGCCAGGGTGGGAAGTGGGGTGCCCTAGAAAGAAGAAGAAGAAAAAGAGGAGGAAGAGGAGGAAGAAGAAGAAGGGCATCCAGAAAAAGTGGACACTCTTCTTCTTCTTCCTCCTCTTCCTCCCCGTGATCTGACACAAAGAGGATGATACGGAAGAAGAGGACAGCACAGAGAGGACAACAGCAAAGAAGGGAAAAATGAGGGAGCAAGAGAAGGAAAGGAGAGGAAGCAGAAGAGGACAACACAGAAAGAGGACAAGAAGGACGGTGCAAGAGAAGGGCAAGGGAAAGGAGGAGAAGGCCCTGATGCAAGAGAGGACGACGCAGAAGGAGAACAAGCACCATTTCTAAGCAAGCCCACCCTCTGCCCACCACCTGCTTCCCCTGGTGCACCACGCCACAGATGCCCCAAACCACCACGGCCTCCCAAAGCTCCCCCTTCTTCTCCCCAAGCCCACCATACTCTCCCCAAATCCCTTCCTTCTTCCTCTTTAATTCAACTTCTTCTTCATATTCTTCAGTTTCTTCTCCATCTTCCTCTTCTTTCTCTTCCTCTTCCTCTTCTTTCTCTTCCTCTTCCTCTTCTTTCTCTTCCTCTTCCTCTTCTCTTCTTCTTCCTCTGTGTCACTGCCATCTTCTCCCCAAACCCACCCTGTTCTCCCCACGCCCGCCCACCCATGCCCAGCAGCACGTCTTTCCCAAGCCCACAATGGTCTCCTCCAAGACAAAAAGGAAATAGGAAGAAGGGCCCTGAGGGAAGAGAGGGATGACGCAAAGGGAAGGAGAGGAAGGGGAGGACACTAAAGGAGCCAAGGGGACGGCGCAGAGGAGGGAAATGCATCCACCGCTTCTGGATGCTCTTTCTCTTCTGCCTCCTCTTCCTCTGAACATTTGAAACACGGAGGACGGTACAAAGAGGACGACGCAAAGGGAGAGGACTGAGCAGAGGGAGAGGAGGCACAGGGGGAGAGGATTGAGCAGAGGGACTACGCAGGGGGAAAGGAATGCACAGAGGGAAAGGATTGCTCAGAGGGAGAGGAGCATGCAAAGGGAGAGGAATGCGCAGAGGGAGGGGATGCACAGAGGGAGAGGATTGAACAGAGGGATTGCACAGAGGGAGAGGAATCCACAGAGGGAGAGGATTGCATAGGGGAAGAGGATTACCGTAAGGGAGAGGATTGCCCAGAGGGAATGCGCAGGGGGAGAGGAATCCACAGAGGGAGAGGCATGCCCAAGGGGAGGAGGATTGCACAGAGGGAGAGGAAAGCACAAAGGGAGAGGATTGAGCAGAGGTAATGTGCAGAGGGAGGGGAATGCGCAGAGGGAGAGGACTGATCAGAGGGAGAGGAAAGCACAAAGGGAGAGGATTGGGCAGAGGTAATGCGCAGAGGGAGAGGAATGTGCAAAGGGAATGGGCAGAGGGAGAGGATTGCGCTGAGGAAGTGGAATGCGTGTGGGGAGAGGATTGCTCAGGGGGAGGATTGCGCAGAGGGAGAGGAATGAGCAGAGGGAGAGGATTGCGCAGGGGGGAGTGGAAGGTGCAGGGGGAGAGGTATGCGTAGGGGGAGAGGTATGCGTAAGGGGAGAGGAATGCGCAGCGGGGAGGACTGCGTAGAGGGAGAGGAGCACGCAGCAGGGGAGGATTGCTCAGTGGAACAGGACTGTGCAGCGGGGAAGGAATGCACAGAGGGAGAGGATTGGGCAGAGGAAGAGGATTGCACAGATGGGGGAGGATTGCACAGAGGGTGGGGATTGCACGAGATGGAGGAATGCGCAGGGGAAGGGGAATGCACAAAGGGGGAGGAATGTGCAGGGGATAGGAATGCGCAGAGGGAGAGGAATGCAGAGGGGAGAGGAAAGAGCGGGGGCAGAGGATTGTGGAGGGGGAGAAGAACGCGCAGATGGGGGAGGATTGGGCAGAGGGGGAGGACTGAGCAGAGGGAATGCACAGAGGGAGAGGAATCCACAGAGGGAGAGGATTGCATAGGGGAAGAGGATTACCATAAGGGAGAGGATTGCCCAGAGGGAATGCGCAGGGGGAGAGGAATCCACAGAGGGAGAGGAATGCGCAGTGGGAGGAGGATTGCGCAGAGGGAGAGGAAAGCAGAAAGGGAGAGGATTGAGCAGAGGTAATGTGCAAAAGGAGAGGAATGCGCAGAGGGAGAGGAATGTGCAAAGGGAGAGGAATGTGCAGAGGGAGAGGATTGCGCAGAGGGAATGGGCAGAGGGAGAGGATTGCGCAGAGGGAACGTGCAAAGGGAGAGCAATGTGCAGAGGGAGAGGATTGCACAGAGCGAATGGGCAGAGGGAGAGGATTGCGCTGAGGAATGCACATGGGGAAAGGAATCTGCTGGGGGGGAGATTGTGCAGAGGGAGAGGAATGAGCAGAGGGAGAGGATTGCGCAGGGGGAGTGGAATGTGCAGGGGGATAGGTATGCGTACGGGGAGAGGAATGTGCGGGGGCGGAGATTGCGCAGAGGGAAAGGAATGAGAAGAGGGAGAGGATTGTGCAGGGGGAGTGGAATGTGCAGGGGGAGAGGTATGCGTAAGGGGAGAGGAATGAGCAGGGGGGGAGATTGCGCAGAGGGAGAGGAATGAGAAGAGGGAGAGGACTGTGCAGGGGGAGTGGAATGTGCAGGGGGAGAGGTATGCGTAAGGGGAGAGGAATGAGCAGGGGGGGAGATTGCGCAGAGGGAGAGGAATGAGAAGAGGGAGAGGACTGTGCAGGGGGAGTGGAATGTGCAGGGGGAGAGGTATGCGTAAGGGGAGAGGAACGAGCAGGGGGGGAGATTGCGCAGAGGGAAAGGAATGAGAAGAGGGAGAGGACTGTGCAGGGGGAGAGGACTGTGCAGGGGGAGAGGACTGTATAGGGGGAGAGGTATGCGTAAGGGGAGAGGAAGGAGCAGGGGGGGAGATTGCGCAGAGGGAGAGGAATGAGAAGAGGGAGAGGACTGTGCAGGGGGAGTGGAATGTGCAGGGGGAGAGGTATGCATAAGGGGAGAGGAATGCGCAGCAGGGAGGACTGTGTAGAGGGAGAGGAGCATGCAGCAGGGGAGGATTGCTCAGTGGAACAGGAATGTGCAGCGGGGAAGGAATGCACACAGGGAGAGGATTGCACAGATGGGGGAGGATTGCACAGAGGGTGGGGATTGCACCGAGATGGAGGAATACGCAGGGGAAGGGGAATGCACAAAGGGGAAGGAATGTGCAGGGGATAGGAATGCGTAGAGGGAGAGGAATACGCACGGGGGGAGAATTGCTCAGCGGGAGAGGACGGCGCAGAGGGAGAGGACGGCGCAGAGGGAGAGGACGGCGCAAAGGGAGAGGACGGCACAAAGGGAGAGGACGGCGCAGAGGGAGAGGACGGCGCAGACGGAGAGGATTGTGCAGAGGCAGAGAAATAGTCAGAGGAAGAGGACGGCACAGAGGAGGAGGATGGTGCCAATAGGATGACACAGGGGCAAACTGACAGGGCAAAAGAAGGGAGGGAGAGGAAGGAGCAGAGGACAACGGGAGAGGATGACAAGGACGGCAGAAGAAAACATGAAAGGAAAAGAAGGAGAAGGCCCTGGCACAGGAGAGGACAACACAGAAGGGGACAATGGGGGTGACCCAGAAGGTGCAGAAGAAGAACTATTTCTAACCAAGCCCACCCTCTGCCCACCACCTGCTTCCTCTGCTGCACCACACCAGGGGTGCCCCACACCAGGGCTGCCCCAAACCACCCAAAGCTCACCCTTGTTCTACCCAGACCCACCATGGTCTCCCCCAATTCCCTTTCTTCTTCCTCTTCTCATTCAGCTTCTCTCTCTTCTTTTACTTCTTCTTCTTTGACTTCTTCTTCTTCTCTTTCACCCGTGTCTTGTCTCCATCTTCATCCCTATCTTCTCCCTCTGTATCCCTCCCATCTTCTCCCCTAATTCACCATCCTGTCACCAAGCCCACCCAAGCCTACATATGCCCTCCCCAAGCACATCACTTTCTAACTAAGCCCACCCTCCTCCCTCTAAGCCCACCCTGGGCTCCTCAGAGAAGGGAAAGCAGGAGAAGGGACGCGACGCATACGGGGACAACGCAGCAGCAGAAGGGAACAAGCAGAAGAAGAAGGCCGCGACGCATACGGGGACGATGCAGCAGAAGAGGACCCAGGTCTGACCAAAGCTCACGTCCTTCTCCTCAAGAGCACCAAGCACTCCCCAACACAACCACGTCCTCCCAAAGCTCACCCTTGTCCTACCCAAGCCCAACACACTCTCCCAAAATCCCTTTTTTCTTCCTCTTTAATGCAACTTCTTCTTCTTCAGATTCCTCGGTTTCTTCTCCTCCTTCCTCCTCTTCATCTTCTCTGTCTTCTTACGCCTTCTCTCTCCCTCCCATATTCTCCCCAAATCCACTACGCTCTCTTCTACAACTCCATTCCCCAACCATGCCTACCATTATTATCCATCCCCAAGCCCCTCATTTTCTCTCCAAGCCCGCCGCCACGCTCTCCCCAAACCCTTTGCTTCTTCCTACACTCGTTCCGCTTCTTTTCCTTCTTTGTCTTCCTTCTCCTCTCCATCTTCGTGGTCTCTTCCTGCCTCTCTATCGTTCCCCACCCTCTCCCCAAATCCACCCCAAACTCCAACCATCTCCACCAGCAGCATCTTCTTCCAAGCCCACCGTGTTCTCCTCAAAGAAAGACAAAGAAGCAAAAGGGCCTTGAGGCAAGAAAGGCATCGTGGAGGGAAGAAGAGGAAAGGGAGGGAGGAGGACAAGAAGGGAAGATGCACAGCAGGGGAATGCAGAAGAAGAAGGGCAATGCCGCAGAGGAGGAGGCAGAAGAAAGAGAGGAGGATGCACAGCTAGAAGTCTTAAGAGGACAATGCAGCAGAGCACCAAGCACAGGTGGGCCATGCAGATGCAAGAAGAAGAGCAGAAACAAGATCAACAACGACAAGCAGGAAAAAAAGGGCACAGCGTCAGCTAGGACGACGGCGCTGAACCTCCTGCTGCTGCCTCTGCTGCTGCTACTGCTGCAGATGCAGAAGGAGAAGCAGACAAAGAAGACGAGCAAGAAGAGAGAGAAGAGAGAATGAGAAAGAGAAAGATACCTTGGTGCAACAGAGAGCGCTGTGGAACGAGGGCGGCCACTGTGTCCCACACAGCCATCGGCTCTGCAAAGTGAACAAGAACCAAAGTCACTCTCTGTGTCCTCCAACCCCAAAAGGCCTCCACAGGACGCCAGCTGTCACCACCATCCCCATCCCCACGGATGGAGACCAGCACCCACCCTGAGATGACCTTGTGCTCTCACCCGTGTCCCCTCCCTCTGGTAGCTCTTGGCCACCGCAAACTCCCAGCCCCTTGGTACCCTTCAGCGGTGGTGCTGGACACCATGAAGAAGGGCCTCCAACCCATCCCAGAAGTCCATCTTGCTCAGTCTCTCCTTGCTGGGACACTCCCCAGTGGGAGCTCCTTCCACCACTGGCTGCTCCTGCAGAGTGCGGGACCCGTGGTTCTGCGTCCCCTTTTCCCTCCTCGGCCGGGTGTGTTGCCACGGCACCCGGAATGCAACTGACAGTGCTGCCCACGGTGAGGTCACAATCACTGCCTGCCTGACGGTGCTGCCGCCACTCACGCTGCCCCGCTGCCCTCTGGGACGAGCTTGCCACCACAGCCTCCTTCTGCCTTCAGCCTCCAGCTCACATCCAGTCAGGCTGACTCCTTTGCCTTCTCCTCAAGGGACTCCTCCACAGGACCACCCTTGGCCATCCCACCTTGGGCAAATTCCTTTCTTTGAGCCCAGCTGCCACCAACAGTGCTCCACACTCCACAGACCCTTCCTAGAAACCATGGAAGGAATGGAAGGGGACCTTGAAGATCACAGCGGCACAGAATGACAGAACGTTAAGGGTTGAGAGGGAGCTCCGGACACCATCCAGCCCAACCTCCCCTGCCAGAGCAGGCTCACCCACGGCAGGGCACACAGGAACACATCCAGGCAGGGCTGGAAGCTCTCCGCAGAAGGAGTCTCCACAACCTCCCTGGGCCGCCCGGCCCCAGGCCTCCAGCCCCCTCACACCAAAGAAGTTTCTCTTCATGTCCCCATGCACCCACCTCTGCTCCAGCTGGCACCATTGCCCCTTGTCCTGTTCCCTGGCTGTCCCTGAGCACAGCCTGACTCAATCCCTGCACATCTTTATCACCAGGCATGAGGGCACCCCTCAGGCTCATCTCCAGCTGCTGCCACTCCACACCCCCAGGGCCTTTCCTGCTGGGCACTTCCCAACCTCTCTGCCCCCAGCCTGGAGCCCTCATGGGGTGCTTGTGAGCCAGGGGCAGAAGCCAGCCCTTGGCCGCCTTCAACCTCATCCCACTGACCTCTTCCCAGGGATAAAGCCTGGCTAGGTCCCTCTGGTAAAAGGAGGGGCAAGGACAACCTCCACTCCTCAGTGGACACGGAAGGGACTAGAAGACAAAAGAGGAGGAAAACGCAGAGCTACTGAAACGCCTCCTTGCCTCAATTCTCAACAGGAGCACAGGTTGTCTTCCGGACAATTGGCCTGCAGAGCTGGCAGATGGAGTCAGGGAGCACTATAGGAACCCTGTCATCCAGGAGGAAGCAGTGAGAGACCTGCTGAGCCGCTTGGATCCAGCACTCTCTGCAGCCAGTTGCCTGAACAAGTCTTGCATGTTCCCCTTGGACCTCGGTTTGGGTCGACACAGATCACTTGAATAGAGCTGTACCCCCGGGGAGTGGCGACCATCCCTACACCTGCCTGTGTGACCTAACTGGAGAACACTTCAGCAAGGAGCCCACGAGACTCAGCACCTCCCTTGCAGCAGCCTCCGCCCACCCCACGCCGGCCCCTCGGGAGAGAAAAGCTGGCGCCAGGAGATGGGGAGGGGAGGCGGGGGGGGCACTTGGTGGAGGAAGGAGGGCAATGCAGCTGCAGAGAAGGGCAATGCAGAAGAAGAAGGCTAATGCAGGAGAGGAGGAGACAGAAGAAGGGGAAGACAGAGGAAAGAGAGGAGGATGCAGTGCTAGAAGAAGAGGACAATGCAGCAGAGCAGAATGCACAAGAGGGCAATGGAGATGCAGCAGAAGAGAAAGAAGATGAAGAGGCTCCAAAGGCTCCATCTCACCAGACAGGTAGGACTTGTGGCCTCGGGGCTTGTGAACAAGCAGCAGGTTCCAGGCCAGCCCACAGCCGGGCAAGTGGATGAAGCTTCTCCTCTGCGGCACAGATCCTCCTGGGCAGCGTCTTTCTGAAAGGAGGCCAGGGTGGGAAGTGGGGTGCCCTAGAAAAGAAGAAGAAGAAAAAGAGGAGGAAGAGGAGGAAGAAGAAGAAGGGCATCCAGAAAAAGTGGACACTCTTCTTCTTCTTCCTCCTCTTCCTCCCCGTGATCTGACACAAAGAGGATGATACGGAAGAAGAGGACAGCACAGAGAGGACAACAGCAAAGAAGGGAAAAAATGAGGGAGCAAGAGAAGGAAAGGAGAGGAAGCAGAAGAGGACAACACAGAAAGAGGACAAGAAGGACGGTGCAAGAGAAGGGCAAGGGAAAGGAGGAGAAGGCCCTGATGCAAGAGAGGACGACGCAGAAGGAGAACAAGCACCATTTCTAAGCAAGCCCACCCTCTGCCCACCACCTGCTTCCCCTGGTGCACCACGCCACAGATGCCCCAAACCACCACGGCCTCCCAAAGCTCCCCCTTCTTCTCCCCAAGCCCACCATACTCTCCCCAAATCCCTTCCTTCTTCCTCTTTAATTCAACTTCTTCTTCATATTCTTCAGTTCTTCTCCATCTTCCTCTTCTTTCTCTTCCTCTTCCTCTTCTTTCTCTTCCTCTTCCTCTTCTTTCTCTTCCTCTTCCTCTTCTCTTCTTCTTCCTCTGTGTCACTGCCATCTTCTCCCCAAAACCCACCTGTTCTCCCCACGCCCGCCCACCCATGCCAGCAGCACGTCTTTCCCAAGCCCACAATGGTCTCCTCCAAGACAAAAAGGAAATAGGAAGAAGGGCCCTGAGGGAAGAGAGGGATGACGCAAAGGGAAGGAGAGGAAGGGGAGGACACTAAAGGAGCCAAGGGGACGGCGCAGAGGAGGGAAATGCATCCACCGCTTCTGGATGCTCTTTCTCTTCTGCCTCCTCTTCCTCTGAACATTTGAAACACGGAGGACGGTACAAAGAGGACGACGCAAAGGGAGAGGACTGAGCAGAGGGGAGAGGAGGCACAGGGGGAGAGGATTGAGCAGAGGGGACTACGCAGGGGAAAGGAATGCACAGAGGGAAAGGATTGCTCAGAGGGAGAGGAGCATGCAAAGGGAGAGGAATGCGCAGAGGGAGGGGATGCACAGAGGGAGAGGATTGAACAGAGGGATTGCACAGAGGGAGAGGAATCCACAGAGGGAGAGGATTGCATAGGGGAAGAGGATTACCGTAAGGGAGAGGATTGCCCAGAGGGAATGCGCAGGGGGAGAGGAATCCACAGAGGGAGAGGCATGCCCAAGGGGAGGAGGATTGCACAGAGGGAGAGGAAAGCACAAAGGGAGAGGATTGAGCAGAGGTAATGTGCAGAGGGAGGGGAATGCGCAGAGGGAGAGGACTGATCAGAGGGAGAGGAAAGCACAAAGGGAGAGGATTGGGCAGAGGTAATGCGCAGAGGGAGAGGAATGTGCAAAGGGAATGGGCAGAGGGAGAGGATTGCGCTGAGGAAGTGGAATGCGTGTGGGGAGAGGATTGCTCAGGGGGAGGATTGCGCAGAGGGAGAGGAATGAGCAGAGGGAGAGGATTGCGCAGGGGGAGTGGAAGGTGCAGGGGGAGAGGTATGCGTAAGGGGAGAGGAATGCGCAGCGGGAAGGACTGCGTAGAGGGAGAGGAGCACGCAGCAGGGGAGGATTGCTCAGTGGAACAGGACTGTGCAGCGGGGAAGGAATGCACAGAGGGAGAGGATTGGGCAGAGGAAGAGGATTGCACAGATGGGGGAGGATTGCACAGAGGGTGGGGATTTGCACGAGATGGAGGAATGCGCAGGGGAAGGGGAATGCACAAAGGGGGAGGAATGTGGCAGGGGATAGGAATGCGCAGAGGGAGAGGAATGCAGAGGGGAGAGGAAAGAGCGGGGGCAGAGGATTGTGGAGGGGGAGAAGAACGCGCAGATGGGGGAGGATTGGGCAGAGGGGGAGGACTGAGCAGAGGGAATGCACAGAGGGAGAGGAATCCACAGAGGGAGAGGATTGCATAGGGGAAGAGGATTACCATAAGGGAGAGGATTGCCCAGAGGGAATGCGCAGGGGGAGAGGAATCCACAGAGGGAGAGGAATGCGCAGTGGGAGGAGGATTGCGCAGGAGGGAGAGGAAAGCAGAAAGGGAGAGGATTGAGCAGAGGTAATGTGCAAAGGGAGAGGAATGCGCAGAAGGGAGAGGATTGCGCAGAGGGAATGGGCAGAGGGAGAGGATTGCGCAGAGGGAACGTGCAAAGGGAGAGGAATGTGCAAAGGGAGAGGAAATGTGCAGAGGGAGAGGATTGCGCAGAGGGAATGGGCAGAGGGAGAGGATTGCGCAGAGGGAATGGGCAGAGGGAGAGGATTGCACAGAGGGAACGTGCAAAGGGAGAGGAATGTGCAGAGGGAGAGGATTGCACAGAGCGAATGGGCAGAGGGAGAGGATTGCGCTGAGGAATGCACATGGGGAAAGGAATCCGCTGGGGGGGAGATTGTGCAGAGGGAGAGGAATGAGCAGAGGGAGAGGATTGCGCAGGGGGAGTGGAATGTGCAGGGGGATAGGTATGCGTACGGGGAGAGGAATGTGCGGGGGCGGAGATTGCGCAGAGGGAGAGGAATGAGAAGAGGGAGAGGACTGTGCAGGGGGAGTGGAATGTGCAGGGGGAGAGGTATGCGTAAGGGGAGAGGAATGAGCAGGGGGGAGATTGCGCAGAGGGAGAGGAATGAGAAGAGGAGAGGACTGTGCAGGGGGAGTGGAATGTGCAGGGGGAGAGGTATGCGTAAGGGGAGAGGAATGAGCAGGGGGGGAGATTGCGCAGAGGGAGAGGAATGAGAAGAGGGAGAGGACTGTGCAGGGGGAGTGGAATGTGCAGGGGGAGAGGTATGCGAAAGGGGAGAGGAACGAGCAGGGGGGGAGATTGCGCAGAGGGAAAGGAATGAGAAGAGGGAGAGGACTGTGCAGGGGAGAGGACTGTGCAGGGGAGAGGACTGTATAGGGGAGAGGTATGCGTAAGGGGAGAGGAACGAGCAGGGGGGGAGATTGCGCAGAGGGAGAGGAAATGAGAAGAGGGAGAGGGACTGTGCAGGGGAGTGGAATGTGCAGGGGAGAGGTATGCATAAGGGGAGAGGAATGGCGCAGCAGGGAGGACTGTGGTAGAGGGAGAGGAGCATGCAGCAGGGGAGGATTGCTCAGTGGAACAGGAATGTGCAGCGGGGAGGAATGCACAGAGGGAGAGGATTGCACAGATGGGGGAGGATTGCACAGAGGGTGGGGATTGCACCGAGATGGAGGAATACGCAGGGGAAGGGGAATGCACAAAGGGGAAGGAAGGTGCAGGGGATAGGAATGCGTAGAGGGAGAGGAATACGCACGGGGGGAGAATTGCTCAGCGGGAGAGGACGGGCGCAGAGGGAGAGGACGGCGCAGAGGGAGAGGACGGCGCAAAGGGAGAGGACGGCACAAAGGGAGAGGACGGCACAAAGGGAGAGGACGGCGCAGAGGGAGAGGACGGCGCAGACGGAGAGGATTGTGCAGAGGCAGAGAAATAGTCAGAGGAAGAGGACGGCACAGAGGAGGAGGATGGTGCCAACAGGATGACACAGGGGCAACTGACAGGGCAAAAGAAGGGAGGGAGAGGAAGGAGCAGAGGACAACGGGAGAGGATGACAAGGACGGCAGAAGAAAACATGAAAGGAAAAGAAGGAGAAGGCCCTGGCACAGGAGAGGACAACACAGAAGGGGACAATGGGGGTGACCCAGAAGGTGCAGAAGAAGAACTATTTCTAACCAAGCCCACCCTCTGCCCACCACCTGCTTCCTCTGCTGCACCACACCAGGGGTGCCCCACACCAGGGCTGCCCCAAACCACCCAAAGCTCACCCTTGTTCTACCCAGACCACCATGGTCTCCCCAATTCCCTTTCTTCTTCCTCTTCTCATTCAGCTTCTCTCTCTTCTTTTACTTATTCTTCTTTGACTTCTTCTCTTCTCTTTCACCCGTGTCTTGTCTCCATCTTCATCCCTATCTTCTCCCTCTGTATCCCTCCCATCTTCTCCCCTAATTCACCATCCTGTCACCAAGCCCACCCAAGCCTACATATGCCCTCCCCAAGCACATCACTTTCTAACTAAGCCCACCCTCCTCCCTCTAAGCCCACCCTGGGCTCCTCAGAGAAGGGAAAGGCAGGAGAAGGGACGCGACGCATACGGGGACAACGCAGCAGCAGAAGGGACAAGCAGAAGAAGAAGGCCGCGACGCATACGGGGACGATGCAGCAGAAGAGGACCCAGGTCTGACCAAAGCTCACGTCCTTCTCCTCAAGAGCACCAAGCACTCCCCAACACAACCACGTCCTCCCAAAGCTCACCCTTGTCCTACCCAAGCCCAACACACTCTCCCAAAATCCCTTTTTTCTTCCTCTTTAAATGCAACTTCTTCTTCTTCAGATTCCTCGGTTTCTTCTCCTCCTTCCTCCTCTTCATCTTCTCTGTCTTCTTACGCTTCTCTCTCCCTCCCATATTCTCCCCAAATCCACTACGCTCTCTTCTACAACTCCATTCCCCAACCATTGCCTACCATTATTATCCATCCCCAAGCCCCTCATTTTCTCTCCAAGCCCGCCGCCACGCTCTCCCCAAACCCTTTGCTTCTTCCTACACTCGTTCCGCTTCTTTTCCTTCTTGTCTTCCTTCTCCTCTCCATCTTCGTGGTCTCTTCCTGCCTCTCTATCGTTCCCACCCTCTCCCCAAATCCACCCCAAACTCCAACCATCTCCACCAGCAGCATCTTCTTCCCAAGCCCACCGTGTTCTCCTCAAAGAAAGACAAAGAAGCAAAAGGGCCTTGAGGCAAGAAAGGCATCGTGGAGGGAAGAAGAGGAAAGGGAGGGAGGAGGACAAGAAGGGAAGATGCACAGCAGGGGAATGCAGAAGAAGAAGGGCAATGCCGCAGAGGAGGAGGCAGAAGAAAGAGAGGAGGATGCACAGCTAGAAGTCTTAAGAGGACAATGCAGCAGAGCACCAAGCACAGGTGGGCCATGCAGATGCAGAAGAAGAGCAGAAAACAGATCAACAACGACAAGCAGGAAAAAAAGGGCACAGCGTCAGCTAGGACGACGGCGCTGAACCTCCTGCATGCTGCCTCTGCTGCTGCTACTGCTGCAGATGCAGAAGGAGAAGCAGACAAAGAAGACGAGCAAGAAGAGAGAGAAGAGAGAAAGAGAAAGAGAAGATACCTTGGTGCAACAGAGAGCGCTGTGGAAACGATGGCGGCCACTGTGTCCCACACAGCCATCGGCTCTGCAAAGTGAACAAGAACCAAAGTCACTCTCTGTGTCCTCCAACCCCAAAAGGCCTCCACAGGACGCCAGCTGTCACCACCATCCCCATCCCCACGGACGGAGACCAGCCCCACCCTGAGATGACCTTGTGCTCTCACCCGTGTCCCCTCCTCTGGTAGCTCTTGGCCACCGCAAACTCCCAGCCCCTTGGTACCTTCAGCGGTGGTGCTGGACACCATGAAGAAGGGCCTCCAACCCATCCCAGAAGTCCATCTTGCTCAGTCTCTCCTTGCTGGGACACTCCCCAGTGGGAGCTCCTTCCACCACTGGCTGCTCCTGCAGAGTGCGGGACCCGTGGTTCTGCGTCCCCTTTTCCTCCTCGGCCGGGTGTGTTGCCACGGCACCCAGAATGCAACTGACAGTGCTGCCCACGGTGAGGTCACAATCCTGCCTGCCTGACGGTGCTGCCGCCACTCACAGCTGCCCTGCTGCCCTCTGGGACGAGCTTGCCACCACAGCCTCCTTCTGCCTTCAGCTCCAGCTCACATCCAGTCAGGCTGACTCCTTGCCTTCTCCTCAAGGGACTCCTCCACAGGAACCACCCTTGGCCATCCCACCTTTGGGCAAATTCCTTTCTTTGAGCCCAGCTTGCCACCAACAGTGCTCCACACTCCACAGACCCTTCCTAGAACCATGGAAGGAATGGAAGGGACCTTGAAGATCACAGCGGCACAGAATGACAGAACGTTAAGGGTTGAGAGGGAGCTCCGGACACCATCCAGCC
Source organism: Dryobates pubescens (assembly GCF_014839835.1). NCBI lineage: Eukaryota > Metazoa > Chordata > Aves > Piciformes > Picidae > Dryobates > Dryobates pubescens. The sequence continues at coordinate 66,714,414 of NC_071657.1, read as the reverse complement.
CAACCTCCCCTGCCAGAGCAGGCTCACCCACGGCAGGGCACACAGGAACAACATCCAGGCGGGGCTGGAAGCTCTCCGCAGAAGGAGTCTCCACAACCTCCCTGGGCCGCCCGGCCCCAGGCCTCCAGCCCCCTCACACCAAAGAAGTTTCTCTTCATGTCCCCATGCACCCACCTCTGCTCCAGCTGGCACCATTGCCCCTTGTCCTGTTCCCTGGCTGTCCCTGAGCACAGCCTGACTCCATCCCTGCACATCTTTATCACCAGGCATGAGGGCACCCCTCAGGCTCATCTCCAGCTGCTGCCACTCCACACCCCCAGGGCCTTTCCTGCTGGGCACTTCCCAACCTCTCTGCCCCCAGCCTGGAGCCCTCATGGGGTGCTTGTGAGCCAGGGGCAGAAGCCAGCCCTTGGCCGCCTTCAACCTCATCCCACTGACCTCTTCCCAGGGATAAAGCCTGGCTAGGTCCCTCTGGTAAAAGGAGGGGCAAGGACAACCTCCACTCCTCAGTGGACACGGAAGGGACTAGAAGACAAAAGAGGAGGAAAACGCAGAGCTACTGAACGCCTCCTTTGCCTCAATTCTCAACAGGAGCACAGGTTGTCTTCCGGACAATTGGCCTGCAGAGCTGGCAGATGGAGTCAGGGAGCACTATAGGAACCCTGTCATCCAGGAGGAAGCAGTGAGAGACCTGCTGAGCCGCTTGGATCCAGCACTCTCTGCAGCCAGTTGCCTGAACAAGTCTTGCATGTTCCCCTTGGACCTCGGTTTGGGTCGACACAGATCACTTGAATAGAGCTGTACCCCCGGGGAGTGGCGACCATCCCTACACCTGCCTGTGTGACCTAACTGGAGAACACTTCAGCAAGGAGCCCACGAGACTCAGCACCTCCCTCGCAGCAGCCTCCGCCCACCCCACGCCGGCCCCTCGGGAGAGAAAAGCTGGCGCCAGGAGATGGGGGAGGGGAGGCGGGGGGGGCACTTGGTGGAGGAAGGAGGGCAATGCAGCTGCAGAGAAGGGCAATGCAGAAGAAGAAGGCTAATGCAGGAGAGGAGGAGACAGAAGAAGGGGAAGACAGAGGAAAGAGAGGAGGATGCAGAGCTAGAAGAAGAGGACAATGCAGCAGAGCAGAATGCACAAGAGGGCAATGGAGATGCAGCAGAAGAGAAAGAAGATGAAGAGGCTCCAAAGGCTCCATCTCACCAGACAGGTAGGACTTGTGGCCTCGGGGCTTGTGAACAAGCAGCAGGTTCCAGGCCAGCCCACAGCCGGGCAAGTGGATGAAGCTTCTCCTCTGCGGCACAGATCCTCCTGGGCAGCGTCTTTCTGAAAGGAGGCCAGGGTGGGAAGTGGGGTGCCCTAGAAAAGAAGAAGAAGAAAAAGAGGAGGAAGAGGAGGAAGAAGAAGAAGGGCATCCAGAAAAAGTGGACACTCTTCTTCTTCTTCCTCCTCTTCCTCCCCGTGATCTGACACAAAGAGGATGATACGGAAGAAGAGGACAGCACAGAGAGGACAACAGCAAAGAAGGGAAAAATGAGGGAGCAAGAGAAGGAAAGGAGAGGAAGCAGAAGAGGACAACACAGAAAGAGGACAAGAAGGACGGTGCAAGAGAAGGGCAAGGGAAAGGAGGAGAAGGCCCTGATGCAAGAGAGGACGACGCAGAAGGAGAACAAGCACCATTTCTAAGCAAGCCCACCCTCTGCCCACCACCTGCTTCCCCTGGTGCACCACGCCACAGATGCCCCAAACCACCACGGCCTCCCAAAGCTCCCCCTTCTTCTCCCCAAGCCCACCATACTCTCCCCAAATCCCTTCCTTCTTCCTCTTTAATTCAACTTCTTCTTCATATTCTTCAGTTTCTTCTCCATCTTCCTCTTCTTTCTCTTCCTCTTCCTCTTCTTTCTCTTCCTCTTCCTCTTCTTTCTCTTCCTCTTCCTCTTCTCTTCTTCTTCCTCTGTGTCACTGCCATCTTCTCCCCAAACCCACCCTGTTCTCCCCACGCCCGCCCACCCATGCCCAGCAGCACGTCTTTCCCAAGCCCACAATGGTCTCCTCCAAGACAAAAAGGAAATAGGAAGAAGGGCCCTGAGGGAAGAGAGGGATGACGCAAAGGGAAGGAGAGGAAGGGGAGGACACTAAAGGAGCCAAGGGGACGGCGCAGAGGAGGGAAATGCATCCACCGCTTCTGGATGCTCTTTCTCTTCTGCCTCCTCTTCCTCTGAACATTTGAAACACGGAGGACGGTACAAAGAGGACGACGCAAAGGGAGAGGACTGAGCAGAGGGAGAGGAGGCACAGGGGGAGAGGATTGAGCAGAGGGACTACGCAGGGGGAAAGGAATGCACAGAGGGAAAGGATTGCTCAGAGGGAGAGGAGCATGCAAAGGGAGAGGAATGCGCAGAGGGAGGGGATGCACAGAGGGAGAGGATTGAACAGAGGGATTGCACAGAGGGAGAGGAATCCACAGAGGGAGAGGATTGCATAGGGGAAGAGGATTACCGTAAGGGAGAGGATTGCCCAGAGGGAATGCGCAGGGGGAGAGGAATCCACAGAGGGAGAGGCATGCCCAAGGGGAGGAGGATTGCACAGAGGGAGAGGAAAGCACAAAGGGAGAGGATTGAGCAGAGGTAATGTGCAGAGGGAGGGGAATGCGCAGAGGGAGAGGACTGATCAGAGGGAGAGGAAAGCACAAAGGGAGAGGATTGGGCAGAGGTAATGCGCAGAGGGAGAGGAATGTGCAAAGGGAATGGGCAGAGGGAGAGGATTGCGCTGAGGAAGTGGAATGCGTGTGGGGAGAGGATTGCTCAGGGGGAGGATTGCGCAGAGGGAGAGGAATGAGCAGAGGGAGAGGATTGCGCAGGGGGAGTGGAAGGTGCAGGGGGAGAGGTATGCGTAAGGGGAGAGGAATGCGCAGCGGGGAGGACTGCGTAGAGGGAGAGGAGCACGCAGCAGGGGAGGATTGCTCAGTGGAACAGGAATGTGCAGCGGGGAAGGAATGCACAGAGGGAGAGGATTGGGCAGAGGAAGAGGATTGCACAGATGGGGGAGGATTGCACAGAGGGTGGGGATTGCACGAGATGGAGGAATGCGCAGGGGAAGGGGAATGCACAAAGGGGGAGGAATGTGCAGGGGATAGGAATGCGCAGAGGGAGAGGAATGCAGAGGGGAGAGGAAAGAGCGGGGGCAGAGGATTGTGGAGGGGGAGAAGAACGCGCAGATGGGGGAGGATTGGGCAGAGGGGGAGGACTGAGCAGAGGGAATGCACAGAGGGAGAGGAATCCACAGAGGGAGAGGATTGCATAGGGGAAGAGGATTACCATAAGGGAGAGGATTGCCCAGAGGGAATGCGCAGGGGGAGAGGAATCCACAGAGGGAGAGGAATGCGCAGTGGGAGGAGGATTGCGCAGAGGGAGAGGAAAGCAGAAAGGGAGAGGATTGAGCAGAGGTAATGTGCAAAGGGAGAGGAATGCGCAGAGGGAGAGGAATGTGCAAAGGGAGAGGAATGTGCAGAGGGAGAGGATTGCGCAGAGGGAATGGGCAGAGGGAGAGGATTGCGCAGAGGGAACGTGCAAAAGGAGAGGAATGTGCAAAGGGAGAGGAATGTGCAGAGGGAGAGGATTGCGCAGAGGGAATGGGCAGAGGGAGAGGATTGCGCAGAGGGAATGGGCAGAGGGAGAGGATTGCGCAGAGGGAACGTGCAAAGGGAGAGGAATGTGCAGAGGGAGAGGATTGCACAGAGCGAATGGGCAGAGGGAGAGGATTGCGCTGAGGAATGCACATGGGGAAAGGAATCCGCTGGGGGGGAGATTGTGCAGAGGGAGAGGAATGAGCAGAGGGAGAGGATTGCGCAGGGGGAGTGGAATGTGCAGGGGGATAGGTATGCGTACGGGGAGAGGAATGTGCGGGGGCGGAGATTGCGCAGAGGGAAAGGAATGAGAAGAGGGAGAGGATTGTGCAGGGGGAGTGGAATGTGCAGGGGGAGAGGTATGCGTAAGGGGAGAGGAATGAGCAGGGGGGGAGATTGCGCAGAGGGAGAGGAATGAGAAGAGGGAGAGGACTGTGCAGGGGGAGTGGAATGTGCAGGGGGAGAGGTATGCGTAAGGGGAGAGGAACGAGCAGGGGGGGAGATTGCGCAGAGGGAAAGGAATGAGAAGAGGGAGAGGACTGTGCAGGGGGAGAGGACTGTGCAGGGGGAGAGGACTGTATAGGGGGAGAGGTATGCGTAAGGGGAGAGGAACGAGCAGGGGGGGAGATTGCGCAGAGGGAGAGGAATGAGAAGAGGGAGAGGACTGTGCAGGGGAGTGGAATGTGCAGGGGGAGAGGTATGCATAAGGGAGAGGAATGAGCAGAGGGAGGACTGTGTAGAGGGAGAGGAGCATGCAGCAGGGGAGGAGTGCTCAGTGGAACAGGAATGTGCAGCGGGGAAGGAATGCACAGAGGGAGAGGATTGCACAGATCGGGGAGGATTGCACAGAGGGTGGGGATTGCACCGAGATGGAGGAATACGCAGGGGAAGGGGAATGCACAAAGGGGAAGGAATGTGCAGGGGATAGGAATGCGTAGAGGGAGAGGAATACGCACGGGGGGAGAATTGCTCAGCGGGAGAGGACGGCGCAGAGGGAGAGGACGGCGCAGAGGGAGAGGACGGCGCAAAGGGAGAGGACGGCACAAAGGGAGAGGACGGCACAAAGGGATGAGGACGGCGCAGAGGGAGAGGACGGCGCAGACGGAGAGGATTGTGCAGAGGCAGAGAAATAGTCAGAGGAAGAGGACGGCACAGAGGAGGAGGATGGTGCCAACAGGATGACACAGGGGCAAACTGACAGGGCAAAAGAAGGGAGGGAGAGGAAGGAGCAGAGGACAACGGGAGAGGATGACAAGGACGGCAGAAGAAAACATGAAAGGAAAAGAAGGAGAAGGCCCTGGCACAGGAGAGGACAACACAGAAGGGGACAATGGGGGTGACCCAGAAGGAGCAGAAGAAGTACTATTTCTAACCAAGCCCACCCTCTGCCCACCACCTGCTTCCTCTGCTGCACCACACCAGGGGTGCCCCACACCAGGGCTGCCCCAAACCACCCAAAGCTCACCCTTGTTCTACCCAGACCCACCATGGTCTCCCCAATTCCCTTTCTTCTTCCTCTTCTCATTCAGCTTCTCTCTCTTCTTTTACTTCTTCTTCTTTGACTTCTTCTTCTTCTCTTTCACCCGTGTCTTGTCTCCATCTTCATCCCTATCTTCTCCCTCTGTATCCCTCCCATCTTCTCCCCTAATTCACCATCCTGTCACCAAGCCCACCCAAGCCTACATATGCCCTCCCCAAGCACATCACTTTCTAACTAAGCCCACCCTCCTCCCTCTAAGCCCACCCTGGGCTCCTCAGAGAAGGGAAAGCAGGAGAAGGGACGCGACGCATACGGGGACAACGCAGCAGCAGAAGGGAACAAGCAGAAGAAGAAGGCCGCGACGCATACGGGGACGATGCAGCAGAAGAGGACCCAGGTCTGACCAAAGCTCACGTCCTTCTCCTCAAGAGCACCAAGCACTCCCCAACACAACCACGTCCTCCCAAAGCTCACCCTTGTCCTACCCAAGCCCAACACACTCTCCCAAAATCCCTTTTTTCTTCCTCTTTAATGCAACTTCTTCTTCTTCAGATTCCTCGGTTTCTTCTCCTCCTTCCTCCTCTTCATCTTCTCTGTCTTCTTACGCCTTCTCTCTCCCTCCCATATTCTCCCCAAATCCACTACGCTCTCTTCTACAACTCCATTCCCCAACCATGCCTACCATTATTATCCATCCCCAAGCCCCTCATTTTCTCTCCAAGCCCGCCGCCACGCTCTCCCCAAACCCTTTGCTTCTTCCTACACTCGTTCCGCTTCTTTTCCTTCTTTGTCTTCCTTCTCCTCTCCATCTTCGTGGTCTCTTCCTGCCTCTCTATCGTTCCCACCCTCTCCCCAAATCCACCCCAAACTCCAACCATCTCCACCAGCAGCATCTTCTTCCCAAGCCCACCGTGTTCTCCTCAAAGAAAGACAAAGAAGCAAAAGGGCCTTGAGGCAAGAAAGGCATCGTGGAGGGAAGAAGAGGAAAGGGAGGGAGGAGGACAAGAAGGGAAGATGCACAGCAGGGGAATGCAGAAGAAGAAGGGCAATGCCGCAGAGGAGGAGGCAGAAGAAAGAGAGGAGGATGCACAGCTAGAAGTCTTAAGAGGACAATGCAGCAGAGCACCAAGCACAGGTGGGCCATGCAGATGCAGAAGAAGAGCAGAAACAAGATCAACAACGACAAGCAGGAAAAAAAGGGCACAGCGTCAGCTAGGACGACGGCGCTGAACCTCCTGCTGCTGCCTCTGCTGCTGCTACTGCTGCAGATGCAGAAGGAGAAGCAGACAAAGAAGACGAGCAAGAAGAGAGAGAAGAGAGAAGAGAAAGAGAAAGATACCTTGGTGCAACAGAGAGCGCTGTGGAACGAGGGCGGCCACTGTGTCCCACACAGCCATCGGCTCTGCAAAGTGAACAAGAACCAAAGTCACTCTCTGTGTCCTCCAACCCCAAAAGGCCTCCACAGGACGCCAGCTGTCACCACCATCCCCATCCCCACGGACGGAGACCAGCACCCACCCTGAGATGACCTTGTGCTCTCACCCGTGTCCCCTCCCTCTGGTAGCTCTTGGCCACCGCAAACTCCCAGCCCCTTGGTACCTTCAGCGGTGGTGCTGGACACCATGAAGAAGGGCCTCCAACCCATCCCAGAAGTCCATCTTGCTCAGTCTCTCCTTGCTGGGACACTCCCCAGTGGGAGCTCCTTCCACCACTGGCTGCTCCTGCAGAGTGCGGGACCCGTGGTTCTGCGTCCCCTTTTCCCTCCTCGGCCGGGTGTGTTGCCACGGCACCCGGAATGCAACTGACAGTGCTGCCCACGGTGAGGTCACAATCACTGCCTGCCTGACGGTGCTGCCGCCACTCACGCTGCCCCGCTGCCCTCTGGGACGAGCTTGCCACCACAGCCTCCTTCTGCCTTCAGCCTCCAGCTCACATCCAGTCAGGCTGACTCCTTTGCCTTCTCCTCAAGGGACTCCTCCACAGGACCACCCTTGGCCATCCCACCTTGGGCAAATTCCTTTCTTTGAGCCCAGCTGCCACCAACAGTGCTCCACACTCCACAGACCCTTCCTAGAACCATGGAAGGAATGGAAGGGACCTTGAAGATCACAGCGGCACAGAATGACAGAACGTTAAGGGTTGAGAGGGAGCTCCGGACACCATCCAGCCCAACCTCCCCTGCCAGAGCAGGCTCACCCACGGCAGGGCACTCAGGAACACATCCAGGCGGGGCTGGAAGCTCTCCGCAGAAGGAGTCTCCACAACCTCCCTGGGCCGCCCGGCCCCAGGCCTCCAGCCCCCTCACACCAAAGAAGTTTCTCTTCATGTCCCCATGCACCCACCTCTGCTCCAGCTGGCACCATTGCCCCTTGTCCTGTTCCCTGGCTGTCCCTGAGCACAAGCCTGACTCCATCCCTGCACATCTTTATCACCAGGCATGAGGGCACCCCTCAGGCTCATCTCCAGCTGCTGCCACTCCACACCCCCAGGGCCTTTCCTGCTGGGCACTTCCCAACCTCTCTGCCCCCAGCCTGGAGCCCTCATGGGGTGCTTGTGAGCCAGGGGCAGAAGCCAGCCCTTGGCCGCCTTCAACCTCATCCCACTGACCTCTTCCCAGGGATAAAGCCTGGCTAGGTCCCTCTGGTAAAAGGAGGGGCAAGGACAACCTCCACTCCTCAGTGGACACGGAAGGGACTAGAAGACAAAAGAGGAGGAAAACGCAGAGCTACTGAACGCCTCCTTTGCCTCAATTCTCAACAGGAGCACAGGTTGTCTTCCGGACAATTGGCCTGCAGAGCTGGCAGATGGAGTCAGGGAGCACTATAGGAACCCTGTCATCCAGGAGGAAGCAGTGAGAGACCTGCTGAGCCGCTTGGATCCAGCACTCTCTGCAGCCAGTTGCCTGAACAAGTCTTGCATGTTCCCCTTGGACCTCGGTTTGGGTCGACACAGATCACTTGAATAGAGCTGTACCCCCGGGGAGTGGCGACCATCCCTACACCTGCCTGTGTGACCTAACTGGAGAACACTTCAGCAAGGAGCCCACGAGACTCAGCACCTCCCTCGCAGCAGCCTCCGCCCACCCCACGCCGGCCCCTCGGGAGAGAAAAGCTGGCGCCAGGAGATGGGGGAGGGGAGGCGGGGGGGGCACTTGGTGGAGGAAGGAGGGCAATGCAGCTGCAGAGAAGGGCAATGCAGAAGAAGAAGGCTAATGCAGGAGAGGAGGAGACAGAAGAAGGGGAAGACAGAGGAAAGAGAGGAGGATGCAGAGCTAGAAGAAGAGGACAATGCAGCAGAGCAGAATGCACAAGAGGGCAATGGAGATGCAGCAGAAGAGAAAGAAGATGAAGAGGCTCAAAGGCTCCATCTCACCAGACAGGTAGGACTTGTGGCCTCGGGGCTTGTGAACAAGCAGCAGGTTCCAGGCCAGCCCACAGCCGGGCAAGTGGATGAAGCTTCTCCCTCTGCGGCACAGATCCTCCTGGGCAGCGTCTTTCTGAAAGGAGGCCAGGGTGGGAAGTGGGGTGCCCTAGAAAAGAAGAAGAAGAAGAAAAAGAGGAGGAAGAGGAGGAAGAAGAAGAAGGGCATCCAGAAAAAGTGGACACTCTTCTTCTTCTTCCTCCTCTTCCTCCCCGTGATCTGACACAAAGAGGATGATACGGAAGAAGAGGACAGCACAGAGAGGACAACAGCAAAGAAGGGAAAAATGAGGGAGCAAGAGAAGGAAAGGAGAGGAAGCAGAAGAGGACAACACAGAAAGAGGACAAGAAGGACGGTGCAAGAGAAGGGCAAGGGAAAGGAGGAGAAGGCCCTGATGCAAGAGAGGACGACGCAGAAGGAGAACAAGCACCATTTCTAAGCAAGCCCACCCTCTGCCCACCACCTGCTTCCCCTGGTGCACCACGCCACAGATGCCCCAAACCACCACGGCCTCCCAAAGCTCCCCCTTCTTCTCCCCAAGCCCACCATACTCTCCCCAAATCCCTTCCTTCTTCCTCTTTAATTCAACTTCTTCTTCATATTCTTCAGTTTCTTCTCCATCTTCCTCTTCTTTCTCTTCCTCTTCCTCTTCTTTCTCTTCCTCTTCCTCTTCTTTCTCTTCCTCTTCCTCTTCTCTTCTTCTTCCTCTGTGTCACTGCCATCTTCTCCCCAAACCCACCCTGTTCTCCCCACGCCCGCCCACCCATGCCCAGCAGCACGTCTTTCCCAAGCCCACAATTGGTCTCCTCCAAGACAAAAAGGAAATAGGAAGAAGGGCCCTGAGGGAAGAGAGGGATGACGCAAAGGGAAGGAGAGGAAGGGGAGGACACTAAAGGAGCCAAGGGGACGGTGCAGAGGAGGGAAATGCATCCACCGCTTCTGGATGCTCTTTCTCTTCTGCCTCCTCTTCCTCTGAACATTTGAAACACGGAGGACGGTACACAGAGGACGACGCAAAGGGAGAGGACTGAGCAGAGGGAGAGGAGGCACAGGGGGAGAGGATTGAGCAGAGGGACTACGCAGGGGGAAAGGAATGCACAGAGGGAAAGGATTGCTCAGAGGGAGAGGAGCATGCAAAGGGAGAGGAATGCGCAGAGGGAGGGGATGCACAGAGGGAGAGGATTGAACAGAGGGATTGCACAGAGGGAGAGGAATCCACAGAGGGAGAGGATTGCATAGGGGAAGAGGATTACCGTAAGGGAGAGGATTGCCCAGAGGGAATGCGCAGGGGGAGAGGAATCCACAGAGGGAGAGGCATGCCCAAGGGGAGGAGGATTGCACAGAGGGAGAGGAAAGCACAAAGGGAGAGGATTGAGCAGAGGTAATGTGCAGAGGGAGGGGAATGCGCAGAGGGAGAGGACTGATCAGAGGGAGAGGAAAGCACAAAGGGAGAGGATTGGGCAGAGGTAATGCGCAGAGGGAGAGGAATGTGCAAAGGGAATGGGCAGAGGGAGAGGATTGCGCTGAGGAAGTGGAATGCGTGTGGGGAGAGGATTGCTCAGGGGGAGGATTGCGCAGAGGGAGAGGAATGAGCAGAGGGAGAGGATTGCGCAGGGGGAGTGGAAGGTGCAGGGGGAGAGGTATGCGTAAGGGGAGAGGAATGCGCAGCGGGGAGGACTGCGTAGAGGGAGAGGAGCACGCAGCAGGGGAGGATTGCTCAGTGGAACAGGACTGTGCAGCGGGGAAGGAATGCACAGAGGGAGAGGATTGGGCAGAGGAAGAGGATTGCACAGATGGGGGAGGATTGCACAGAGGGTGGGGATTGCACGAGATGGAGGAATGCGCAGGGGAAGGGGAATGCACAAAGGGGGAGGAATGTGCAGGGGATAGGAATGCGCAGAGGGAGAGGAATGCAGAGGGGAGAGGAAAGAGCGGGGGCAGAGGATTGTGGAGGGGGAGAAGAACGCGCAGATGGGGGAGGATTGGGCAGAGGGGGAGGACTGAGCAGAGGGAATGCACAGAGGGAGAAGAATCCACAGAGGGAGAGGATTGCATAGGGGAAGAGGATTACCATAAGGGAGAGGATTGCCCAGAGGGAATGCGCAGGGGGAGAGGAATCCACAGAGGGAGAGGAATGCGCAGTGGGAGGAGGATTGCGCAGAGGGAGAGGAAAGCAGAAAGGGAGAGGATTGAGCAGAGGTAATGTGCAAAGGGAGAGGAATGCGCAGAGGGAGAGAATGTGCAAAGGGAGAGGAATTGCAGAGGGAGAGGATTGCGCAGAGGAATGGGCAGAGGGAGAGGATTGCGCAGAGGGAACGTGCAAAGGGAGAGGAATGTGCAAAGGGAGAGGAATGTGCAGAGGGAGAGGATTGCGCAGAGGGAATGGGCAGAGGGAGAGGATTGCGCAGAGGGAATGGGCAGAGGGAGAGGATTGCGCAGAGGGAACGTGCAAAGGGAGAGGAATGTGCAGAGGGAGAGGATTGCACAGAGCGAATGGGCAGAGGGAGAGGATTGCGCTGAGGAATGCACATGGGGAAAGGAATCCGCTGGGGGGGAGATTGTGCAGAGGGAGAGGAATGAGCAGAGGGAGAGGATTGCGCAGGGGGAGTGGAATGTGCAGGGGGAGAGGTATGCGTACGGGGAGAGGAACTGTGCGGGGGCGGAGATTGCGCAGAGGGAAAGGAATGAGAAGAGGGAGAGGATTGTGCAGGGGGAGTGGAATGTGCAGGGGGAGAGGTATGCGTAAGGGGAGAGGAATGAGCAGGGGGGGAGATTGCGCAGAGGGAGAGGAATGAGAAGAGGGAGAGGACTGTGCAGGGGGAGTGGAATGTGCAGGGGGAGAGGTATGCGTAAGGGGAGAGGAACGAGCAGGGGGGGAGATTGCGCAGAGGGAGAGGAATGAGAAGAGGGAGAGGACTGTGCAGGGGGAGTGGAATGTGCAGGGGGAGAGGTATGCGTAAGGGGAGAGGAACGAGCAGGGGGGGAGATTGCGCAGAGGGAGAGGACTGTGCAGGGGGAGAGGACTGTGCAGGGGGAGAGGACTGTGCAGGGGGAGAGGACTGTATAGGGGGAGAGGTATGCGTAAGGGGAGAGGAACGAGCAGGGGGGGAGATTGCGCAGAGGGAGAGGAATGAGAAGAGGGAGAGGACTGTGCAGGGGGAGTGGAATGTGCAGGGGGAGAGGTATGCATAAGGGGAGAGGAATGCGCAGCAGGGAGGACTGTGTAGAGGGAGAGGAGCATGCAGCAGGGGAGGATTGCTCAGTGGAACAGGAATGTGCAGCGGGGAAGGAATGCACAGAGGGAGAGGATTGCACAGATCGGGGAGGATTGCACAGAGGGTGGGGATTGCACCGAGATGGAGGAATACGCAGGGGAAGGGGAATGCACAAAGGGGAAGGAATGTGCAGGGGATAGGAATGCGTAGAGGGAGAGGAATACGCACGGGGGGAGAATTGCTCAGCGGGAGAGGACGGCGCAGAGGGAGAGGACGGCGCAGAGGGAGAGGATTGTGCAGAGGCAGAGAAATAGTCAGAGGAAGAGGACGGCACAGAGGAGGAGGATGGTGCCAATAGGATGACACAGGGGCAAACTGACAGGCAAAAGAAGGGAGGGAGAGGAAGGAGCAGAGGACAACGGGAGAGGATGACAAGGACGGCAGAAGAAAACATGAAAGGAAAAGAAGGAGAAGGCCCTGGCACAGGAGAGGACAACACAGAAGGGGACAATGGGGGTGACCCAGAAGGTGCAGAAGAAGAACTATTTCTAACCAAGCCCACCCTCTGCCCACCACCTGCTTCCTCTGCTGCACCACACCAGGGGTGCCCCACACCAGGGCTGCCCCAAACCACCCAAAGCTCACCCTTGTTCTACCCAGACCCACCATGGTCTCCCCAATTCCCTTTCTTCTTCCTCTTCTCATTCAGCTTCTCTCTCTTCTTTTACTTCTTCTTCTTTGACTTCTTCTTCTTCTCTTTCACCCGTGTCTTGTCTCCATCTTCATCCCTATCTTCTCCCTCTGTATCCCTCCCATCTTCTCCCCTAATTCACCATCCTGTCACCAAGCCCACCCAAGCCTACATATGCCCTCCCCAAGCACATCACTTTCTAACTAAGCCCACCCTCCTCCCTCTAAGCCCACCCTGGGCTCCTCAGAGAAGGGAAAGCAGGAGAAGGGACGCGACGCATACGGGGACAACGCAGCAGCAGAAGGGAACAAGCAGAAGAAGAAGGCCGCGACGCATACGGGGACGATGCAGCAGAAGAGGACCCAGGTCTGACCAAAGCTCACGTCCTTCTCCTCAAGAGCACCAAGCACTCCCCAACACAACCACGTCCTCCCAAAGCTCACCCTTGTCCTACCCAAGCCCAACACACTCTCCCAAAATCCCTTTTTTCTTCCTCTTTAATGCAACTTCTTCTTCTTCAGATTCCTCGGTTTCTTCTCCTCCTTCCTCCTCTTCATCTTCTCTGTCTTCTTACGCCTTCTCTCTCCCTCCCATATTCTCCCCAAATCCACTACGCTCTCTTCTACAACTCCATTCCCCAACCATGCCTACCATTATTATCCATCCCCAAGCCCCTCATTTTCTCTCCAAGCCCGCCGCCACGCTCTCCCCAAACCCTTTGCTTCTTCCTACACTCGTTCCGCTTCTTTTCCTTCTTTGTCTTCCTTCTCCTCTCCATCTTCGTGGTCTCTTCCTGCCTCTCTATCGTTCCCACCCTCTCCCCAAATCCACCCCAAACTCCAACCATCTCCACCAGCAGCATCTTCTTCCCAAGCCCACCGTGTTCTCCTCAAAGAAAGACAAAGAAGCAAAAGGGCCTTGAGGCAAGAAAGGCATCGTGGAGGGAAGAAGAGGAAAGGGAGGGAGGAGGACAAGAAGGGAAGATGCACAGCAGGGGAATGCAGAAGAAGAAGGGCAATGCCGCAGAGGAGGAGGCAGAAGAAAGAGAGGAGGATGCACAGCTAGAAGTCTTAAGAGGACAATGCAGCAGAGCACCAAGCACAGGTGGGCCATGCAGATGCAGAAGAAGAGCAGAAACAAGATCAACAACGACAAGCAGGAAAAAAAGGGCACAGCGTCAGCTAGGACGACGGCGCTGAACCTCCTGCTGCTGCCTCTGCTGCTGCTACTGCTGCAGATGCAGAAGGAGAAGCAGACAAAGAAGACGAGCAAGAAGAGAGAGAAGAGAGAATGAGAAAGAGAAAGATACCTTGGTGCAACAGAGAGCGCTGTGGAACGAGGGCGGCCACTGTGTCCCACACAGCCATCGGCTCTGCAAAGTGAACAAGAACCAAAGTCACTCTCTGTGTCCTCCAACCCCAAAAGGCCTCCACAGGACGCCAGCTGTCACCACCATCCCCATCCCCACGGACGGAGACCAGCACCCACCCTGAGATGACCTTGTGCTCTCACCCGTGTCCCCTCCCTCTGGTAGCTCTTGGCCACCGCAAACTCCCAGCCCCTTGGTACCTTCAGCGGTGGTGCTGGACACCATGAAGAAGGGCCTCCAACCCATCCCAGAAGTCCATCTTGCTCAGTCTCTCCTTGCTGGGACACTCCCCAGTGGGAGCTCCTTCCACCACTGGCTGCTCCTGCAGAGTGCGGGACCCGTGGTTCTGCGTCCCCTTTTCCCTCCTCGGCCGGGTGTGTTGCCACGGCACCCGGAATGCAACTGACAGTGCTGCCCACGGTGAGGTCACAATCACTGCCTGCCTGACGGTGCTGCCGCCACTCACGCTGCCCCGCTGCCCTCTGGGACGAGCTTGCCACCACAGCCTCCTTCTGCCTTCAGCCTCCAGCTCACATCCAGTCAGGCTGACTCCTTTGCCTTCTCCTCAAGGGACTCCTCCACAGGACCACCCTTGGCCATCCCACCTTGGGCAAATTCCTTTCTTTGAGCCCAGCTGCCACCAACAGTGCTCCACACTCCACAGACCCTTCCTAGAACCATGGAAGGAATGGAAGGGACCTTGAAGATCACAGCGGCACAGAATGACAGAACGTTAAGGGTTGAGAGGGAGCTCCGGACACCATCCAGCCCAACCTCCCCTGCCAGAGCAGGCTCACCCACGGCAGGGCACACAGGAACACATCCAGGCGGGGCTGGAAGCTCTCCGCAGAAGGAGTCTCCACAACCTCCCTGGGCCGCCCGGCCCCAGGCCTCCAGCCCCCTCACACCAAAGAAGTTTCTCTTCATGTCCCCATGCACCCACCTCTGCTCCAGCTGGCACCATTGCCCCTTGTCCTGTTCCCTGGCTGTCCCTGAGCACAGCCTGACTCCATCCCTGCACATCTTTATCACCAGGCATGAGGGCATCCCCTCAGGCTCATCTCCAGCTGCTGCCACTCCACACCCCCAGGGCCTTTCCTGCTGGGCACTTCCCAACCTCTCTGCCCCCAGCCTGGAGCCCTCATGGGGTGCTTGTGAGCCAGGGGCAGAAGCCAGCCCTTGGCCGCCTTCAACCTCATCCCACTGACCTCTTCCCAGGGATAAAGCCTGGCTAGGTCCCTCTGGTAAAAGGAGGGGCAAGGACAACCTCCACTCCTCAGTGGACACGGAAGGGACTAGAAGACAAAAGAGGAGGAAAACGCAGAGCTACTGAACGCCTCCTTTGCCTCAATTCTCAACAGGAGCACAGGTTGTCTTCCGGACAATTGGCCTGCAGAGCTGGCAGATGGAGTCAGGGAGCACTATAGGAACCCTGTCATCCAGGAGGAAGCAGTGAGAGACCTGCTGAGCCGCTTGGATCCAGCACTCTCTGCAGCCAGTTGCCTGAACAAGTCTTGCATGTTCCCCTTGGACCTCGGTTTGGGTCGACACAGATCACTTGAATAGAGCTGTACCCCCGGGGAGTGGCGACCATCCCTACACCTGCCTGTGTGACCTAACTGGAGAACACTTCAGCAAGGAGCCCACGAGACTCAGCACCTCCCTCGCAGCAGCCTCCGCCCACCCCACGCCGGCCCCTCGGGAGAGAAAAGCTGGCGCCAGGAGATGGGGGAGGGGAGGCGGGGGGGGCACTTGGTGGAGGAAGGAGGGCAATGCAGCTGCAGAGAAGGGCAATGCAGAAGAAGAAGGCTAATGCAGGAGAGGAGGAGACAGAAGAAGGGGAAGACAGAGGAAAGAGAGGAGGATGCAGAGCTAGAAGAAGAGGACAATGCAGCAGAGCAGAATGCACAAGAGGGCAATGGAGATGCAGCAGAAGAGAAAGAAGATGAAGAGGCTCCAAAGGCTCCATCTCACCAGACAGGTAGGACTTGTGGCCTCGGGGCTTGTGAACAAGCAGCAGGTTCCAGGCCAGCCCACAGCCGGGCAAGTGGATGAAGCTTCTCCTCTGCGGCACAGATCCTCCTGGGCAGCGTCTTTCTGAAAGGAGGCCAGGGTGGGAAGTGGGGTGCCCTAGAAAAGAAGAAGAAGAAAAAGAGGAGGAAGAGGAGGAAGAAGAAGAAGGGCATCCAGAAAAAGTGGACACTCTTCTTCTTCCTCCTCTTCCTCCCCGTGATCTGACACAAAGAGGATGATACGGAAGAAGAGGACAGCACAGAGAGGACAACAGCAAAGAAGGGAAAAATGAGGGAGCAAGAGAAGGAAAGGAGAGGAAGCAGAAGAGGACAACACAGAAAGAGGACAAGAAGGACGGTGCAAGAGAAGGGCAAGGGAAAGGAGGAGAAGGCCCTGATGCAAGATGAGGACGACGCAGAAGGAGAACAAGCACCATTTCTAAGCAAGCCCACCCTCTGCCCACCACCTGCTTCCCCTGGTGCACCACGCCACAGATGCCCCAAACCACCACGGCCTCCCAAAGCTCCCCCTTCTTCTCCCCAAGCCCACCATACTCTCCCCAAATCCCTTCCTTCTTCCTCTTTAATTCAACTTCTTCTTCATATTCTTCAGTTTCTTCTCCATCTTCCTCTTCTTTCTCTTCCTCTTCCTCTTCTTTCTCTTCCTCTTCCTCTTCTTTCTCTTCCTCTTCCTCTTCTCTTCTTCTTCCTCTGTGTCACTGCCATCTTCTCCCCAAACCCACCCTGTTCTCCCCACGCCCGCCCACCCATGCCCAGCAGCACGTCTTTCCCAAGCCCACATTGGTCTCCTCCAAGACAAAAAGGAAATAGGAAGAAGGGCCCTGAGGGAAGAGAGGGATGACGCAAAGGGAAGGAGAGGAAGGGGAGGACACTAAAGGAGCCAAGGGGACGGCGCAGAGGAGGGAAATGCATCCACCGCTTCTGGATGCTCTTTCTCTTCTGCCTCCTCTTCCTCTGAACATTTGAAACACGGAGGACGGTACAAAGAGGACGACGCAAAGGGAGAGGACTGAGCAGAGGGAGAGGAGGCACAGGGGGAGAGGATTGAGCAGAGGGACTACGCAGGGGGAAAGGAATGCACAGAGGGAAAGGATTGCTCAGAGGGAGAGGAGCATGCAAAGGGAGAGGAATGCGCAGAGGGAGGGGATGCACAGAGGGAGAGGATTGAACAGAGGGATTGCACAGAGGGAGAGGAATCCACAGAGGGAGAGGATTGCATAGGGGAAGAGGATTACCGTAAGGGAGAGGATTGCCCAGAGGGAATGCGCAGGGGGAGAGGAATCCACAGAGGGAGAGGCAATGCCCAAGGGGAGGAGGATTGCACAGAGGGAGAGGAAAGCACAAAGGGAGAGGATTGAGCAGAGGTAATGTGCAGAGGGAGGGGAATGCGCAGAGGGAGAGGACTGATCAGAGGGAGAGGAAAGCACAAAGGGAGAGGATTGGGCAGAGGTAATGCGCAGAGGGAGAGGAATGTGCAAAGGGAATGGGCAGAGGGAGAGGATTGCGCTGAGGAAGTGGAATGCGTGTGGGGAGAGGATTGCTCAGGGGGAGGATTGCGCAGAGGGAGAGGAATGAGCAGAGGGAGAGGATTGCGCAGGGGGCGTGGAAGGTGCAGGGGGAAAGGTATGCGTAAGGGGAGAGGAATGCGCAGCGGGGAGGACTGCGTAGAGGGAGAGGAGCACGCAGCAGGGGAGGATTGCTCAGTGGAACAGGAATGTGCAGCGGGGAAGGAATGCACAGAGGGAGAGGATTGGGCAGAGGAAGAGGATTGCACAGATGGGGGAGGATTGCACAGAGGGTGGGGATTGCACGAGATGGAGGAATGCGCAGGGGAAGGGGAATGCACAAAGGGGGAGGAATGTGCAGGGGATAGGAATGCGCAGAGGGAGAGGAATGCAGAGGGGAGAGGAAAGAGCGGGGGCAGAGGATTGTGGAGGGGGAGAAGAACGCGCAGATGGGGGAGGATTGGGCAGAGGGGGAGGACTGAGCAGAGGAATGCACAGAGGGAGAGGAATCCACAGAGGGAGAGGATTGCATAGGGGAAGAGGATTACCATAAGGGAGAGGATTGCCCAGAGGGAATGCGCAGGGGGAGAGGAATCCACAGAGGGAGAGGAATGCGCAGTGGGAGGAGGATTGCGCAGAGGGAGAGGAAAGCAGAAAGGGAGAGGATTGAGCAGAGGTAATGTGCAAAGGGAGAGGAATGCGCAGAGGGAGAGGATTGCGCAGAGGGAATGGGCAGAGGGAGAGGATTGCGCAGAGGGAACGTGCAAAGGGAGAGGAATGTGCAAAGGGAGAGGAATGTGCAGAGGGAGAGGATTGCGCAGAGGGAATGGGCAGAGGGAGAGGATTGCGCAGAGGGAATGGGCAGAGGGAGAGGATTGCGCAGAGGGAACGTGCAAAGGGAGAGCAATGTGCAGAGGGAGAGGATTGCACAGAGCGAATGGGCAGAGGGAGAGGATTGCGCTGAGGAATGCACATGGGGAAAGGAATCCGCTGGGGGGGAGATTGTGCAGAGGGAGAGGAATGAGCAGAGGGAGAGGATTGCGCAGGGGGAGTGGAATGTGCAGGGGGATAGGTATGCGTACGGGGAGAGGAATGTGCGGGGGCGGAGATTGCGCAGAGGGAAAGGAATGAGAAGAGGCAGAGGATTGTGCAGGGGGAGTGGAATGTGCAGGGGGAGAGGTATGCGTAAGGGGAGAGGAATGAGCAGGGGGGGAGATTGCGCAGAGGGAGAGGACTGAGAAGAGGGAGAGGACTGTGCAGGGGGAGTGGAATGTGCAGGGGGAGAGGTATGCATAAGGGGAGAGGAACGAGCAGGGGGGGAGATTGCGCAGAGGGAGAGGAATGAGAAGAGGGAGAGGACTGTGCAGGGGGAGAGGTCTGTGCAGGGGGAGAGGTATGCGTAAGGGGAGAGGAACGAGCAGGGGGGGAGATTGCGCAGAGGGAGAGGAATGAGAAGAGGGAGAGGACTGTGCAGGGGGAGTGGTATGTGCAGGGGGAGAGGTATGCGTAAGGGGAGAGGAACGAGCAGGGGGGGAGATTGCGCAGAGGGAGAGGAATGAGAAGAGGGAGAGGACTGTGCAGGGGGAGAGGACTGTGCAGGGGGAGAGGTATGCGTAAGGGGAGAGGAACGAGCAGGGGGGGAGATTGCGCAGAGGGAGAGGAATGAGAAGAGGGAGAGGACTGTGCAGGGGGAGTGGAATGTGCAGGGGGAGAGGTATGCATAAGGGGAGAGGAATGCGCAGCAGGGAGGACTGTGTAGAGGGAGAGGAGCATGCAGCAGGGGAGGATTGCTCAGTGGAACAGGAATGTGCAGCGGGGAAGGAATGCACAGAGGGAGAGGATTGCACAGATGGGGGAGGATTGCACAGAGGGTGGGGATTGCACCGAGATGGAGGAATACGCAGGGGAAGGGGAATGCACAAAGGGGAAGGAATGTGCAGGGGATAGGAATGCGTAGAGGGAGAGGAATACGCACGGGGGGAGAATTGCTCAGCGGGAGAGGACGGCGCAGAGGGAGAGGACGGCGCAGAGGGAGAGGACGGCGCAAAGGGAGAGGACGGCACAAAGGGAGAGGACGGCACAAAGGGAGAGGACGGCGCAGAGGGAGAGGACGGCGCAGACGGAGAGGATTGTGCAGAGGCAGAGAAATAGTCAGAGGAAGAGGACGGCACAGAGGAGGAGGATGGTGCCAATAGGATGACACAGGGGCAAACTGACAGGGCAAAAGAAGGGAGGGAGAGGAAGGAGCAGAGGACAACGGGAGAGGATGACAAGGACGGCAGAAGAAAACATGAAAGGAAAAGAAGGAGAAGGCCCTGGCACAGGAGAGGACAACACAGAAGGGGACAATGGGGTGACCCAGAAGGTGCAGAAGAAGAACTATTTCTAACCAAGCCCACCCTCTGCCCACCACCTGCTTCCTCTGCTGCACCACACCAGGGGTGCCCCACACCAGGGCTGCCCCAAACCACCCAAAGCTCACCCTTGTTCTACCCAGACCCACCATGGTCTCCCCAATTCCCTTTCTTCTTCCTCTTCTCATTCAGCTTCTCTCTCTTCTTTTACTTCTTCTTCTTTGACTTCTTCTTCTTCTCTTTCACCCGTGTCTTGTCTCCATCTTCATCCCTATCTTCTCCCTCTGTATCCCTCCCATCTTCTCCCCTAATTCACCATCCTGTCACCAAGCCCACCCAAGCCTACATATGCCCTCCCCAAGCACATCACTTTCTAACTAAGCCCACCCTCCTCCCTCTAAGCCCACCCTGGGCTCCTCAGAGAAGGGAAAGCAGGAGAAGGGACGCGACGCATACGGGGACAACGCAGCAGCAGAAGGGAACAAGCAGAAGAAGAAGGCCGCGACGCATACGGGGACGATGCAGCAGAAGAGGACCCAGGTCTGACCAAAGCTCACGTCCTTCTCCTCAAGAGCACCAAGCACTCCCCAACACAACCACGTCCTCCCAAAGCTCACCCTTGTCCTACCCAAGCCCAACACACTCTCCCAAAATCCCTTTTTTCTTCCTCTTTAATGCAACTTCTTCTTCTTCAGATTCCTCGGTTTCTTCTCCTCCTTCCTCCTCTTCATCTTCTCTGTCTTCTTACGCCTTCTCTCTCCCTCCCATATTCTCCCCAAATCCACTACGCTCTCTTCTACAACTCCATTCCCCAACCATGCCTACCATTATTATCCATCCCCAAGCCCCTCATTTTCTCTCCAAGCCCGCCGCCACGCTCTCCCCAAACCCTTTGCTTCTTCCTACACTCGTTCCGCTTCTTTTCCTTCTTTGTCTTCCTTCTCCTCTCCATCTTCGTGGTCTCTTCCTGCCTCTCTATCGTTCCCACCCTCTCCCCAAATCCACCCCAAACTCCAACCATCTCCACCAGCAGCATCTTCTTCCCAGCCCACCGTGTTCTCCTCAAAGAAAGACAAAGAAGCAAAAGGGCCTTGAGGCAAGAAAGGCATCGTGGAGGGAAGAAGAGGAAAGGGAGGGAGGAGGACAAGAAGGGAAGATGCACAGCAGGGGAATGCAGAAGAAGAAGGGCAATGCCGCAGAGGAGGAGGCAGAAGAAAGAGAGGAGGATGCACAGCTAGAAGTCTTAAGAGGACAATGCAGCAGAGCACCAAGCACAGGTGGGCCATGCAGATGCAGAAGAAGAGCAGAAACAAGATCAACAACGACAAGCAGGAAAAAAGGGCACAGCGTCAGCTAGGACGACGGCGCTGAACCTCCTGCTGCTGCCTCTGCTGCTGCTACTGCTGCAGATGCAGAAGGAGAAGCAGACAAAGAAGACGAGCAAGAAGAGAGAGAAGAGAGAATGAGAAAGAGAAAGATACCTTGGTGCAACAGAGAGCGCTGTGGAACGAGGGCGGCCACTGTGTCCCACACAGCCATCGGCTCTGCAAAGTGAACAAGAACCAAAGTCACTCTCTGTGTCCTCCAACCCCAAAAGGCCTCCACAGGACGCCAGCTGTCACCACCATCCCCATCCCCACGGACGGAGACCAGCACCCACCCTGAGATGACCTTGTGCTCTCACCCGTGTCCCCTCCCTCTGGTAGCTCTTGGCCACCGCAAACTCCCAGCCCCTTGGTACCTTCAGCGGTGGTGCTGGACACCATGAAGAAGGGCCTCCAACCCATCCCAGAAGTCCATCTTGCTCAGTCTCTCCTTGCTGGGACACTCCCCAGTGGGAGCTCCTTCCACCACTGGCTGCTCCTGCAGAGTGCGGGACCCGTGGTTCTGCGTCCCCTTTTCCCTCCTCGGCCGGGTGTGTTGCCACGGCACCCGGAATGCAACTGACAGTGCTGCCCACGGTGAGGTCACAATCACTGCCTGCCTGACGGTGCTGCCGCCACTCACGCTGCCCCGCTGCCCTCTGGACGAGCTTGCCACCACAGCCTCCTTCTGCCTTCAGCCTCCAGCTCACATCCAGTCAGGCTGACTCCTTTGCCTTCTCCTCAAGGGACTCCTCCACAGGACCACCCTTGGCCATCCCACCTTGGGCAAATTCCTTTCTTTGAGCCCAGCTGCCACCAACAGTGCTCCACACTCCACAGACCCTTCCTAGAACCATGGAAGGAATGGAAGGGACCTTGAAGATCACAGCGGCACAGAATGACAGAACGTTAAGGGTTGAGAGGGAGCTCCGGACACCATCCAGCCCAACCTCCCCTGCCAGAGCAGGCTCACCCACGGCAGGGCACACAGGAACACATCCAGGCGGGGCTGGAAGCTCTCCGCAGAAGGAGTCTCCACAACCTCCCTGGGCCGCCCGGCCCCAGGCCTCCAGCCCCCTCACACCAAAGAAGTTTCTCTTCATGTCCCCATGCACCCACCTCTGCTCCAGCTGGCACCATTGCCCCTTGTCCTGTTCCCTGGCTGTCCCTGAGCACAGCCTGACTCCATCCCTGCACATCTTTATCACCAGGCATGAGGGCATCCCTCAGGCTCATCTCCAGCTGCTGCCACTCCACACCCCCAGGGCCTTTCCTGCTGGGCACTTCCCAACCTCTCTGCCCCCAGCCTGGAGCCCTCATGGGGTGCTTGTGAGCCAGGGGCAGAAGCCAGCCCTTGGCCGCCTTCAACCTCATCCCACTGACCTCTTCCCAGGGATAAAGCCTGGCTAGGTCCCTCTGGTAAAAGGAGGGGCAAGGACACCTCCACTCCTCAGTGGACACGGAAGGGACTAGAAGACAAAAGAGGAGGAAAACGCAGAGCTACTGAACGCCTCCTTTGCCTCAATTCTCAACAGGAGCACAGGTTGTCTTCCGGACAATTGGCCTGCAGAGCTGGCAGATGGAGTCAGGGAGCACTATAGGAACCCTGTCATCCAGGAGGAAGCAGTGAGAGACCTGCTGAGCCGCTTGGATCCAGCACTCTCTGCAGCCAGTTGCCTGAACAAGTCTTGCATGTTCCCCTTGGACCTCGGTTTGGGTCGACACAGATCACTTGAATAGAGCTGTACCCCCGGGGAGTGGCGACCATCCCTACACCTGCCTGTGTGACCTAACTGGAGAACACTTCAGCAAGGAGCCCACGAGACTCAGCACCTCCCTCGCAGCAGCCTCCGCCCACCCACGCCGGCCCCTCGGGAGAGAAAGCTGGCGCCAGGAGATGGGGGAGGGGAGGCGGGGGGGGCACTTGGTGGAGGAAGGAGGGCAATGCAGCTGCAGAGAAGGGCAATGCAGAAGAAGAAGGCTAATGCAGGAGAGGAGGAGACAGAAGAAGGGGAAGACAGAGGAAAGAGAGGAGGATGCAGAGCTAGAAGAAGAGGACAATGCAGCAGAGCAGAATGCACAAGAGGGCAATGGAGATGCAGCAGAAGAGAAAGAAGATGAAGAGGCTCCAAAGGCTCCATCTCACCAGACAGGTAGGACTTGTGGCCTCGGGGCTTGTGAACAAGCAGCAGGTTCCAGGCCAGCCCACAGCCGGGCAAGTGGATGAAGCTTCTCCTCTGCGGCACAGATCCTCCTGGGCAGCGTCTTTCTGAAAGGAGGCCAGGGTGGGAAGTGGGGTGCCCTAGAAAAGAAGAAGAAGAAAAAGAGGAGGAAGAGGAGGAAGAAGAAGAAGGGCATCCAGAAAAAGTGGACACTCTTCTTCTTCTTCCTCCTCTTCCTCCCCGTGATCTGACACAAAGAGGATGATACGGAAGAAGAGGACAGCACAGAGAGGACAACAGCAAAGAAGGGAAAAATGAGGGAGCAAGAGAAGGAAAGGAGAGGAAGCAGAAGAGGACAACACAGAAAGAGGACAAGAAGGACGGTGCAAGAGAAGGGCAAGGGAAAGGAGGAGAAGGCCCTGATGCAAGAGAGGACGACGCAGAAGGAGAACAAGCACCATTTCTAAGCAAGCCCACCCTCTGCCCACCACCTGCTTCCCCTGGTGCACCACGCCACAGATGCCCCAAACCACCACGGCCTCCCAAAGCTCCCCCTTCTTCTCCCCAAGCCCACCATACTCTCCCCAAATCCCTTCCTTCTTCCTCTTTAATTCAACTTCTTCTTCATATTCTTCAGTTTCTTCTCCATCTTCCTCTTCTTTCTCTTCCTCTTCCTCTTCTTTCTCTTCCTCTTCCTCTTCTTTCTCTTCCTCTTCCTCTTCTCTTCTTCTTCCTCTGTGTCACTGCCATCTTCTCCCCAAACCCACCCTGTTCTCCCCACGCCCGCCCACCCAATGCCAGCAGCACGTCTTTCCCAAGCCCACAATGGTCTCCTCCAAGACAAAAGGAAATAGGAAGAAGGGCCCTGAGGGAAGAGAGGGATGACGCAAAGGGAAGGAGAGGAAGGGGAGGACACTAAAGGAGCCAAGGGGACGGCGCAGAGGAGGGAAATGCATCCACCGCTTCTGGATGCTCTTTCTCTTCTGCCTCCTCTTCCTCTGAACATTTGAAACACGGAGGACGGTACAAAGAGGACGACGCAAAGGGAGAGGACTGAGCAGAGGGAGAGGAGGCACAGGGGGAGAGGATTGAGCAGAGGGACTACGCAGGGGGAAAGGAATGCACAGAGGGAAAGGATTGCTCAGAGGGAGAGGAGCATGCAAAGGGAGAGGAATGCGCAGAGGGAGGGGATGCACAGAGGGAGAGGATTGAACAGAGGGATTGCACAGAGGGAGAGGAATCCACAGAGGGAGAGGATTGCATAGGGGAAGAGGATTACCGTAAGGGAGAGGATTGCCCAGAGGGAATGCGCAGGGGGAGAGGAATCCACAGAGGGAGAGGCATGCCCAAGGGGAGGAGGATTGCACAGAGGGAGAGGAAAGCACAAAGGGAGAGGATTGAGCAGAGGTAATGTGCAGAGGGAGGGGAATGCGCAGAGGGAGAGGACTGATCAGAGGGAGAGGAAAGCACAAAGGGAGAGGATTGGGCAGAGGTAATGCGCAGAGGGAGAGGAATGTGCAAAGGGAATGGGCAGAGGGAGAGGATTGCGCCGAGGAAGTGGAATGCGTGTGGGGAGAGGATTGCTCAGGGGGAGGATTGCGCAGAGGGAGAGGAATGAGCAGAGGGAGAGGATTGCGCAGGGGGCGTGGAAGGTGCAGGGGGAGAGGTATGCGTAAGGGGAGAGGAATGCGCAGCGGGGAGGACTGCGTAGAGGGAGAGGAGCACGCAGCAGGGGAGGATTGCTCAGTGGAACAGGACTGTGCAGCGGGGAAGGAATGCACAGAGGGAGAGGATTGGGCAGAGGAAGAGGATTGCACAGATGGGGGAGGATTGCACAGAGGGTGGGGATTGCACGAGATGGAGGATATGCGCAGGGGAAGGGGGAATGCACAAAGGGGGAGGAATGTGCAGGGGATAGGAATGCGCAGAGGGAGAGGAATGCAGAGGGGAGAGGAAAGAGCGGGGGCAGAGGATTGTGGAGGGGGAGAAGAACGCGCAGATGGGGGAGGATTGGGCAGAGGGGGAGGACTGAGCAGAGGAATGCACAGAGGGAGAGGAATCCACAGAGGGAGAGGATTGCATAGGGGAAGAGGATTACCATAAGGGAGAGGATTGCCCAGAGGGAATGCGCAGGGGGAGAGGAATCCACAGAGGGAGAGGAATGCGCAGTGGGAGGAGGATTGCGCAGAGGGAGAGGAAAGCAGAAAGGGAGAGGATTGAGCAGAGGTAATGTGCAAAGGGAGAGGAATGCGCAGAGGGAGAGGATTGGGCAGAGGTAATGCGCAGAGGGAGAGGAATGTGCAAAGGGAGAGGAATGTGCAGAGGGAGAGGATTGCGCAGAGGGAATGGGCAGAGGGAGAGGATTGCGCAGAGGGAACGTGCAAAGGGAGAGGAATGTGCAAAGGGAGAGGAATGTGCAGAGGGAGAGGATTGCGCAGAGGGAATGGGCAGAGGGAGAGGATTGCGCAGAGGGAACGTGCAAAGGGAGAGGAATGTGCAGAGGGAGAGGATTGTGCAGAGGGAATGGGCAGAGGGAGAGGATTGCGCAGAGGGAACGTGCAAAGGGAGAGGAATGTGCAAAGGGAGAGGAATGTGCAGAGGGAGAGGATTGCGCAGAGGGAATGGGCAGAGGGAGAGGATTGCGCAGAGGGAACGTGCAAAGGGAGAGGAATGTGCAGAGGGAGAGGATTGCGCAGAGCGAATGGGCAGAGGGAGAGGATTACGCTGAGGAATGCACATGGGGAAAGGAATCCGCTGGGGGGGAGATTGTGCAGAGGGAGAGGAATGAGCAGAGGGAGAGGATTGCGCAGGGGGAGTGGAATGTGCAGGGGGAGAGGTATGCGTAAGGGGAGAGGAATGAGCAGGGGGGAGGACTGTGTAGAGGGAGAGGAGCATGCAGCAGGGGAGGATTGCTCAGTGGAACAGCAATGTGCAGCGGGGAAGTAATGCACAGAGGGAGAGGATTGCACAGATGGGGGAGGATTGCACAGAGGGTGGGGATTGCACCGAGATGGAGGAATACGCAGGGGAAGGGGAATGCACAAAGGGGAAGGAATGTGCAGGGGATAGGAATGCGTAGAGGGAGAGGAATACGCACGGGGGGAGAATTGCTCAGCGGGAGAGGGACGGCGCAGAGGGAGAGGACGGCGCAGAGGGAGGAGGACGGCGCAAGAGGGAGAGGATGGCACAAAGGGAGAGGACGGCGCAGAGGGAGAGGACGGCGCAGACGGAGAGGATTGTGCAGAGGCAGAGAAATAGTCAGAGGAAGAGGACGGCACAGAGGAGGAGGATGGTGCCAACAGGATGGACACAGGGCAAACTGACAGGGCAAAAGAAGGGAGGGAGAGGAAGGAGCATGAGGACAACGGGAGAGGATGACAAGGACGGCAGAAGAAAAGCATGAAAGGAAAAGAAGGAGAAGGCCCTGGCACAGGAGAGGACAACACAGAAGGGGACAATGGGGGTGACCCAGAAGGTGCAGAAGAAGAACTATTTCTAACCAAGCCCACCCTCTGCCCACCACCTGCTTCCTCTGCTGCACCACACCAGGGGTGCCCCACACAGGGCTGCCCCAAACACCCAAGCTCACCCTTGTTCTACCCAGACCCACCATGGTCTCCCAATTCCCTTTCTCTTCCTCTTCTCATTCAGCTTCTCTCTCTTCTTTTACTTCTTCTTCTTTGACTTCTTCTTCTTCTCTTTCACCCGTGTCTTGTCTCCATCTTCATCCCTATCTTCTCCCTCTGTATCCCTCCCATCTTCTCCCCTAATTCACCATCCTGTCACCAAGCCCACCCAAGCCTACATATGCCCTCCCCAAGCACATCACTTTCTAACTAAGCCCACCCTCCTCCCTCTAAGCCCACCCTGGGCTCCTCAGAGAAGGGAAAGCAGGAGAAGGGACGCGACGCATACGGGACAACGCAGCAGCAGAAGGGAACAAGCAGAAGAAGAAGGCCGCGACGCATACGGGGACGATGCAGCAGAAGAGGACCCAGGTCTGACCAAAGCTCACGTCCTTCTCCTCAAGAGCACCAAGCACTCCCCAACACAACCACGTCCTCCCAAAGCTCACCCTTGTCCTACCCAAGCCCAACACACTCTCCCAAAATCCCTTTTTTTCTTCCTCTTTAATGCAACTTCTTCTTCTTCAGATTCCTCGGTTTCTTCTCCTCCTTCCTCCTCTTCATCTTCTCTGTCTTCTTACGCCTTCTCTCTCCCTCCCATATTCTCCCCAAATCCACTACGCTCTCTTCTACAACTCCATTCCCCAACCATGCCTACCATTATTATCCATCCCCAAGCCCCTTCATTTTCTCTCCAAGCCCGCCGCCACGCTCTCCCAAACCCTTTGCTTCTTCCTACACTCGTTCCGCTTCTTTTCCTTCTTTGTCTTCCTTCTCCTCTCCATCTTCGTGGTCTCTTCCTGCCTCTCTATCGTTCCCACCCTCTCCCCAAATCCACCCCAAACTCCAACCATCTCCACCAGCAGCATCTTCTTTCCCAAGCCCACCGTGTTCTCCTCAAAGAAAGACAAAGAAGCAAAAGGGCCTTGAGGCAAGAAAGGCATCGTGGAGGGAAGAAGAGGAAAGGGAGGGAGGAGGACAAGAAGGGAAGATGCACAGCAGGGGAATGCAGAAGAAGAAGGGCAATGCCGCAGAGGAGGAGGCAGAAGAAAGAGAGGAGGATGCACAGCTAGAAGTCTTAAGAGGACAATGCAGCAGAGCACCAAGCACAGGTGGGCCATGCAGATGCAGAAGAAGAGCAGAAACAAGATCAACAACGACAAGCAGGAAAAAAAGGGCACAGCGTCAGCTAGGACGACGGCGCTGAACCTCCTGCTGCTGCCTCTGCTGCTGCTACTGCTGCAGATGCAGAAGGAGAAGCAGACAAAGAAGACGAGCAAGAAGAGAGAGAAGAGAGAATGAGAAAGAGAAAGATACCTTGGTGCAACAGAGAGCGCTGTGGAACGAGGGCGGCCACTGTGTCCCACACAGCCATCGGCTCTGCAAAGTGAACAAGAACCAAAGTCACTCTCTGTGTCCTCCAACCCCAAAGGCCTCCACAGGACGCCAGCTGTCACCACCATCCCCATCCCCACGGACGGAGACCAGCACCCACCTGAGATGACCTTGTGCTCTCACCCGTGTCCCCTCCCTCTGGTAGCTCTTGGCCCACCGCAAACTCCCAGCCCCTTGGTACCTTCAGCGGTGGTGCTGGACACCATGAAGAAGGGCCTCCAACCCATCCCAGAAGTCCATCTTGCTCAGTCTCTCCCTTGCTGGGACACTCCCCAGTGGGAGCTCCTTTCCACCACTGGCTGCCTCCTGCAGATGTGCGGGACCCGTGGTTCTGCGTCCCCCTTTTCCCTCCTCTGGCCGGGTGTGTTGCCACGGCACCCGGAATGCAACTGACAGTGCTGCCCACGGTGAGGTCACAATCACTGCCTGCCTGACGGTGCTGCCGCCACTCACGCTGCCCCGCTGCCCTCTGGGACGAGCTTGCCACCACAGCCTCCTTCTGCCTTCAGCCTCCAGCTCACATCCAGTCAGGCTGACTCCTTTGCCTTCTCCTCAAGGGACTCCTCCACAGGACCACCCTTGGCCATCCCACCTTGGGCAAATTCCTTTCTTTGAGCCCAGCTGCCACCAACAGTGCTCCACACTCCACCAGACCCTTCCTAGAACCATGGAAGGAATGGAAGGACCTGAAGATCACAGCGGCACAGAATGACAGAACGTTAAGGGTTGAGAGGGAGCTCCGGACACCATCCAGCCCAACCTCCCCTGCCAGAGCAGGCTCACCCACGGCAGGGCACACAGGAAACACATCAGGCGGGGCTGGAAGCTCTCCGCAGAAGGAGTCTCCACAACCTCCCTGGGCCGCCCGGCCCCAGGCCTCCAGCCCCCCTCACACCAAAGAAGTTTCTCTTCATGTCCCCATGCACCCACCTCTGCTCCAGCTGGCACCATTGCCCCTTGTCCTGTTCCCTGGCTGTCCCTGAGCACAGCCTGACTCCATTCCCTGCACATCTTTATCACCAGGCATGAGGGCATCCCCTCAGGCTCATCTCCAGCTGCTGCCACTCCACACCCCCAGGGCCTTTCCTGCTGGGCACTTCCCAACCTCTCTGCCCCCAGCCTGGAGCCCTCATGGGGTGCTTGTGAGCCAGGGGCAGAAGCAGCCCTTGGCCGCCTTCAACCTCATCCCACTGACCTCTTCCCAGGGATAAAGCCTGGCTAGGTCCCTCTGGTAAAAGGAGGGGCAAGGACAACCTCACTCCTCAGTGACACGGAAGGGACTAGAAGACAAAAGAGGAGGAAAACGCAGAGCTACTGAACGCCTCCTTTGCCTCAATTCTCAACAGGAGCACAGGTTGTCTTCCGGACAATTGGCCTGCAGAGCTGGCAGATGGAGTCAGGGAGCACTATAGGAACCCTGTCATCCAGGAGGAGAGCAGTGAGAGACCTGCTGAGCCGCTTTGGATCCAGCACTCTCTGCAGCCAGTTGCCCTGA
This sequence comes from Dryobates pubescens, assembly GCF_014839835.1. Taxonomy (NCBI): domain Eukaryota; kingdom Metazoa; phylum Chordata; class Aves; order Piciformes; family Picidae; genus Dryobates; species Dryobates pubescens. Next base: position 66,684,679 of record NC_071657.1, on the reverse strand, counting down.
ACAAGCTCTTGCATGTTCCCCTTGGACCTCGGTTTGGGTCGACACAGATCACTTGAATAGAGCTGTACCCCCGGGGAGTGGCGACCATCCCTACACCTGCCTGTGTGACCTAACTGGAGAACACTTCAGCAAGGAGCCCACGAGACTCAGCACCTCCCTCGCAGCAGCCTCCGCCCACCCCACGCGGCCCCTCGGGAGAGAAAAGCTGGCGCCAGGAGATGGGGGAGGGGAGGCGGGGGGGGCACTTGGTGGAGGAAGGAGGGCAATGCAGCTGCAGAGAAGGGCAATGCAGAAGAAGAAGGCTAATGCAGGAGAGGAGGAGACAGAAGAAGGGGAAGACAGAGGAAAGAGAGGAGGATGCAGAGCTAGAAGAAGAGGACAAGGCAGCAGAGCAGAATGCACAAGAGGGCAATGGAGATGCAGCAGAAGAGAAAGAAGATGAAGAGGCTCCAAAGGCTCCATCTCACCAGACAGGTAGGACTTGTGGCCTCGGGGCTTGTGAACAAGCAGCAGGTTCCAGGCCAGCCCACAGCCGGGCAAGTGGATGAAGCTTCTCCTCTGCGGCACAGATCCTCCTGGGCAGCGTCTTTCTGAAAGGAGGCCAGGGTGGGAAGTGGGTGCCCTAGAAAAGAAGAAGAAGAAAAAGAGGAGGAAGAGGAGGAAGAAGAAGAAGGGCATCCAGAAAAAGTGGACACTCTTCTTCTTCTTCCTCCTCTTCCTCCCCGTGATCTGACACAAAGAGGATGATACGGAAGAGAGGACAGCACAGAGAGGACAACAGCAAAGAAGGGAAAATGAGGGAGCAAGAGAAGGAAAGGAGAGGAAGCAGAAGAGGACAACACAGAAAGAGGACAAGAAGGACGGTGCAAGAGAAGGGCAAGGGAAAGGAGGAGAAGGCCCTGATGCAAGAGAGGACGACGCAGAAGGAGAACAAGCACCATTTCTAAGCAAGCCCACCCTCTGCCCACCACCTGCTTCCCCTGGTGCACCACGCCACAGATGCCCCAAACCACCACGGCCTCCCAAAGCTCCCCCTTCTTCTCCCCAAGCCCACCATACTCTCCCCAAATCCCTTCCTTCTTCCTCTTTAATTCAACTTCTTCTTCATATTCTTCAGTTTCTTCTCCATCTTCCTCTTCTTTCTCTTCCTCTTCCTCTTCTTTCTCTTCCTCTTCCTCTTCTTTCTCTTCCTCTTCCTCTTCTCTTCTTCTTCCTCTGTGTCACTGCCATCTTCTCCCCAAACCCACCCTGTTCTCCCCACGCCCGCCCACCCATGCCCAGCAGCACGTCTTTCCCAAGCCCACAATGGTCTCCTCCAAGACAAAAGGGAAATAGGAAGAAGGGCCCTGAGGGAAGAGAGGGATGACGCAAAGGGAAGGAGAGGAAGGGGAGGACACTAAAGGAGCCAAGGGGACGGCGCAGAGGAGGGAAATGCATCCACCGCTTCTGGATGCTCTTTCTCTTCTGCCTCCTCTTCCTCTGAACATTTGAAACACGGAGGACGGTACAAAGAGGACGACGCAAAGGGAGAGGACTGAGCAGAGGGAGAGGAGGCACAGGGGGAGAGGATTGAGCAGAGGGACTACGCAGGGGGAAGGAATGCACAGAGGGAAAGGATTGCTCAGAGGGAGAGGAGCATGCAAAGGGAGAGGAATGCGCAGAGGGAGGGGATGCACAGAGGGAGAGGATTGAACAGAGGGATTGCACAGAGGGAGAGGAATCCACAGAGGGAGAGGATTGCATAGGGGAAGAGGATTACCGTAAGGGAGAGGATTGCCCAGAGGGAATGCGCAGGGGAGAGGAATCCACAGAGGGAGAGGCATGCCCAAGGGGAGGAGGATTGCACAGAGGGAGAGGAAAGCACAAGGAGAGGATTGAGCAGAGGTAATGTGCAGAGGGAGGGGAATGCGCAGAGGGAGAGGACTGATCAGAGGGAGAGGAAAGCACAAAGGGAGAGGATTGGGCAGAGGTAATGCGCAGAGGGAGAGGAATGTGCAAAGGGAATGGGCAGAGGGAGAGGATTGCGCTGAGGAAGTGGAATGCGTGTGGGGAGAGGATTGCTCAGGGGGAGGATTGCGCAGAGGGAGAGGAATGAGCAGAGGGAGAGGATTGCGCAGGGGGGCGTGGAAGGTGCAGGGGGAGAGGTATGCGTAAGGGGAGAGGAATGCGCAGCGGGGAGGACTGCGTAGAGGGAGAGGAGCACGCAGCAGGGGAGGATTGCTCAGTGGAACAGGACTGTGCAGCGGGGAAGGAATGCACAGAGGGAGAGGATTGGGCAGAGGAAGAGGATTGCACAGATGGGGGAGGATTGCACAGAGGGTGGGGATTGCACGAGATGGAGGAATGCGCAGGGGAAGGGGAATGCACAAAGGGGGAGGAATGTGCAGGGGATAGGAATGCGCAGAGGGAGAGGAATGCAGAGGGGAGAGGAAAGAGCGGGGGCAGAGGATTGTGGAGGGGGAGAAGAACGCGCAGATGGGGGAGGATTGGGCAGAGGGGGAGGACTGAGCAGAGGGAATGCACAGAGGGAGAGGAATCCACAGAGGGAGAGGATTGCATAGGGGAAGAGGATTACCATAAGGGAGAGGATTGCCCAGAGGGAATGCGCAGGGGGAGAGGAATCCACAGAGGGAGAGGAATGCGCAGTGGGAGGAGGATTGCGCAGAGGGAGAGGAAAGCAGAAAGGGAGAGGATTGAGCAGAGGTAATGTGCAAAGGGAGAGGAATGCGCAGAGGGAGAGGATTGGGCAGAGGTAATGCGCAGAGGGAGAGGAATGTGCAAAGGGAGAGAATGTGCAGAGGGAGAGGATTGCGCAGAGGGAATGGGCAGAGGGGAGAAGGATTGCGCAGAGGGAACGGCAAAGGGAGAGGAATGTGCAAAGGGAGAGGAATGTGCAGAGGGAGAGGATTGTGCAGAGGGAATGGGCAGAGGGAGAGGATTGCGCAGAGGGAACGTGCAAAGGGAGAGGAATGTGCAGGGGAGAGGATTGTGCAGAGGGAATGGGCAGAGGGAGAGGATTGCGCAGAGGGAACGTGCAAAGGGAGAGGAATGTGCAAAGGGAGAGGAATGTGCAGAGGGAGAGGATTGCGCAGAGGGAATGGGCAGAGGGAGAGGATTGCGCAGAGGGAACGTGCAAAGGGAGAGGAATGTGCAGAGGGAGAGGATTGCGCAGAGCGAATGGGCAGAGGGAGAGGATTACGCTGAGGAATGCACATGGGGAAAGGAATCCGCTGGGGGGGAGATTGTGCAGAGGGAGAGGAATGAGCAGAGGGAGAGGATTGCGCAGAGGGAGTGGAATGTGCAGGGGGAGAGGTATGCGTAAGGGGAGAGGAATGAGCAGGGGGGGGAGATTGCGCAGAGGGAGAGGAATGAGAAGAGGGAGAGGACTGTGGAGGGGGAGAGGGACTGTGCAGGGGGAGAGGTATGCGTAAGGGGAGAGGAACGAGCAGGGGGGAGATTGCGCAGAGGGAGAGGAATGAGAAGAGGGAGAGGACTGTGCAGGGGGAGTGGAATGTGCAGGGGGAGAGGTATGCGTAAGGGGAGAGGAACGAGCAGGGGGGGGAGATTGCGCAGAGGGAGAGGAATGAGAAGAGGGAGAGGACTGTGCAGGGGGAGTGGAATGTGCAGGGGGAGAGGTTTGCGTAAGGGGAGAGGAACGAGCAGGGGGGGAGATTGCGCAGAGGGAGAGGAATGAGAAGAGGGAGAGGACTGTGCAGGGGGAGAGGACTGTGCAGGGGGAGAGGTATGCGTAAGGGGAGAGGAACGAGCAGGGGGGGAGATTGCGCAGAGGGAGAGGAATGAGAAGAGGGAGAGGACTGTGCAGGGGGAGTGGAATGTGCAGGGGGAGAGGTATGCGTAAGGGGAGAGGAATGCGCAGCAGGGAGGACTGTGTAGAGGGAGAGGAGCATGCAGCAGGGGAGGATTGCTCAGTGGAACAGCAATGTGCAGCGGGGAAGTAATGCACAGAGGGAGAGGATTGCACAGATGGGGGAGGATTGCACAGAGGGTGGGGATTGCACCGAGATGGAGGAATACGCAGGGGAAGGGGAATGCACAAAGGGGAAGGAATGTGCAGGGGATAGGAATGCGTAGGGGGGAGAGGAATACGCACGGGGGGAGAATTGGCTCAGCGGGAGAGGACGGCGCAGAGGGAGAGGACGGCGCAGAGGGAGAGGACGCGCAGAGGGAGAGGATGGCACAAAGGGAGAGGACGGCGCAGACGGAGAGGATTGTGCAGAGGCAGAGAAATAGTCAGAGGAAGAGGACGGCACAGAGGAGGAGGATGGTGCCAACAGGATGACACAGGGGGCAAACTGACAGGGCAAAAGAAGGGAGGGAGAGGAAGGAGCAGAGGACAACGGGAGAGGATGACAAGGACGGCAGAAGAAAACATGAAAGGAAAAGAAGGAGAAGGCCCTGGCACAGGAAGAGGACAACACAGAAGGGGACAATGGGGGTGACCCAGAAGGAGCAGAAGAAGTACTATTTCTAACCAAGCCCACCTCTGCCCACCACCTGCTTCCTCTGCTGCACCACACCAGGGGTGCCCCACACCAGGGCTGCCCCAAACCACCCAAAGCTCACCCTTGTTCTACCCAGACCCACCATGGTCTCCCCAATTCCCTTTCTTCTTCCTCTTCTCATTCAGCTTCTCTCTCTTCTTTTACTTCTTCTTCTTTGACTTCTTCTTCTTCTCTTTCACCCGTGTCTTGTCTCCATCTTCATCCCTATCTTCTCCCTCTGTATCCCTCCCATCTTCTCCCCTAATTCACCATCCTGTCACCAAGCCCACCCAAGCCTACATATGCCCTCCCCAAGCACATCACTTTCTAACTAAGCCCACCCTCCTCCCTCTAAGCCCACCCTGGGCTCCTCAGAGAAGGGAAAGCAGGAGAAGGGACGCGACGCATACGGGGACAACGCAGCAGCAGAAGGGAACAAGCAGAAGAAGAAGGCCGCGACGCATACGGGGACGATGCAGCAGAAGAGGACCCAGGTCTGACCAAAGCTCACGTCCTTCTCCTCAAGAGCACCAAGCACTCCCCAACACAACCACGTCCTCCCAAAGCTCACCCTTGTCCTACCCAAGCCCAACACACTCTCCCAAAATCCCTTTTTTCTTCCTCTTTAATGCAACTTCTTCTTCTTCAGATTCCTCGGTTTCTTCTCCTCCTTCCTCCTCTTCATCTTCTCTGTCTTCTTACGCCTTCTCTCTCCCTCCCATATTCTCCCCAAATCCACTACGCTCTCTTCTACAAACTCCATTCCCCAACCATGCCTACCATTATTATCCATCCCCAAGCCCCTCATTTCTCTCCAAGCCCACCGCCACGCTCTCCCCAAACCCTTTGCTTCTTCCTACACTCGTTCCGCTTCTTTTCCTTCTTTGTCTTCCTTCTCCTCTCCATCTTCGTGGTCTCTTTCCTGCCTCTCTATCGTTCCCACCCTCTCCCCAAATCCACCCCAAACTCCACCATCTCCACCAGCAGCATCTTCTTCCCAAGCCCACCGTGTTCTCCTCAAAGAAAGACAAAGAAGCAAAAGGGCCTTGAGGCAAGAAAGGCATCGTGGAGGGAAGAAGAGGAAAGGGAGGGAGGAGGACAAGAAGGGAAGATGCACAGCAGGGGAATGCAGAAGAAGAAGGGCAATGCCGCAGAGGAGGAGGCAGAAGAAAGAGAGGAGGATGCACAGCTAGAAGTCTTAAGAGGACAATGCAGCAGAGCACCAAGCACAGGTGGGCCATGCAGATGCAGAAGAAGAGCAGAAACAAGATCAACAACGACAAGCAGGAAAAAAAGGGCACAGCGTCAGCTAGGACGACGGCGCTGAACCTCCTGCTGCTGCCTCTGCTGCTGCTACTGCTGCAGATGCAGAAGGAGAAGCAGACAAAGAAGACGAGCAAGAAGAGAGAGAAGAGAGAAAGAGAAAGAGAAAGATACCTTGGTGCAACAGAGAGCGCTGTGGAACGAGGGCGGCCACTGTGTCCCACACAGCCATCGGCTCTGCAAAGTGAACAAGAACCAAAGTCACTCTCTGTGTCCTCCAACCCCAAAAGGCCTCCACAGGACGCCAGCTGTCACCACCATCCCCATCCCCACGGACGGAGACCAGCACCCACCCTGAGATGACCTTGTGCTCTCACCCGTGTCCCCTCCCTCTGGTAGCTCTTGGCCACCGCAAACTCCCAGCCCCTTGGTACCTTCAGCGGTGGTGCTGGACACCATGAAGAAGGGCCTCCAACCCATCCAGAAGTCCATCTTGCTCAGTCTCTCCTTGCTGGGACACTCCCCAGTGGGAGCTCCTTCCACCACTGGCTGCTCCTGCAGAGTGCGGGACCCATGGTTCTGCGTCCCCTTTTCCCTCCTCGGCCGGGTGTGTTGCCACGGCACCCGGAATGCAACTGACAGTGCTGCCCACGGTGAGGTCACAATCACTGCCTGCCTGACGGTGCTGCCGCCACTCACGCTGCCCCGCTGCCCTCTGGGACGAGCTTGCCACCACAGCCTCTTTCTGCCTTCAGCCTCCAGCTCACATCCAGTCAGGCTGACTCCTTTGCCTTCTCCTCAAGGGACTCCTCCACAGGACCACCCTTGGCCATCCCACCTTGGGCAAATTCCTTTCTTTGAGCCCAGCTGCCACCAACAGTGCTCCACACTCCACAGACCCTTCCTAGAACCATGGAAGGAATGGAAGGGACCTTGAAGATCACAGCGCACAGAATGACAGAACGTTAAGGGTTGAGAGGGAGCTCCGGACACCATCCAGCCCAACCTCCCCTGCCAGAGCAGGCTCACCCACGGCAGGGCACACAGGGAACACATCCAGGCGGGGCTGGAAGCTCTCCGCAGAAGGAGTCTCCACAACCTCCCTGGGCCGCCCGGCCCCAGGCCTCCAGCCCCTCACACCAAAGAAGTTTCTCTTCATGTCCCCATGCACCCACCTCTGCTCCAGCTGGCACCATTGCCCCTTGTCCTGTTCCCTGGCCGTCCCTGAGCACAGCCTGACTCCATCCCTGCACATCTTTATCACCAGGCATGAGGGCACCCCTCAGGCTCATCTCCAGCTGCTGCCACTCCACACCCCCAGGGACTTTCTAGCACCTGTGTCAGTGTTTCACCACCCTCTTAGTATACAATTTCCTCCTAATATTTGGTCTTAGTCTGCATTTTTCCTTGTTAAAGCCATCACCCCTTGTCCTGTTACAACAGCCTTTGTTAAAAAAAGACTCCTCTACTTTCCTGTAAGCCCCTTTCAGCAGTGAAAGACATTATGGCCTCCCATTGCATTCTCTTCTGCAGGCTGAACATCCCCAATTTTCTCAGTCTGTCCTCACAGCACAGTATTCCAGCCCTCTATTCATTTTTGTGGCCCTTCCTTGGACCCACTTCAACAGGTTCATGTCTTTCTTGTTGTGAAGACTCAAGATCTGGACACAGCACTGCAGGTTGTGTCTGACCAGAGCAGAATACCAGGGAAGCATTATCTCTCTTGATGTCTGACTGCACTTCTTTTGGTACAGCCCTGGATGTGTTTGGCCTTCTGGGCTGTGAGTGCTCATTGCCAGCTGAAGTCTAGCTTTTCATCCACCAGTGCCCTCAAGTCCTTCTCAGCACAGCTGCTCTCAGTCCATTCATATCACAGTCAGGGATTGCTGTTACTCAGGTGCAGGAACTTGTGTTTGGCATTGTTGAACTTCATGAAGTTTACATGGGCCCACTTCTTCAGCTTGTCCAGGTCCCATTGGATGGCACCCTGTCCTTCAGGTTGTCCTGCAGTCCAGCTGTCCTGCAGTCATGCATGGGACATGCATGCTCTGTTGGGTGGAGGAAAGTCAGAAACTTTGCTGTAGGTGGGAGGAAGGGAGCTTGGAAAAGCTGCATAAACAGTAATGCCAGCTAAACCAGAGGTGCAGGGAAGGAAATGCAGGTGCAATTTGTTATCATTTCATGATGCCGAAACTGAAATAAATTGAAAAGTAATAGTCATGTAAAACAGTTTTAAATGTTGGGACATTAACTAATTGCTGTCAAGACACTGGAGAAAAATGTCCTTAGATTTATCACTATATACAACCTGTTCTCTAGAGGTGAGTGCTCTCGATACTCTCTAGTTGCTTTGCTTTGAATTCAGACTGAAGAATTCCTTCTTCAGGTGAATGCTTAGGTGAAACTTGGCTCTCCTAGAGGAAAGGGGTTTGATTCACAGTGTGGTCTTCAGCCACTGTCATTTTCAGCTTGCTGCAAGGACAGTGCTCCCCAGCAGTGAAAACTATTTGGCTTGTTTTGTTGGTGACCCAAACAGACATTAGCACCATGATGAATGTCTAATGATCTGAATTACTGAAACAGTATCACAGTATCACAGTATAACTAAGGTTGGAAGAGACCCCAAGGATCATCGAGTCCAACCTGTCTCCACAGACCTCATGACTAGGCCATGGCACCAAGTGCCACGTCCAATCCCCTCTTGAACACCTCCAGGAACGGTGACTCCACCACCTCCCTGGGCAGCACATTCCAGTGATGAACGACTCGCTCAGTGAAGAACTTTCTCCTCACCTCCAGTCTAAACCTCCCCTGGCACAGCCTGAGACTGTGTCCTCTTGTTCTGGTGCTGGGTGCCTGGGAAAAGAGACCAACCCCCACCTGGCTACAACCTCCCTTCAGGTAGTTGTAGACAGCAAGAAGGTCTCCCCTAAGCCTCCTCTTCTCCAGGCTAAGCAACCCCAGCTCCCTCAGCCTCTCCTCACAGGACTTGTGCTCAAGGCCTCTCCCCAGCCTCATTGCCCTTCTCTGGACATGTTCAAGAGTCTCAATACCCTTCTTAAATTGATTTACCCAGAACTGGAAAAGTGGGATTCCTCAAATTACCATTTAAACCAGCCTGAATCCTTTCACAAGTGATCCTCACTTTCTGCATGTGTTACTTCAACTCATTTGGGAAATAGACTTTGATCTTTGATGAAAGCATATGTTTACCCATGGATTTGCATTCATTAATCATATATTCAACAATTTGTGCAGTTAGTATATTTTTTGCCACATTCATTAAAAGAGCATTAATGCAGCACACTGCATCATGGATTAACTTTTCCATTTTTATTATTCTAATGGAATAGAATTTGCAGGGATTTTATTTTGTTTAGGAGGTATGCCAAATACTCCAGATGCTCTGCCTCCAGCATCCAGGGCCCAGTGACAAGCAGCAGCTCTTGGTCTCTGGAGGCTGCTGGAGAGGCACCTGGGTATGTGCAGAGGAGCCACTAATCCAAGGGACAAACTGCCAGTTTGATCTTTCCTGAAGCCACAGCTCCAGCCTGTGGTGCTGGCGAGCAGGCTTGGAGGCAATGCTTGGGAATATTTTGCCATCCTATGGCAGTTCATAGGAACAACAGTTCTGGGAGATGAACACTCAGCTATGCAAAGGGAACACAGCTGGAATGCATGACTTCTGATGCAGTAACTCCAAAATGGCATTAAATAAAGAAATCTGCTGAGTTGTCATGGGATGTTTCCTGTGTTTCTTCTTTCACTTTTTGTTATTAGGACATTTTGTGTGCCCACCACTTCTCCTTCACAGACTATCCCCACACTTGGACTCAGATTTTTTTATCACTTTTATCACCTTTTTCATGATTTCTCGCTACTGGTGATAGCCTGGAAAGCTGTCTTCACCTGTGTAGCAGCCACTAAATTATGACCAAGTTTTTTGGGGTCATTTTCTCTTGCTAGACTTTTGCACTCCTCAGATGGTCTCTCCAAGATTTGTACTTCCTATTTCCACTAGGCTTTTCACTGTTCACTCTATTCATCCCTTCAGAAGTGGTCCTTGATTTGTTGCTTGATCAGCTTCTTGACCTGCATCTTTTGTCAGAGCAATAGCATCTGCTGCAGGGTCCCATCTGGCTCTACAGACCTCTCCATTCCGAAAGGACTGTCTTCTGTACTCTAGACTACTAGACTGTCATAGACTATGAGCAATACACTGAAGTATCCTCCTGCAGGAGGACTCACAACCATCTTCAGCACGAATCATTGGTTAGGCCACACCTTGAGTCCTGTGTCCAGTGCTGGGCTCCTCAGTTTAGGAAAGATGTTGAGTTGCTGGAAGGTGACCAGAGAAGGGCAACAAAGCTGGGGAGGGGTCTGGAGCACAGCCCTGTGAGGAGAGGCTGAGGGAGCTGGGGTTGCTTAGCCTGGAGAAGGGGAGGCTCAGAGGAGACCTTCTTGCTGTCTACAACTCCCTGAAGGGAGGTTGTAGCCAGGTGGGGGTTGGTCTCTTCTCCCAGGCAGCCAGCACCAGAACAAGAGGACACAGTCTCAAGCTGTGACAGGGGAGGTTTAGGCTGGATGTTAGGAAGAAATTCTTCTCAGAAAGATAAATTTGCCATTGGAATGTGCTGCCCAGGGAGGTGGTGGAGTCACCATCCGTGGAGGTGTTTAGGAAGAGTCTGGGTGAGGCACTTGGTGCCATGGTTTAGTTGATTAGATGGTGTTGGGTGATAGGTTGGAGTTGATGATCTCTGAGGTCTTTTCCAACCTGGTTAATTCTATTCTATTCTATTCTATTCTATTCTATTCTATTCTATTCTATTCTATTCTATTCTGCTACCTTAAATGTATACAAAACAGAAGCCAAACACTTACTTTGCTCATTGTCTCTTCTAAAACAATGATTGCTGTCTCTGCTTCTTGATCTTGTTTTGCCACAGCCTTTGCCACATGATTTGTTCTGCTTACTTCTCTGAATGTACTGCTTTTATGACTTAGAGGAGCCTCCCTGCATTTTTGGAGAGATCACGTAATCACAACATGTTTGAGGCTACAAGAGACTTGGCACTGGTGGAAAATGATCAGGTTAGGGTAGACTTGAGCAAACTGGAAATGCAAAAGTCCATGGGCCCTCATGGGACACATCCACAAGTGCTGTGGGAGCCAGCAGATGTCTCTGTGAGGCCACTCTCAACAACCTTTGATCAGTCATGGCAACTATGGGATGTGGACAAGGACTGGAGGAAAGCAAACATCACTCTCATCTTCAAGAAGGGCAAGAAGGACCCAAGAATATAAAGGCCTGTCAGCCTCACCTCAGTCCCTGGGAAGGTGATGGAGCAGCTAATTCTGGAAAACATTTCCAGGCACATCAGCAATAAGAAAGTCATCATGAGCCATCAGCATGGTTTTACCAAAGGGAAATCATGCCTGCCTAACCTGATGGACTTCTACAGTGAAATGACATGTCTGATTGATGGAGGGAAGTGGATATTGTCTAACTGGACTCCAGCAGTCTCCCTTAACAAAGGCCTTTGACACTGTCTCCTGTAACATCCTTACAGAGTTGCTGTTGACATATGATATGTATGAGCAGACAGTGAAGGGGACTGAAAACCAGCTGAATGGCCAGGCCCAGAGGATGGTGATCAGTAGTGTGAAGCGTACTTGGAAGCCAGTGACCAGCAGTGTACCCCAGCTGTCAGTACTGGTGCCAGTCCTCTTTAATATTCTCACTAACAATATGGATGATGGGTCAGAGTGCACGCTCAGCAAGTTTGCAGGTGACACAAAACTGGGAGGAGAGGCTGACACATCAGAGAGTCATGCTGCCACCCAGAAGGAATCTCAGCAGGCTGGAGAAACGGGCTGACACAAACCTCATGAAGGCAAATAAGGTGAAGTACAAAGTCTTGTATCAGGGGAGGAACAACCCCAGGCACCAAGGCACGCTGGAGACCATCCGGGTGGAAAGCAGTTTTGTAAAATGACCTAGGCATCCTGATGGACACTAAGCTGAGTATGAGCCAGCAACGTGCCCTAGAAATCTAATGGGATCCTGGGCTCCACTAGGAAAGGCATTGCCAGTAGGTCAAGGGAAGTGCTCCTTCCCTTCTGCTTAGCACCGATGAGAGCAAACATGGAGTGCTAGCTTTGGTTCTCAGTACACAGGAGACATGAACATACTAGAAAGAGTCCACCAAAAGACCACTAAGATGATAAAGAGACTACAACATCTCTCCTAAGAGGACAAGCTGGAAGATCTAGGATTACAGTATCAGAGTATCACTAAGGTTGGAAGAGTCCTCAAAGATCACCGAGTCCAACCTGTCACCACAGACCTCATGACTAGACCATGGCACCAAATGCCATGTCCAATCCCCTCTTGAACACCTCCAGGGATGGTGACTCCACCACCTCCCTGGGCAGCACATTCCGATGATGAACGACTCGCTCAGTGAAGAACTTTTCTCCTCACCTCCAGCCTAAACTTCCCCTGGCACAGCTTGAGACTGTGTCCTCTTGTTCTGGTGCTGGTTGCCTGGGAGAAGAAACTCCTTCCTGGCTACAACCACCTTTCAGGTAGTTCTAGAGGGCAATGAGGTCACCCCTGAGCCTCCTCTTCTCCAGGCTAAGCAACCCCAGCTCCCTCAGCCTCTCCTCACAGGGCTGTGGTCAAGGCCTCTCCCCAGCCTTGTTGCCCTTCTCTGGACACATTCAAGTGTCTCGATGTCCTTCTTAAACTGAGGGGCCCAGAACTGGACACAGGACTCAAGGTGTGGCCTAACCAATCAGAGTACAGGGGCACAATGACTTCCCTGCTCCTGCTGGCCACACTATTCCTAATGCAGGCCAGGATGCTGTTGGCCTTCTTGGCCACCTGGGCACACTGCTGGCTCATGCTGGCTCAAACAGCACCCCCAGGTCCCTCTCTGTTTGGGACCTCTCCAGCCACTCCGACCCCAGCCTATAGCTCTGCATGGGGTTGCCATGGCAAACATGGCCAGCATGTTTTCAATGTACATAAATAAGTGAAGGGAAGAAGTGCAAAGAAGAGGGAGACAAACTCTTTCTAGTGATGCTCAGTGGCAGTGGGCACAAACTGAAACACAGAGGTTCCTTCTGAACTTTGGAAAACACTTTTTTCACTGTAAAGTTACCTAGCACTGGACAGAGTGCCCAGAGACACGGTGGCACCTCCACACCTAGCAATACTCAGAAGCTGCCTGAAGGTAGTCCCAGGCAATCAGCTCTAGAGAACCCTGCTTGAACAAGACAGTGGACTAGATGACCTCCTGAGGTCCCTTCCAGCCTCAACCATTTGGCCACTCTGTAATTAAAGTGAAGGACAATTTTCAAATTCCTGCTTTCCCACATTTTTTCCCATCACTTTGGATATTGATAGCTATTTTCTTTCCTTGCAGAATAAAGACAATAATTATCTTCATGAAAGAGCCTCTCTGGGTGCGATCTGCAAGGGTTTTCAAGTGGTAACAGATGTGCAATACACCAGCATGCAATTTTCTTCTGTGAAAGGTAAAGGCCTATGTTTTGGTGACAGTTCAATGATATTTTGACCAGTTCTGCTGCAAAGGTGTCTGCTCACTGCTGAGACTCAGGGAAGAGAGCATTTCAAAACATTTTTGATGCATTTCTCTGGAGGAGTACTATTTTCAGATGGTGAGTATGTAGAGGCATTGTATCAGTTAAAGATAACCTCAGAATTAGCTAATACAAGTCCAGCAGTAGATGTCTGTATGTAAGTGTTGATGTCATTTAATGCAATGCTCTCTATTTTTGATAGCTTTGCTACCGGTATGTCCTTCCTGACCAAAGCTTTTATGACGTACCCTGGAGTTGGAGGAGGTAATTTTATTGTCCAGCTTTGTATACTTCTCAGTTCTGTGTACCTCTGCACTTGCAACATTTCTGAAATAGCCCCACTGAATGGCACTTATGGGGTTACTGATTTCACTTTGGAGTGGTCACACTTGCTGGCAAATTGAAGAGCTGGAATTACATGTGGGATGTATTAGCTGTATTTATTTTTATGTCAGAGGGAAGAAAGTCAAGTTTCTAGGCTTAACCTGTAAAAATGGAAATGAAATCCTTCTGGTGATGTCCCCTAGCATATTAAGATTGTGTTGTTTCGTGTGCATCAGAAAAAAAAATACAAGTTTATCCTCAAGAAAAGCATTTTGATGCTGATGGCACTAATCACAGTACCACAGTATCACCAAGGTTGGAAGAGACCTCAAAGAACATCAAGTCCAGCCTGTCACCACAGACCTCATGACTAAACCATGGCACCAAGTGCCACATCCAATCCCCTCTTGAACACCTCCAGGGACAGTGACTCCACCATCTCCCTGGGCATCACATTCCAATGGATAACAGCTGTCTCAGTGAAGAACTTTCTCCTCACCTCCAGCCTAAATTTCTCCTGGTGCAGCTTGAGACTGTGTCCTCTTGTTCAGGTGCTGGTTGATAGAGAGAAGAGACCAACCCCTTCCTGGCTACAACCTCCCTTCAGTTAGTTACCTAAAGGGGTAAAGAGTTGGGAATACCCGTGAAAAAGTCACTATAGCTCTGTACTAGATGGTAAAGAGCTCATAACTGCTGTGAAAAATCAAAATAGTCTAAAACCAAACAAATAAACAAAAAACCAACACCTTCAGATTTTAAATTACCTAAAACTATAAAGACATGAGAGTTACAAAGATAACCTGTTGAGACTTCTCATAAATGGCAAATTTACAGTTGACTCAAAAACACCTTCCTAACTGGCTAGGCAAGGTTTGGTGTCCCATCTCTTCTGCCACCTGAAATAAGGGCAAGAGAAAGGGTCCTGTTAAAACAATGACATGTATAGCAGTCTGCCCAGGTGGCCAAGAAGGCCAATGGCGTCCTGGCCTGCATCAGGAATAGCATGGCCAACAGGAGCAGGGATGTCATTGTGCCCCTGTACTCAGAGCTGGTTAGGCCACACCTTGAGTTCTGTGTCCACTTCTGGGCCCCTCAGTTTAGGAAAGATGTTGAGATGCTGGAAGGTGTCCAGAGAAGGGCAAAAAAGCTGGGGAAGGGTCTGGAGCACAGCCCTGTGAGGAGAGGCTGAGGGAGCTGGGGTTGCTTAGCCTGGAGAAGGCTCAGGGGAGACCTTATTGCTGTGTACAACTACCCAAAGGGGGCGTTGTAGCCAGGTGAGGGTTGGTCTCTTCTCCCAGGCAACCAGCATCAGAACAAGAGGGCACAGTTTCAAGCTGTGCCAGGGGAGGTTGAGGCTGGATGTTAGGAAGAAATTCTTCCCAGAAAGTGAAATTGGCCATTGGAATGTGCTGCCCAGGGAGGTGGTGGAGTCGCCATCACTGGAAGTGTTTTAGAAGAGACTGGATGAAGCACTTGGTGCCATGGTTGAGTTGATTACATGGTGTTGGGTGATAGTTTGGTCTTGATGATCTCAAAGGTCTTTTCCAACCTAGTTCTATTCTATTCTATTCCATTCCATTCCATTCCATTCCATTCTATCCTATTTTATTGAGAAACACATTGGTGACTTTATCAAACCCTGCCAGCAGCCATGGTTTTCTAAGCATGTATGACATTGTTCACAGGATGAAATAACTATATTTCACAGCTCTCAGGAGGCAGGCCATGCACAACTCCCTGCTTCCTTAAAAAGATCTTTGATTCTTGAATGCCCACACTTGATGTGGAGGAAGGAATCTCACTACTCTTCTTTCCTCTCAGTGGCCAAACATGTCAGTTGTTAGTGAGACAACCTGAATAGAATAGCATAGCATAGCATAGCATAGCATAGCATAGCATAGCATAGCATAGCATAGCATAGCATAGCATAGAATAGACCAGGTTGGAAGAGACCTTCAAGATCATCGTGTCCAACCTATCATCCAACACCACCTAATCAACTAAACCATGCAACCAAGCATCCTGTCAAGCCTTGTCCTGAACACCCCCAGCAACGGCTACTCCACCACCTCCTCAGGCAGCCCATTCCAATGGGCAATCACTCCCTCTGTGTAAAACATCCTCCTAACCTCCAGCCTAAACCTCCCCTGGCACAGCCTGAGACTGTGTCCTCTTGTTCTGGTACTGGTTGCCTGGGAGAAGAGACTAACCTCTGCCTGACTACAACCTCCCTTCAGGTAGTTGTAGACAGCAATAAGGTCACCCCTGAGTCTCCTCCTCTCCAGGCTAAGCAATCCCAGCTCCCTCAGTCTCTCCTCATAGGGCCTGTGTTCCAAGCCCCTCACCAACATTAAATGTTCCATACATGAGATAAGTGTTCCCCATCCTGATATGCAGGTACCCACCCCACAAATATGATAATTTTTTTGCTGTGGTCAAAATCTACTGCCATTTTTCCCACTGCCATACTGGCACTGTGTTCACTTCCCAGCTATTTTGCTCCCATAAGCCACTCTGTACCTCCTTTTAAAACTGCGTAAGAGTCAGTATAACTGTATATAGAATACTAGGATTGTTTCAGTTGGAAAAGACCTCTAATATCATTGAGTCAAACCATCAACACCCCAACACCTTCAGGGATGGTGACTCCACCACCTCCCTGGGCAGCCTGTTCCCATGACTGATCACTCCATCAGGAAAAAAATTTTCCTGTGATCCAACCTAAACCTCCCCTGGCACAATTTCAGGCATTTTTTCTTGTTCTGTCACCTGATATAGACTCTTGTGTTAGTGATTCTTTGGTGACTACATTCCAGACTGCTACCCACTACACCACTTGGGCACTTCCCTCAGCCTTTGTTATAGTATGGTCCACTTGTGTAAAGTGGACCATAAAGCTACTGCCCAGTACCTCCAAGCCTTCCCTTCCCTTCTGAAAGGTGCACCAGTAAACTGTTCTTGAGGTGGGACTCAAAAGGGGGAGCAAGCTAAATGAGAGAGGGGAATGGTTCCAAAGTGGATTGTTAATGGAGAGACTCTTGAACGGGAAGGCTCTTCTCAAGTGATGTCCAATGATAGGACAAGGGGCAAGCTGCAGCATAGGAGGTTCCATGTGAACATAATGAAAAACCTGTACACTGTGAGGGTGACAAAATACTTGAACAGGCTGCCTGGACAGGTTGTGAAGTCTCCCTTCTCTGGAGACATAAAAAACCTGCCTGGACCTGTTCCTGTGGGACCTGCTGTAGGTGATCCTGCTTTGGCAGGGGGGCTAGATTACATGATCTTTCAAGGTCCCTTCCAAACCCTAACGTTCTGTGATTCAAGCAGCTCTCACTGAGAGCCATCAAGGTTCATCAAAACCCATGCCCTGTCTATTCAGACCAGGTATGGCCAAACCCTGAGACAACTGTAGGTTGAGTTCTCACATCCCTCAGGGGTTTGTATGGAGATCAGTGCTGTAATATTCAGCAACAGGCAATGAGATCAAGTGCACCCTCAGCAAATATGCAGATGACACCAACCCTAATGGTGCAGTCAATATGCCAGAGGGATAGAACGTCATCCAGAGGAACCTGGACAAGCTGGAGAAGTGGCTCCAGGTGAATCTCATGAGTTTCAACAAAGCCGAGTGCAAAGTCCTGCACCTGAGTCAGGACAGTGCAGGCTGGAGGCTGATCTGACTGAGAGCAGCCCTGCAGAAAAGGACTTAGGGGTACTGCTGGACAAAAAAAATGGACATGAGCACTTGCAGCCCAGAAGGTAAATCAAAAGTGGGGTCAGCATATCGAGAGAGGTGATTCTGAGGCCTCACATGGAGTACTGTGTCCAGCACTGGGGACCTCAACACAAGGAGGTAATGGACCTGAAGGAGCAGGTCCAGAGGTGGGCAACAAAAATGATCAGGAGACTAGAGCACCGCCGCTATGAAGACAGGCTGAGAGGGTTGGAGTTGTTCAGCCTGGAGAAGAGAAGGGTTCTGGGAGACCTTATAGCAGCCTTTCAGTACCTGAAGTAGGCCGCACAAAAGGTGGGGAGGAACTGTTTGCAAGGGCTTGCAGCACTAGAATAAGGAACAATGCTTTTAAACGTGAGAAGGGTAAATTCAGCTTGGATGTTAAGAAGAAGTTCTTACTATGACAGTGGTGGAACACTGGACCAGGTTGCCCAGGTAGGTGGTGGAGGCCACATACCTGGAGATGCTCAAAGTCAAATTTGATAGCATTCTGAACAACCTGATCTAATTGGGGGTGTCCCTGCTTGCTGCAGTGGGGTTGGACTAGATGAATCATGGAAGCACAGACATGTTTTGGTTGGAAAAGACCTCTAAGCTCATTGAGTCCAACCACCAACAATAGCCATTAAAACATATCCCGAAGTGCCACATCCACATCTCCAGGGACAGGGACTCCACCATCTCCCTGGGCAACCTATTCCAAAGCCTGGCCACTCTTTCAGTAAAGAAATTTTACCTAATATCCAATCTAAAGTCCCCTGGCACAGTTTCAGGCCATTTCCTCTTGTTCTATCACCTGATACTGGGGAGAAGAGACCCACCTTGGTACAACCTTCTTTAAGGAAGTTGTAGAGAGCGATGAGGTCTGGCCTCAGCCTCCTCTCCTCCAGACTAAACAATCCCAGTTCCTTCAGCCGCTCCTTATTAAGACTTGCTGTCTAGGTCCTTCACCAGCTCTGTGGAGCCCTAGAGGGTCCTCCCAAAGCAGTGCACTCCACGTCCTTTGCACCCTGGGGAAGTCACTCGCCGCTTTTCTCCGTGACCCGCAGCAGTGCTGTGGGTAGAGCTCCTTGTTTGGTAAGGACACAAGCGAATTGTTTTTCGTTTGTCCGGGCCAATCTCTCCGTTCACGTACCCCCCCGTGGCCAGGCCGGCCCAACACCGATCCATGACGGAGTCCGTCCTGGAAGAGGCATTAACAAGACAGCTAAATCTGTTTTGTGCCACTGCCGGCTTTCTCCTCCCTCTCTGTTGCAGGGTCCAGATTGAGGTCGAGGAGCCCAACACGCAGGCGCCGTTAAGGCTGCCTGGAGTGGGGGTGCAAACTGAGCCCGATCCCCGAGCCTCACGGTTCAGAGAGGCGACTGCAGGTGTGAATTGATTGGCGGGATTTGAATGGCTGTTGTGGCATCGGGCCCTTGCGTTTTCAAAAGGGGAATTGCTAGGGGAAAATCCTCCTATGCTCTTTGCTCGTTACACTCATCCCTCGCACGCTCATCACTCTTTATCTCCCTCTCCCCCGTTCGTTGATGGGATTCAAGGCGGCGACAAGCACCCCGCTTGCTCTTATCTTCAGAGCAATTAGTTTCTTTGTTTTAGGGGCATCATGCTCGAGTTGGCCTCCACTACAACAGCCTGCTCTCTCATTTCCTCAAGCTTTTGGATACTGCCCTTCGGACTATAACTATGAACCCAAAACATCTCTTCAGCAAAAGTTTTGGTAGTTAGCAGCTCTGCGGTTCGTGAGTAAAATACGCTATTTTATCTGTCTATTTCTGGGGTCTATAGCTTGTTACCTCTTAGTTAGCTCCGTTGTGAACCCGACGGTGGTTGTCTGCAACACTCGAGGCAGCATTGCTTTTGGTTTCGCGCGCATAGGGAGATTCCAGTTTGTTCCTCTGTGCTCCAAGTTCTGATGGTTCTAGACTGCTACTCTACTGTTTATCAGCCTTCTACCATGTGTAAACCTGCCATCGACTGGGCAAACGAACATGAATAAAATTGGCTAGGGAAAGAAATTTTTTATATTTAATAAATAATATTCATGTTTTATCGTATTTCCGGCCAGTAAGTTTTATAACTAAAACACGGGTCTCACCTGCGGGGGGAGTGGGGGCTCACTGGCAGCCCAGGCTGCGATTACACTCCCCGCCGGGCCAGAGCAAGGGGGAAGCAGCCGTTAACCCGCTGCCAGCCCGACAAGGCCGGCGGCTTAGCCGGCCGCAAGCTCTCGCTTCCCCAGACACTGATCGTTGGGCAGTTGCAGGTGAGGCCACCGGGGCGGGGCGGCCCGAGGCACCCGCCCCGCCGGGCGCAGGCCGCTTGGCGCCGCAGGTGCGGTCCCGGGGCGGGTGCAGGTGCAGGGGGCGGCGCGGCCCGGCCCGGCCCGGCTGGGAGCCCCACGGGACACTCCTGGGCCGCGCCCCACCCCCGCACCGTTCCGGTGGGATCGTCCCTTTCCTCCTCCCGGCGCGGCCGCCCTTCGGACTCTCGGCAGGTCGCTCCCGTCGGGCGAGCGAGGGGCAGCCGAGAGAGCGCTTGCGGGCAAGCGCCGGCCATGTCGAGGAGCGGCGGCGCGGAGGGCGGAAGGTCCGGCAGGTCCCTGCCGTCCCGTGCGGCCAGCCTGGGCTCCCCGCTGCCGCCGCCCCCGCTACCCCTGCAGCCCCCCTTCGGGCCCGCCGTGCATCCCGGGGCGCGCAGTCCCGACCCCAGCGGACCGGCCGAGCTCAAGCCGGTCCGGCGGTTCATCCCGGACTCGTGGAAGAACTTTTTCAAGGGGAGACGTAACCACGGCTCTAGCTGGGACAGCACGGCCTCCGACATCAGGTACGTCTCGGAGGGAATCGAATGCTCACCGCCGGCCTCCCCTGGCCCTTTGCGGCCGCAGCCCCACTCGGTGCCCGGCTCATACCGGGATCCGTACGGCGGCTCTGGCGGGAGCTACAACTCGCGGAAGGAGGCAGAGGCCATGCTGGCCGAGGAGCCCTTGGGCTCGCTGGAGCGCAGCGCTGCCACCGGCCGGACGTACAGCGAGCGAGCGGAGGACTACCACCGCCGGTACGGCTACATGAAGTCCTGGGCCGGGCTGCTGCGGCTGCTTGGCGCGGCCGAGCTGTTGCTGGGCGCCGCTGTCTTTGCCTGCGTCACGGCCTACGTGCACAAGGACAATGAGTGGTACAACATGTTCGGATACGCGCAGCCCTACAGCTACGGGGCTGGAAGTGCCTACGGAGGGTACTCCTACAGCGGGCCCAAAACGCCCTTCGTGCTGGTGGCAGCGGGAACGGCGTGGGTGGTCACCATCGTCCTGCTGGCGCTGGGCATGTCCATGTACTATCGGACTATCCTCCTTGACTCCAACTGGTGGCCCCTCACCGAGTTTGGAATCAACCTGGCTATGTTCCTGCTATACATGTCGGCTGCCATCGTGTACGTCAACGATACCAACCGAGGCGGGCTTTGCTACTACCAGTTGTTTAAGACGCCAATAAACGCGGCATTTTGCCGTGTGGAAGGAGGTCAGACAGCAGCCATCATCTTCTTGTTCGTCACGGTGATCGTCTATCTGATCAGCGCGGTGGTTTGTCTAAAGTTGTGGAGGCATGAGGAAGCCAGGAAGCACAGGGCATTGATGGAACAGGAGGTAAGTCATCAGTTGCCCTTTTGTGTCTTGTCTAGCAGGCGTGGTGTGGTGGGGACCATCTGCAAGAGCTTTCTGTACCGTAGGCTTAAGTCGTATCAGGTGTCTTCTCAGGGCAGGTCTGTGGCCTTAGAGTGTGAACTCTCACCAGTCTTAACAGTATTTGAGATCGCCAAATGAAATGCATTTCTAATATGGCTGAGCCAAATTCTGGGACTCTTTTATTATTATTGTTATTTCTTCTTGTTGTTTGTTTCTTAAATTTACTTTAGTCAGAAGCTGGCTTTGTTCTCCTAGTAAGCCACAGCTCTTTTCCTGTGTCACCTGATAGAGTACTTCCTGGTGTGCATCTCCCAAACAAAGGAAGGAATAAACAAGGGGCTTGCTACTTGTCCAGCGAGGTTAGGCTTAAAAACACACAGCACTTACCTGAAGACATCAGTATGAACATGAAATACTGACTTTTTTTTACTTGGCAAGCAGAGCTACAAGCTACTTCTGTGTGACTTTTCAATTTTTCTTATTAGAAATAACAGAGTTGGCTAGATTTTGATGTCTTGGCGATCAACTTTATCTTTTTCTCATCCAGTATTTTGCATTGATGCTGCTGCCCCTGCCCTTACTAGGAGCATTCAGTACTCACCTAGTTAATGATAAACTTAATCAGTCTTAACTAGGAAATTAGAAGTCGTTTGTGTAAAACTCCCTTCGTGTGAAAACACCATCGCCATCCCCCAAATCCTTAAATAATTAAAATAGATGTGGTGTAAAAGTTAATGTATGGGAAGCCTAACCCCTCCTTACGTTAGGCTTATAGTATCATAGTATCAGTCAGGGTTGGAAGGGACCACAAGGATCATCTAGTTCCAACCCCCCTGCCATGGGCTTAAGTGATTTTAGTAGCAAAGAGCTGGAATTACACATATGCTTAGTCACTTTTCCCAGTTACTTTCTGTGTTCTCTTACTCCAGTTATCTTCCCAACCTAAACGATTCTACGATTCCAGTATTTCTAAAGGGAATACTTGGATAGTGTAGGCTAAGCTCTAGTGCCGTGCAAAACACCTGCTGGTTGAGCTGCGGTTAGCTCACTTGTTGTGTTTTCTAGGCAATGAATTGGGCTGCTGAGTGAGTTAATATGGGCTGGAATGTTGAATAATAAAGGAGACCGAGCATTTCCTGCAAGCTGTTCCGTAACAGCTGTGCTCTGGAAGAGTGGTGTTACTCTGAGGGTTGGGTGTTCGGTGTGGGTTTTTTTAATTATTCTTCCGTTATTAAGCAGTCTTTAAATCAATTGATCTGAAAAGACACTGAATTGGTTTAATGTCTAAATATAAATGCAATTCTCTGTACAGCATGATTTTTTAAGAAGTCTAGGTTTTAGAAGTCTGAGCTTTTGCATACTGTTCTTGCTGAAAACAACCCTTACATTTCTTCCTGGTTTTTTTGATAGATGAAAACACAGACCTCTTTTCCAGAAAAGAAGGTAGGAAATGGGAATTTATTTTTCTGTTGTATTTCCAAGTGTCTGTTCCTTTTCTTGTGACTATTTTGATTGACCTGTCTATTTATTTACTCATCTGTCCTGGAAGACATTAGGTTCAGTGCTTTATGTGGTCCAGACGGCAGTCTCCTAGCTAGATGATGTGGAAGAAGCTTGTAGTTACAACTCAGACTAGGTTATAAAATTTACTGTTGATAGGAAACCTAGTCCTTCCTCTGTCTGCAGGTACCCTCATCTATGAAGTGTCAAGTTTTGTAGCATTAATCACCAGAGTGTGGCAGATGTGGCTGGAACAGCAGCTTGCAGATGTGCTGCAGGTTTCTGGAGGCTCTCTTCCCTCCTGGCTGCCTACTCTGTCAGGAGAGCAGCTGGTATAAGCATAGCAGTAGGTGCTCTGTGAGCTCAGCTTGTTCCTGTGTCTCCAAGACTTCTCCAAAGATCTTCTTGACCGTTTTAGTACTTCAGGCACAGAACAATGCAGCTATATACACTACAACAGTTGCATAGGAGCTTCACAGCAGGTGGTGTTGGGTTGGATTGGTTGATGGGTTGGACGCAATGATCTTGAAGGTCTCTTCCAACCTGGTCTATTCTATTCCATGCTACTCTAGACTCCCAGAGAATTAATGATGTATTTATTTTCAGTGTTACATGTTTCCTGTCAGAAACTGCATTTCCTAGCACTGTTCCCTCTGTTGCTTCAATACTGGATCAAGTTCCCTTTTTATGTGTTCCATGAGGACTCCATGTGCTTTTGTCTCTGGGTCTACAGATAAATTGTGCAACAGCTCTAGAGATCTGCCTCATTCCTATTCATTCACAAATTGGAAGGATACCCAAGGAAGCTCCCTTTAAATTATTATCTAAAGACACAGGCAACTTTTTCAAGCCCCAGGAAGTGTTTTATTTGTCACTGGTAATGCTGTTAGGACAAACTGAAGATGGACACTCTTGAGAAACATCACTGTAACTCTTTACTATTTTTCTGATTACTGCAAGGGTTGCAAGGAGCATCTCTGGTTTGTTTCTCTGTCTTCAAATTAGGTGGGCATTTTGTGGTTTACATATAGTAAAACTGACTGAAGTAAAACTGACTTCACTAACAACTTCTTTCCTTTTAAAACAGTATGATGTTGATGATGGACCCAGAGAAGAGGTGACTTACAGACAGCTTAAGTCAGTGGAGAGAAAACCAGAGCTACTTAATGGTCATATACCTGCAGGCCACATTCCTAAACCCATTGTAATGCCAGACTACTTAGCGTAAGTGACCGAACTTTGCTGAGCAAACTTCATGGAGAATACCTGAATCCTGTGTTTCACTCCTGGTTTCTCTGCATGCATGTGCTATGGGAACACATAATTCTTTATTAAGTTGATATTTATAAAAATAGAGAGGGTGGGGGCTAATACCAGTGCCATGGGAATCATAAGAATGAATCTTGCATTTTGAAAACCCATTCAGGCTTCAAATATTAAAACACTGCTACCATCTAGCAAGCCAAAGGAACAAAAGACCACCACACAGACAATTTAGAGGAAAACAAAATGCATGGGAAGCTGCTTCTCTGTAGCCTCTGAAATGTGATGACTCTTGTACTTTCTACATAGAATTAGAATAGAATAGAATTAACCAGGTTGGAAAAGACCTTTGAGATCATCAAGTCCAACCTATCACCCAACAACATCTAATCAACTAAACCATGGCACCAAGTGCCTTATCCAGTCCCTTCTTAAACACCTCCAGGGATGGGGACTCCACCACCCCCCTGGGCAGCACATTCCAATGGCCAATCTCTCTTGCTGGGAAGAACTTCTTCCTAACATTCAGCATAAACCTCCCCTGGCACAGCTTGAGACTGTGCCCTCTTGTTCTGGTGCTGATTGCCTGGGAGAAGAGACCAACCCCCACCTGGCTACAACCTCCCTTCAGGGCGTTGCAGACAGCAATAAGGTGTGCCCTGAGCCTCCTCTTCTGCAGGCTAAGCAAGCCCAGCTCCCTCAGCCTCTCCTCACAGGGCTGTGCTCCAAACCCCTCCCCAGCTTTGTTGCTTTTCTCTGGATGCTTTCCAGCATCTCAACATCTTTCCTAAACTGAGGGGCCCAGAACTGGACACAGGACTCAAGGTGTGGCCTAACCAGTGCAGTGTACAGGGGCAGAATGACCTCCCTGCTCCTGCTGGCCACACTGTTCCTGATGCCAGGATGCCACTGGCCTTCTTGGCCACCTGGGCATACTGCTGGCTCATGTTGACCCTACTATCAACCAGTATCCCTATGTCCCTTTCTGTCTGGCTGTTCTCCAGCCGCTCTGACCCCAGCCTGTAGCACTGCATGGGGTGCTAAATCTGTAACATGCTGCCTTCTAAAGGGCAGGCATTTCCATAGTGATGTATGAGATCATGAATGAATTTTTATATTATTTGGCATACATCAGGGCACAAACCTGAATCCTTTTCCCTGTAAGCACAGATTTCCCAGAGAGGTGGTGGAATTTCCATCCATGGAGATATTTAGAAGCTGTCTGGACACAGTTCTGCACCAGCAGCTCTAGGTGACCCTGCTTGAGCAGGGAAGTTGGACCAGATGACCTCTGGATATTCCTTCCAACCTCAAAACTTTTGTGATTTCAGTGCTTTTGCATATGTACAAGTTTCATCAGGTTGAGATTGGAAAACAATGCAAAAGTACACTGTGAGGGTGAAGGGTTCCTGTGTTTGTTGAAGTCGTAACTGCATCAAGAATAGTGTGGCCAGTAGGAGCAGGGAAGTCATTGTGCCCCTGTGCTCTGCATTGGTTAGGCCACACCTTGAGTCCTGTGTCCAGTTCTGAGTTGCTGGAAGGTGTCCAGAAAAGGGCAACAAAGCCTGGGGGAGGGGTCTGGAGCACAGCCCTGTGAGGAGAGGTTGAGGGAGCTGGGGTTGCTTAGCCTGGAGAAGAGGAGGCTCAGGGGAGACCTTCTTGCTGTCTGCAACTACCTGAAGGGAGGTTGTAGCCAGGTGGGGGTTGGTCTCTTCTCTCAGGCAGCCAGCACCAGAACAAGAAGACACAGTCTCAAGCTGCACCAGGGGAGGTTTAGGCTGGAGGTGAGGAGAAAGTTCTGCACTGAGAGAGTCATTTGCCATTGGAATGTGCTGCCCAGGGAGGTGGTAGAGTCACCATCCCTGGAGGTGTTCAAGAGGGGATTGGACGTGGCACTTGGTGCCATGGTCTAGTAGTCATGAAGTCTTGGGTGACAGGTTGGACTTGATGATCTTGGAGGTCTTTTCCAACCTTGTTGATTCTATAATTCTATGATTCTAAAGTAGTCCTTGGAAATGGTTTGTTTGTGTTTTAAGGAAATACCCAGCGATTCAAACGAATGAAATGCGAGACCGCTACAAAGCAGTATTCAACGATCAGTTTGCTGAGTATAAGGAACTGTCTGTGGAAGTTCATGCTGTGCTAAAGAAGTTTGATGAGCTGGATGCATTGCTGAGACAGCTCCCTCACCACCCTGAAAGTCTGTATGTAAGTACCTGTGGAACAGGCTTATAAAGGACATCAAGTGTGCTGTTGGGCAGTTTGTGGCTTGTCTTTGTCTGGGGCACAGTGTCTTCTGATGCTGGTGGTGAGGTAGTGGGAGAGAAAGTTTTCCCAAGTACATTATTTCTTGTTCCATAATCAGTGAAGGATACCAAGTTGCAATTAAGCTGTATACTTGTTTGGGGTGGAGGGGGGTTGGGGTGGATTTCTTGGGTTTGTGTGTGTTTGTTTGTTTGTTCTTTTCAGGCTAGTGGCTTTCAATGTTGAGTGAGTTACAGTTGATGTCCTTTCAACATTTCTTGAGACAAAACAACTCCAGTGTTACAACTGGAAAAGCATTGATATAATGAGGATTTTGCATCTGACAAGTGTTTTATAGAATTTACATGAGGATATTGGAGCACACTGAGAAGTGTTTAAAAACTGTGTGGTCTTTTTCATTAGGAACAGGAGAGGATATCAAAAGTTCTGCTGGAGTACAAGAAGAAGAAAAATGTGAGTGTTTTCTGCTTTACCTTACTAGTGAATCTAATTAATAGGAGAGTGCAGATGGCCAGTGTGTCTGACACCAAGTGTAGCTCAGTAGTTCAGGGCATCCATAGCTACTACAGGACTTTGTAAACTTTGTGTTTTAAAACTTAGGCAAAGTTAGGGACACAGACACTTTGCAGAGGGACCTCGACAGGCTGGACAGATGGGCAGAGTCCAAGGGCATGAGATTGAACACATCCAAGTGCCAGGTTCTGCACACTGGCCACAGCAACCCCATGCAGAGCTACAGACTGGGGTCAGAGTGGCTGGAGAGCGGCCAGGCAGAAAGGGACCAGGGGGTAGTGGTCAATGGTAGGCTGAACATGAGCCAGCAGTGTGCCCAGGTGGCCAAGAGGGCCAATGGCATCCTGGCCTGCATCAGGAACAGTGTGGCCAGCAGGAGCAGGGAGGTCATTCTGCCCCTGTACACTGCACTGATTAGGCCACACCTCGAGTACTGTGTCCAGTTCTGGGCCCCTCAGTTTAGGAAGGATGTTGACTTGCTGGAAGGTGTCCAGAGAAGGGCAACGAAGTTGGTGAGGGGTTTGGAACACAAGCCCTATGAGGAGAGGCTGAGGGAGCTGGGGCTGCTTAGCCTGGAGAAGAGGAGGCTCAGGGGAGACCTTCTTGCTCTCTACAACTACCTGAAGGGAGGTTGTAGCTAGGTGGGGGTTGGTCTCTTCTCCTAGGCAGTCAGCACCAGAACAAGAGGACACAGTCTCAGGCTGCGCCAGGGGAGCTTTCGGCTGGCTGTTAGGAAGAAGTTCTATACAGAGAGAGTGATTGTCCATTGGAATGGGCTGCCTGGGGAGGTGGTGGAGTCACCATCACTGGAGGTGTTCAGGAGGAGACTGGATGGGGTCCTTGGTGCCATGGGTTAGTTGTTTAGGTGGGTTGGATTGGTTGATGGGTTGGATGCGATGATCTTGAAGTCTCTTCCAACCTGGTCTGTTCTATTCATGCCAACAATTGAGAACAATTATGCCGTCAGAAGCGGCAGAGGACACCAAAACAACAAACAATTTTCATCTTCTGGAAGTATGTCTCATGTTTTAACATTCTACATTTAGAATACTGATTGTTTTTTGTGTGATCCAGTTTGTTCACATTCACTGGCTGACACAGCCAAGTTAACAACAGAAACACTGTCTTACCTTTGGAAAGAATTTGTGTGTTTTCTGGGTGGCATGAAACTCAGACTTTCCAAAAGTGATTTTGAGTGTTGGCCAAGATGTTTCACCTTCTCATTTTTAAGTGAGGCCAGTAAATCATAGAACGAATAAGATTGGAAAAGACCTTAAAGATCATCAAGTCCAACCTGTCACCCAGGACCTCATGACTACTAAACTGTGGCACCAAGTGCCGTGTCCAGTCCCCTCTTGAACATCTCCAGGGACGGTGACTCCACCACCTTCCTGGGCAGCACATTCCAATGGCCAATCTCTCTTGCTGGGAAGAACTTTCTCCTCACCTCCAGCCTAAACCTCCCCTGGCACAGCTTGAGACTGTGTCCTCTCATTCTGGTGCTGGTTGTCTGGGAGAAGAGACCAACCCCCACCTGGCTACAACCTCCCTTCAGGTAGTTGTAGACAGCAAGAAGGTCTCCCCTGAGCCTCCTCTTCTCCAGGCTAAGCAACCCCAGCTCCCTCAGCTTCTCCTCACAGGGCTGTGCTCCAGACCGCTCCCCAGCTTTGTTGCCCTTCTCTGGACACGTTCAAGAGTCTCAAATGAGAGACTCTCCAAGGGAGTGTGATTCCTGGGTAATATTTATGTAACTGTTCCTAATCAAGAACGTTACTGGTAATAGGTTATTCCTGGAAGAGTCTGAAGGTGTATGATGTTAATGAAAGCTGCTTTGTAATTTTGGCAGGATCCTGCATTTCTGGAGAAAAAGGAGCGTTGTGAATACCTGAAGAATAAGCTCTCTCACATAAAACAACGAATTCAGGACTATGATAAAGTTATGAACTGGAACATGGAATCTTAGCTGTGCCTTCACCTTGTGGATGCTGTTTTCTATTTTTGGATCAATTTGGATGTTTTAAACTATTTATTTGCTCTCAGAACAGAAGGCATATGGGGATTGCTCAATCACTTCATCACTTAGGTGTTGTACATTATTGGTAGGTTTTATATGCAGATCCAGTGTAAATCAATATAATGAAGTTACCAGTGAAATTTAGGAAACATTTGTTAACATGCTGCTTTTATTAGGCACTACACAGCCTGGTCTCTTAAATACTTTGTTTAAAAATACCATATTTGCTAACTTGCCAAGTCCCCCAAAGAAAGCAGTTCTAAATACCACATCAAATGCCTGCACAGAAATGCTTTAAACAGCTTCATATTTACAGGTTATGTTTTAATGATGTCAGAAAGAGTTGAGCTGTTCTTCCTAGCTGGAGTTTGGTGGAGTGTTTAGTCATGTTTAATGATTTTGGCAAGTCTGAGTATTAGCTTAATAAGAGTTCATGTATTGCATTTTCCAATGCTTATGTCAGAAATTACCTGTAATTTTGTCCAACAGGAGATGCAAAATGACTTCTACTTGAAGCAGCTATAGTTGGTGGTGTGTGGGTTGTTTCATGGTTTTGTTACTTTGTTTGGGGATTGGTTTTCTTTTGTGTTCTCTTTGTTGGGTGGTTTGTTTGTTTGTTCCCCTCTTGGGAATGGCCCTAAGGGAAGAGAACTGCAGGATAAGACTCAAACCTGTGTTCTGTTAATGTTGCTATAGGCTAGTGTGCTCTGCGTACCTTTTCTGGATCATACTATTAGGAATCCAAAAACACTATTCTCCAGCAGCAAGTAACAAAACACTTGTGTTGGTGATGGCTGTTTGTGAACTTGGCATTGAGAGAATTAAGTACAACACAATTAATTCTTGGGAGTATAAATTACTAGTGTCCTTCATGAGGCCAGGTATAAAGTTTTAATGGTTTAACATGCTTTCCATAGCTTACCTGAATTAATTCAAGACACATTTTTATCTTGGGGATAACTTTGTATATACAATTGTTTTCATAAGCCAGTAAATTTTCTCTTTTGTATCCTTTTTTCACATTTCTTTTTTCACTTTTTCCTTTTCTCTCTCTTTTTTTTTTTTCACTTACCAAAACTCTTGGAAGTATTAATAGGTTCTTTGTACAGTTTTCCACATCTGCAGTGTGTCTGTTCTGAAATATATTTCAATTTGGGGGAAAAAAATCCCCAACCCACCAGTGTAGCCACATTCCTCTTTTCCTTCTAAAAGTATTTTACCAGAAAAAGGGTGCTGTGTGGAAGGATATTTCAAATTTTTGTTAGCTATCTCTTTTTTTTTTTCTTTAAAAGAAAGTTTTTCACCTTTTGCCTTAATTTAAAGGCAAGACATCAGGAAAACTGTTGCCAGTTTAGAACAGCAGCAAAAAAAGGGTAACGAAGTTGGTGAGGGGTTTGGAACACAAGCCCTATGAGGAGAGGCTGAGAGAGCTGGGGTTGCTTAGCCTGGAGAAGAGGAGGCTCAGGGGTGACCTTCTTGCTCTCTACAACTACATGAAGGGAGGTTGTAGACAGGCAGATGTTGGCCTCTTCTCCCAGGCAGCCAGCACCAGAACAAGAGGACACAGTCTCAAGCTGCACCAGGGGAGGGTTAGGCTGGATGTCAGGAAGAAGTTCTACACAGAGAGAGTGATTGCTCATTGGAGCTGTTCAGGAGGAGACTTGATGGGTTGCTTGGTGCCATGGTTTAGTTGTTTAGGTGGTGTTGGATTGGTTGATGGGTTGGACACAATGATCTTGAGGGTCTCTTCCAACCTGGTTTATTCTATTCTAATGGTAGTAACATCTCTGTTCCTCAGTACTACCCTGGCAGTTACAGCTTTCCTGGGCTTTCAGACCTGGTAATTCATACCATAATCCTGATGGCTACAAACCCACTCTTGTGTTGATACAGTTGACATTCCAATTTTATCAGCCACTTAATTCTAAGTGTTTGAATACAATAGATTAGAATTAACCAGGTTGGAAAAGACCTTCGAGATCACCCAGTCCAACCTATCACCCAACACCATCTGATCAACTAAACCATGGCACCAAGTGCCTTATCCAGCCTCTGGAACACCTCCAGTGATGGTGACTCCACCACCTCCCTGGGCAGCACATTCCAATGGCAAATCTCTCTTTCTATGAAGATCTTCTTTCTAACATCCAGCCTAAACCTCCCCTGGTGCAGCTTGAGACTGTGCCCTCTTGTTCTGGTGCTGATTGCCTGGGAGAAGAGACCAACCCCCACCTGGCTACAGTCTCCCTTCATGGAGTTTTAGACTGCAAGGTCTCCCCTGAGCCTCCTCTTCTCCACGCTAAGCAATCCCAGCTCCCTCAGCCTCTCCTCACAGGGCTTGTGCTCAAGGCCCCTCCCCAGCTTTGTTGCCCTTCTCTGGACACCTTCCAGCATCCATCTGAAGTAGATGAAGTAAATAATACCAGACACCATAGCAACACTGAGAGAATTTGAAAACTCTGAACCTCTTCATGTGAAATACATCTGTCTCATCTACTTGGAAGGCATCTCAGTATTTTCATCAGTCTGAAGGTCAATGCTGTCCATTGTTTTCCTCATGCCAGGTGCTCTTCTGTGGTTCGTCTTCAAAGAAGAGGAAACCACTCTACCTGATAAAAGAACTGGGCTGAGTATTTTATACCTGTTGTGCTGTATAGCTGTTAAAAATTTTCAGAGAGAGGTCTTTGCCCTGCCCCATGCAGCCCATAAGTGACCTCTCATTCTACATACAGGTTTCTCACTTTTTTTTCTGTGAGAGTTCTGGGTTTTGCATCAGGACCAGGAGGAGATTAATCCAAGTTGAAGGATCATCTGATGGTTGCTAGAAAGAAGCTGACTCTGATGTTTTCTTTGGAAGATTCACAGTCTGCACCCTTAATAGATCCTCAGATACAAGAGCGTATGTAACAAGAACTTTAGTGCTTCAGCCTTCCTCTGAGAAAATGACTGCCTGTCTCCATAAATCCAGAACAGGAAATGTCCAAGAGACAGTTTCCAGGTATACAATAGTTCTCAAACTGGACTTGAATAAATCGATAAAAGGACCTTTTTTCCCTTGGTAAACAGCTGGATATCCTTGATCAAGATAACTGGGGAAACATCTGCATGCTCTTTATGAATCTGTACATTTGTGCAGGCCAGATAAAACACTTAACAAATGTAACCAACAGGTTGTATTGCAGAGTTGGGTGGACTCGCTTCTGTGGCAGTCTGTCAGCCAAAAATACTCATCATGGCAATTGATTTGGAATTAATAGAGGCAGGTATCCTATATTTAGTTGATTAATCTAAAAGTTGTGGTGGGATTTGAAGCATTTGGACAGTCATAATCTACAAAGTGATTGTGTGTCCTGTGTTCTTGCCCAGCACTGAAATTCATGGCCTTAACAATAAAATTATCCCTATTCTGAAAGAAGTCTTAATTCTTTACCTTTTAAAACTGTCAGCTTGCAGCAGCTTTTACATTTTGACTTGTTACCTACTGGCCTTCCAGTATCTGAAGGGGGCCTACCAGAAGGCTGGGGAGGGACTTCTGAGGGTATCCGGTAGTGACAGGACTCGGGGAAATGGAATGAAGCTGGAGGTGGGGAGATTCAGGCTGGAGGTGAGCAGGAAGTTCTTCCCCATGAGCGTGGTGAAGCCCTGGAATGGGTTGTCCAGGGAGGTGGTTGGGGCCCCGTCCCTGGAGGTGTTTAAGAGCAGGCTGGATGAGGCTCTGGCCAGCCTGATGTAGTGTGGGGTGTCCCTGCCCATGGCAGGGGGGGTTGGAACTAGACCCTTGTGGTCCCTTCCAACCCTGACTGATTCTATGACTTTCTCCTTGGTGAAGGGTGGGAGTAGATAAAACCACAACTGTGTTTCAGTTTCTAGAAGCAAATCTTGACCTTGTAAACTACAGAATTGCCCTTTTCTAGCTCCAGTAGCTTCCATTGCTTTTCTTCAAAATACCTTGATTTTTACTAGGTATAGTTTAATTGAGAACTAATTTCCCTCTGTTTTCCCTCTATTTATAAATTACTCATGATAAATGCAAGAGGCTGAAGGATACAGAAGCACTAAGTTTATCCCCACTTCTATTTAAGGATATATGGCTACTGTTTAAATATTTTCTTCCTCATTTATTGTCTCACTTGGAGGGAGAGTGGCACGCCTTAGAAACGGATGCTTGGCAACTTTCCTGTCATTCAAGAGATTGAACCCTGACTGGGCACACTTCCACTGTGCCCACTGAAATTATGCTTGTGCTGCAGAAAAATCAGCCATAACTATCTTTGCCTTTATTGATCTAATCTTCAGTGTGATGTTTGTGATTGTTTAGCCTGGAAAAGAGGAGGCTCAGGGGAGACCTTATTGCTGTCTACAACTCCCTGAGGGGAGGTTGTAGCCAGGTGGGGGTTGGTCTCTTCTCCCAGGCAACCAGCACTAGAACAAGAAGACACAGTCTCAAGCTGCACCAGGGGAAGTTTAGGCTTGAGGTGGGGAGAAAGTTCTTCACTGCACTAGTGAGACCTCACCTGGAGTACTGTGTACAGGTCTGGAGCCCTCAATATAGGAAACATGTGGACCTGATGGAGCAGGTCCAGAGGAGGGCCACGAAAATCATCAGGAGGTTGGAACACCTCTGCTACAAAGACAGGCTCAGGGAGCTGGGGTTGTTCAGCCTGGAGACCTGGTAACAACCTTCCAGTACCTGAAGAGGCCCTACAAGAACGATGGAGAGAGACTGTTTACAAAGGCCTGTAGTGATAGCATATAGAGAAATGGTTTTAGAGAACAGCAGTTTTAGGCTGGATGTTAGGAACAAGTTCTTTACCACAAGGGTAGGGGAACCCTGGAACAGGTTGCCCAGGGAGGTGGTAGAGGCCCCATCCCTGGGCATATTCAAGGTGAGGCTCAATAGGGCTCTGGCCAACCTGATCTGGTTGATGCTGGTCCTTGCTGAATGCACAGTGGGTTGGAGTAGACCTTTGGAGGTCCCTTACAACCCAGACCACTCTATGATTCTAAGTCCAAGGTGGCAGCTCTATTAACCTCCTCCTCCCTTCTCATGATCACTAAGCCCAAGATGGCTTTGAACTGTTACATCTCCTACAAGTCCTTCTCTGTTTACAAGCAGCAGTTCTAGCAGGGGCACTCCCTCTGGGTAGATTGTCCAGCTCAAACTCACTCTGCATGTGAGAGTATATTTTAAGTGCATTTTTGGGTTTTGCTTGCATTGTAGGAAAGCAGAGTGCGTGTAATTTTCACTCTCACAAAGTAAGTAATTTGAGACAAATGTACAGGCCTAGAATCTGCACTGTAACCCTCTTTACATTTAAAGACCTTGTGGAATTACCAGAACATGTAACATTACTGTGATGTATGCTTTCATACTAAAAAATTGCATATTCTCTAATATTCCTAAAACAATGTGTGCCCTTTAGATGTCATTGAGCTTCCTCCTCTCTGCCTGTAACTGAGTAATTACAGTAATCAGGTGTTTAGGAAGAGACTGGATGAGGTGCTTGGTGCCATGGTTTAGTTGATTAGATGGTGTTGGATGATAGGTTGGACTCAATGATCTCAAAGGTCTCTTCCAACCTGGTTAATTCTATTCTATTCTAATACTCCTTTTGTGCTGCTTTGTGTAGAATTATGTTGTAGAGATACATAAAAGTTACATGCATGCAATATATACATTATATGTAAATAACTTCCCCCCTGCCCCCCGTCTCAGTCCGGAGAGGGAAGGAGACTCAGATCTTTTGAATATTCCCATGTTGTGAAGTGAGAGGCACAAATGAGGCCAAAATATCAACAGCTAGACTATTTATTACATAAATAAAATGGAAATAAGAAGGGGAGAGGGAGAAAATAGGGAGAGAGAGAAGAGAGGGAGAGAAGAGGAAAGGAATTATATTACCACACCCCTCACCCCCCCCCCCCCCCAAGACAGTTTGAGTCTGTGGAAGAAAGGTGCTGCAGGAGATGCTGGGTTTGTAGAGAAACGGTGCTGAAGCTTTAGCTGGAGAAGAGATGTGGTCCCTCTGGGCAGCCTGGGTCTGTAGAGAAAGGGTGCTGAGGCTTTGGCTGAGAGAAAAGATGTGGTCCTCTGGGCAGCTTCTTCAGCTCCATGAGTGGCAGCAAGCGGGACTTAGGACACGGAGAGAGGGTTCAGTCTGCTTCTCCCAGGCTCCACAGCCTCTTTTCTCCGACGCAGCCTTGGCCCGGGCTTTTCCTTCCTCCTCAGCAGCATGGTCCTCCTTCTGCGTTTTTCCTCTCCTAAGCCAGTAGTGGTCAAGTCTTTTATACAGTTTTTAGTCCTTAGGTATGTGTCCAAGCATTGTCCCTCAGGAATTCAGGGGCCAGGAAATCCTCCTTAGGTAAATATCTAGGTATCCTTCCCCAGGAAATCTTTCTGTGCCTTTCTCTGTGTGTGGGCAGGAGTCTAGATGGAGGAGGGAGGGGGGCTCCACCCCCTCGTCTCCATCTACCTGCCCACACACTCATTACACATCAGGAAACAGGTGGCGAGTCCATTGTCTCCCCATCCTCCCTTCCTGGGGGTATCTGATAGCTGGAAATGATCTTGTCCTGAAGGCGTGATGGCTGGGTCCTTGGGCCATTGTTGTAGGCCAGATGCAGTCCAGTGTTATCATGATGCAATCGCAAGGTGATTTGCATCCAGGATTGGTAGACAGGAATACTACCGTCTTTCCAGTGGCTCTGCCCAACAACATATTGTCTGGGCAAGCAGCAAGTGATTTTATCTTTGTTGAGTCACACAAGGAGTTTAACTCTCACACCCCCGATTTCAGATCTTGTTAGTTTCCAATGTTTCACAATTCCGATCCTGCTTCTTCTAGTAACAAATTTGTTCTAACAGATCTGTCCCTCTGTCTCTTATCCCTGCTGTCTCATCTTCATGGAGGCAAATCCATCTGATCCATTTTTTTGTCCCCATCTTCTCAAGTTCTGACATCAACCCACACAACTGAAAATGCTTTTCCTGCGTTTAAACAAACCATCCCCTAGGTTTAACAACGTGAAGCAGTTGCTCCTGGCTGTAGGAAACATGTTGTGCTTGCTTTGCCATCAGCTGGTGTGGGTTTTGCTGAAGGATTGTGTCCATTTCTGGGTGGAGCAAGGTAGAAGTACAGAGTAGAGTAGAGTAGAATAGGTTGGAAAAGACCTTTGAGATCGTAGAATCCAACCCATCACCCAACACCATCTCATCAACTAAACCATGGCACCACGCACCCCATCCAGTCGATGAACAGAAAATTCTCATTAACAGACTAACAGAGTAGATAAGAATTTTCCTCATTAGCTGAAATGCTGGAATGAAGGGAGGGGGAGAGGAATTGGCAGACAGCCTTTGCATAGATAAGGAATAGCAGGATTTTTCAGTGATTTACTTCTGTTAGTCCTGGACAAGATGGTTTTTGTATTAGATAAAGGACACCTGGATGATATGCATACTTCTGCTATTTTTAGATAGATAACCTTTGTATAGATAGGAAGCATCCGGACTTTTCTGTGAAATATTGACATACCTCTGTCATGACAGACAGGTAACTTTTTGTATAAAAGTTTGCCCAAAACTCTCTGAAGGTACACAGGTGTTTTGAAATGATTCTACCTGTGTCCGGCGCCGAAATAGAAGCATAATACAAGAAACTTCCTGAGTCTCTTGTGTACCTTTCTCTAACTCAATTTGGCGACCGCGGCAGGACGACTCTGTTTGGCTGCAGGACCTGCTGAGGAGCCGGGCCGCTCAGGGCCCACCGAGACATTCTCGAGGAGCGCTCCGCTGCTCATCAGATCGCTGCTGGAACAGACAAGACTGCCAGCTAAGAGAAGGTTTGCTTCTATAAAAGGGGTAACTCCGTAAGTCGTGAGGGGACGCCCTGCGCGGGAGAGAGGCATTTATTGCACCCCTAGGTAAAAGAGCTCTTGGGTTGGAACCAGGGGGGTCCCAAAGGTAACTATAAGCATTGTTTATATATTATGAACATTGTTTGTAGTGTGGGACCAGGGGGATCCCAAAGGGAATTATAAGTATTGTTTAAGTGTGCGAGGGGCCAAGAGGGTCCCTAAAGAACATAAAGTACTAGAAATATTGTTCAGGTTTTGAATGTGTGGCTGAGTGCCTGTGGCCAATAACTGTGTGTTAAGGACCGGTCATTACTGTTGTAATTGTATTTGTATTTGTTTTGTGTTCTGTGTGCTGTAAAAAGACAGTACTGTGTTGTATTGTGTAAAATGGGAGGGAGATAAAGTGGTGAGATCCCAAGACATAGCCCACTTGGTTGTGTAATTGCCCACTGGGGGGAAATTGGAGGCCCCCCAGGAGGGTCAACAAATCAAAAGACTTTAATTACATATTGTACCCAGTGATGGCCATTATATAAATTAGATGGTGGAGAGAAATGGCCTAGAAATGGCCTGGAAATGGGAGTCTGGAGTATGATACTTTACTGCAATTGATGTTGATTTTAAGAAGGGAAAAGAAATGGGATGAGACAATATATGCTGATATGTTTTTCTATCTCTGAGAGCATCCAGAGTTTCAAAGGGACTGTGGTATTAGAGCTCCCTCTGATCCAATGGTTCTGGCCCTTGAAAAAGAAAACAAGGCCAAGAATAAGAGGCAGACATGGTTGAAAAGGTGTTGCTCTGCCTATAGCATAGGGCAGAGGTGTCTTAAACTTGAGGAATTAAAGGACCTGCCTGAATTTTATCAATCTCCAGGAAAATTGCAAGGGGTAGTGACAGAGAGTTCAGAAAATAATGTAGGAAGTTCTGGGAGTGGCAGCAATGCAGAGAGTGACACCGGAGTCAGTTCCCAGAGCTATGCTCAGGGAAGCCCAGTGGCAAGAAGGACCCGAGGACAGCAAGTAAATGCCCCGGCTTCCCAGGCACTCATTCAAGCCCCCCTGCGACAAGCAGTAGGGCCTGAGGGGGATCCAGTCTGGATTAAGGTGCCTTTTACAAGTCATGATTTGGATAGTTGGAGAGAAAAGGCTAAAAATTATCGTAATGATCCCACAGGCACGGCTACACATTTTCGATTCATGATCAGGCAGCACAATCCAGGCTGGGATGATATCCAGTTACTATTAGAACAAATGACTGAAACAGAGAAACAATTAGTTGAAAAACATGGATTGGAACTAGCAACAGAAAGAATTCAAACCCGGGGAGAGGGGGCAAACATTGCAGATGTATTTCCACTCCAAAATCCAGAATGGAATACGAACAATGCCCTGCAAAGGACTAGATTGGAGGAATACCGGGAGTTTGTAGCCAGGGGAATAGAAAAAGCCATCCTGAAAGCAATTAACTGGTCTGTGTTATACTCAGTCAGACAAGGGCCTGGTGAATCACCCTCGGAATTCTTAGATAAGCTAAGGGAAGTCATGAGGAAAAACACCTCTCTTGACCCCGGATCAGAAGTAGGTATACAACAACTGGTATCCCTATTTATTGGGCAATCTGCTAGTGATATCAGAAAGAAGTTGCAAAAGTTGTCACCCCCGCAGGGAAGGGATTTAGAGGCACTTTTGGATGTAGCATGGAGAGTATTCTCTAACAGGGAAGAAGAAAATAGAAGAAAAGAAAAGAGAATGTTGGTAGCAGCATTGCAGGAAAGTAAGGAGACTGAAAGGATTAATAGAGTACGGTTGGAAAAAGATCAGCATGCGATTTGCAAAGAGAAGGGACACTGGAAAAGAGAATATCCAGAGAGGAAAAAGAAAAATAGAATACAGGCACAACTAGAAGAGCATGACTAGGGATAAATACCCTAGCAGATCCTCTGGTCATAATGAAGCTAGGGGAACAAGAAAATAAACCGGAATTCTTAGTGGACACCGGAGCAACCTTTTCAGTCTTAAATCAAGCACTGCTGCCTTTGGATGAGAGATGTGTTTCTGTGGTAGGGGCTACAGGTCAAACTGAGAAGGCATATTTTTTTAAACCTCTTAAATATAAATATGCTAAAACTTGGGGCTTACATAAATTTTTATATATGCCAAATGCCCCAAAGTCATTGCTGGGGAGGGATTTTTTGGAAGCATTGGGAGCTGAAATTAAATTTAATAAGGGGAAGGTAGAATTCAGAGTAAGGGAGAAACAGTTGATTGAGGTTTTAAGTCTTGCATTAATGAGCCCTCGACAAGAGAAAAACAGACTAAGAGAAAGCATAAAAGTATCAAGATACAGATTACAATTTGTGGAAAAGAAGGTAAAATATTTAGGGCATTAACATAGTTAGGGAAAGAAGAAATTAGTAAGAAAGTACCGCCACAGCAGAAAACAGTTTCCCCCCACCTCCTCCTGCCTTGTGGTTGCAGCACTTTTGAGACCTTACCAGCCCACACTTTCTCTCTGTTATCTTTCTCTTGCTAGCAGTTTGTGTTTTTTCTTTTTTTCTTTTTGTAGCTTTGTAGACAGAGTTGTTAACTAAACTGTGTAGAAATTTTATTATAACCTGTGTCAACAATTAACAATAACTAATAGTTAACAGGAACTGTGGAAACAACTTACTTACAACAATTATTGAGATAACAAAGGATGGCAGTAACAAAAATAAGGATAAAAGCACAGATTGAGACACCGAACAGTGAATAAACTAACACTCTCAGCCGCCTTTGACCAATCACCTCAACATCTGGGTGCAGCGTGGTGCAATGGGTGGTGCGAGCTCTCTTCCTGAGAAAAGAAGAAATCAACCTTGTAGGGTGAGAGAAATTTGGAGCCTTAACAGAACTAACCTCTCTGGTTGTTGTGGAGGGCGAAAAACTGCTCGTCTAGGCCTCTCCTCCCTGGTGGGTGACAGTGGCCTACCAGCCTAATGGTGAGAGAACACTGCAGCGTCACAGCCAAGTTAGGAAATACTGTCTGGTTTTTACTAAAATACTGTAGAGAAACATTGCCACTGGTGAACTGGCTGGCATCTCAGATGGATCCGGGGTGGTGTCATCTTCTCTGGTGGTGGCTATCTCTTCCAGCTTGAGAGGTAACACCTCGTGATTCGGGTGTGAGAATGCACAACTCTAACCCTGCGCATGCGCTATAACCCTCTATGGCTCAGCCACGATGCTGTGACACATGTTGAAATCAAGACCATAACTAGCAAGAGAGTTTATGTTCTATATGATTGTTTTGTGTTGTATGAATCTGTTAGATCATTCAGTCTCAATGCATAAGCATATTCAAGAACTGGAATACAGTGTAACACATTTGCAGATTGATAATGAAGGTTGGTTTAAAGGATTGTTTAAAGGATGGGAATTCTCTGGTTGGTTTCTTTTGACTGTTAAAACTGGGTTATTAATATTGTTCATTGTGATGGTAATGTTACTGATGTTGCCTTGTCTGATTAGTCTGTTATTGGGAAATTGTGATGAAGTTGTGGATCCTTTGATGGGCCAAGAAGAGATTGACCTCGAAAGTATTGCTGTGTATCAGTGAGAAAATATTGTTATGTACTTGTGAATGAATATATTGTCATGTGCCTTAGAATATCTGGCAAATCCCTGAAATGAATGTGTAGTTTGTTTAAGGTTGAGAAACTGCAATGAGAAGAAATATACCAGTGGTTAAACGAATCTGGAATTTAGCAGTTGGAATCTCCTACACTAGTGTGTTTAGTATAATAAATCATTTAGCAGGGGTAAAGTGTAGATATTGTTATTGTAGGGCTATTGTTATAGTGTAGAGAATGTCTATTAGTATACGCTAATTTGTAAGATAAAAGAGGTAAGGAAAACTGGGCAAAGAGAGTCAGTTTGGACCAGCTCCTAAGAAGCGGAAGAGGGCAAGGCCGAGGAAGGAACCAGTACCGTGGCTCAAGAAGGTCTGCTGAGGGCTCCAACCCCTTAGGGCTGAGACCAGCGGGTACCACGGACCTGACCGGACCTCTTCTGATGGTATATGGAGCCTTGCTGGTCCTGGGACATGCACAAAAGTGCAGGTGTATCATACCATCTATGACTGCAAGGGGAAAAAAATTAAATCCTTGCCATATAAATCAGACTGAGGGTGCCCAGGGTAATGAAAGTAGAAAAATAACCTGTTATGATCCTAAAAAAAATACCCTATCAGTGGTGGATAGAAGCAAGAACTAATAATGAGAAAAGAAGGTTGATAGGGCAAAGTGGTATTATCACAAATCTCAGTAAACCACTATCTGTTAAATTTGACCTGTCACAAAAAGATTATTGTTCAATTCTTTTTTATCATGGAATCGAAACAAGGACTAAGCATGAGATTCCAACTGTTGCTAAGAATTTATTTGTAAACCTTGCTGAAAATATTGCCAAAGCCTTAAGAGTAACTGTTTTGTTTGTGGAGGTACTAATCAAGGTGATCCTGGGGTTACCGCACTCCTATTTATATGCTTAACAGAATTATAAGAGCCTGAGCATTGTTAACCAGCAGGTGATTGGAACCAATGTGAGAGGGTTAGACAGACCAGTCAATGATGTGGAACCTGGAGATTATGTCTGTGTCAGATTTCTTTCAGAGAACCCTCTGGAGCCCAGGTGGACCAGACCGTATCAGGTGTTACTGACATCCTTCACAGCCATCAAAATCAAGGAACAAGCTGCTTGGATTCACCACACCAGAGTCAAGAAGACCTCAGTGAGAGAATGGAAACTTGAATCCCAGGGACCTCTGAAGCTCAAGTTCTATCAATAATTGTGATTTGTTTGTTGGTTGATACTATTGAGGGAAAGAAAGGAAATATGTACTTAAATGTTAGTCAAAAATTGGCTTTGCAAACTAATCTCTCTAACTGTTGGATAATACTACTGTTAGTTTTGATTAAGATAATTATGTGTACTAGAAAGAGTGGTGTAAAATCCTACCAGAAGTATAAAAACTATAAACTCAGACATGAGCTGGAAACAGGACATTATTTTAAGAAAATACAGTATAGGAATATACTCTTGGCTGTAAGAAAGGGGGGAATTGATGAACAGAAAATTCTCATTAACAGACTAACAGAGTAGATAAGAATTTTCCTCATTAGCTGAAATGCTGGAATGAAGGGAGGGGGAGAGGAGTTGGCAGACAGCCTCTGCATAGATAAGGAATAGCAGGATTTTTCAGTGATTTACTTCTGTTAGTCCTGGACAAGATGGTTTTTTGTATCAGATAAAGGACAACTGGATGATATGTATACTTCTGCTATTTTTAGATAGATAATCTTTGTATAGATAGGAAGCATCTGACTTTTCTGTGAAATATTGACATACCTCTGTCATGACAGACAGATAACTTTTTGTATAAAAGTTTGCCCAAAACTCTCTGAAGGTACACAGGTCTTTTGAAATTATTCTACCTGTGTCCGGCGCTGAAATAGAAGCACAATACAAGAAACTTACAAGAAACTTACTGAGTCTCTTGTGTACCTTTCTCTAAGTCACAACCTATCACCCAACACCATCTCATCAACTAAACCATGGCACCAAGCACCCCATCCAGTCGCTTCCTAAACACCTCCAGTGATGGTGACTCCACCACCTCCCTGGGCAGCACATTCCAATGGCCAATCTCTCTTGCTGGGAAGAACTTCCTAACCTCCAGCCTAGACCTCCCCTGGCACAGCTTGAGACTGTGTCCTCTTGTTCTGCTGCTGGGTGCCTGGGAGAAGAGACCAACCCCCCCTGGCTACAGCCACCCTTCAGGTAGCTGTAGAGAGCAAGAAGGTCTCCCCTGAGCCTCCTCTTCTCCAGGCTAAGCAACCCCAGCTCCCTCAGCCTCTCCTCACAGGGCTGTGCTCCAGACCCCTCCCCAGCTTTGTTGCCCTTCTCTGGACACCTTCCAGCATCTCAACATCTTTCCTAAACTGAGGAGCCCAGAACTGTTGTGTAGTTAAGCGCAGTT
The DNA here is from genome assembly GCF_014839835.1 of Dryobates pubescens. Taxonomy (NCBI): domain Eukaryota; kingdom Metazoa; phylum Chordata; class Aves; order Piciformes; family Picidae; genus Dryobates; species Dryobates pubescens. Next base: position 66,642,131 of record NC_071657.1, on the reverse strand, counting down.
TTACAGCGTCTGCGGGAGTGGGTTCGTTAGCATCTATGGGCACAGCAGCGCACCCCCACCGTGAGGAGCACAGCCTGCTTCCTGCCCGCACGGGAGCGCGGCGACCGCGCTCCTCGGAACCATGTCTCGGTGGCGCGGGCGCAGCCGTGCGGGATTGGCCGCGCACCGGGGCGGCCTCCGCGCACTTCCGGGTCGGCTGCGCCCGGCGGCGGGTGTACGCGCGGCGAGGCCTCGGCTCACCGCCCAGCTGCCTGGCCGCCTGGGGACGGTCCCTCCTCGCAGCCCCTTCGCCTATAAAGGGGCTGGGCCTCCCCGGCCGGGGACAGCAGCTGTCTCTGCCGGCGCGAGCGCGGCTGTCGCCGCCCGCTGCAGCGGCAGAGCGAGGCAGCGGAGATGGACGACGAACCTGAGCGGACCAAGCGCTGGGAAGGAGGCTACGAGAGAACATGGTGGGCTTGCCTTTCCCCTCCTCACCTTCTGGTTGGGAAAACGCGAGGAAAAGTCGCCCTTCCGCTCAGTAACGGTCTGTTTTGCGTAGGGAAATTCTTAAGGAGGATGAATCCGGATCCCTGAAAGCGACGATCGAGGACATTCTTTTCAAGGCAAAGAGGAAAAGGTATTGTGCGTTGCCACGAGGCTGCTAACCGAGCTGTTTTTGTCTGTTGTAAAGCCTTAAATCATTCTGCAACTGGGTCCCGTAGGCTGAGGAAGCATGTCGGCACGCCTGCAGTGTGCGTGTGCGGTCCCGTGCCCCTCGGAGCTCCGCATGCATGCGTCCTGCTTGATGCTTACCAGAGGGGCCAGAACAAACCCACCAGCAGCGGTAGGAGCCGCAGAAACTTGATTTCCTCTTCAGAGTGTACACAGGCTAGATAGCCTGGGTGCAGTCTGGCTGAAGATTTGAGGTCTCGTTCTGTGAAACATAACACAGAGCACCACCAATGCAGTTTGCACATTGGTTAGGCCGCACCTTGAGTACTGTGTCCAGTTCAGTTTAAGAAGGACACCGAGACACTTGAACGTGTCCAGATAAGGGCAACAAGGCTGGGGAGAGGCCTTGAGGCCTGTGAGGAGAGGCTGAGGGAGCTGGGATTGTTTAGCCTGGAGAAAAGGAGGCTCAGGGGTGACCTCATTGCCCTCTACAACTACCTGAAAGGTGGTTGTAGCCAGGAAGGGGTTGGTCTCTTCTCCCAGGCAACCAGCACCAGAACAAGGGGACACAGTCTCAAGCTGCACCAGGGGAGGTTTAGGCTGGAGGTGGGGAGAAAGTTCTTCACTGAGAGAGTCATTTGTCATTGGAATGTGCTGCCTAGGGAGGTGGTGGAGTCACCATCCCTGAAGGTGTTCAAGAGGGGACTGGATGTGGCACTTGGTGCCATGGTCTAGTCATGAGGTCTGTGGAGACAGGTTGGACTTGATGATCCTTGAGGTCTCATCCAACCTTGGTTATACTCCTCAGAAAAAAAAAAACAGTCCTTCAACAGTTTTTGTTTGTTTTAAACAAATCACTCCAATCTGGGTGTTATAATCATGGTACCAGATTCATGTTTCAAATTGTCAGGGAAAAAAAAATTGCTGGGCAGATTGGTATTTGTTTCAGATTGTGTTAAAATGCTCAAATTTGTATAAAAATTTGAAGTTCTATTAAAGCGGGTGGCAAGAAGTGCTTTTTTTTTGCTTGTTTTTTTGTTTTTCTTAGAGGCATGGAATCTGTGATTGAATTGCCTAGTTCCCCAGTATTAACCAGTGCCAGTGGTTTGTTACTGCTTCCCATTTGCCAGAAGTCTGCGCTAGTGAGTGTGTTCCTGACTCCTCCATTCATGTACATCTTACTTAAATCTTCCTTTTTTTCACCAGACTCTCTGACCACCATGGACAAGTTCGACTTGGAATGGTATGTTAATGTCTTAACCCTTACCTGTCTTGAGTCCAAAACTCCTTGAGTAGAGGTTGTACTCCTAACCTGAAATACTCTCTTGCAGATTCAGAACCACAGAATCATTTTGATTGGTAAAGACCCTTTAAGATCATTGAATCAGTGTGCTGGAGACTAGAGCTTGTGTTTTCCACCACACATTTAGTTTTAAGCACATTCTTTATATGTGGGAGGTGAAGCATGCTGGGAGATGGAGGTCTTATAGAATCATTTTGATTGGAAGAGGCTTCTAAAACCATGAAGTCCAACAATAAGCCCAGCACTGCCAGGTCACCACTAAACTATGCACCTTAGCATTGCATTTTCAGGTCTTTTAAATATCTCCAGGCATAGTGACTCTACCACTTCCCTGGACAGCCTGATCCAGGGCTTTACAACCATTTCAAGGGGAAAAAAAAATTCCTAATATCCTATCTGTATATCCTCTGACACAACTTGAGGCCATTTCCTCTTGTCCTGTGGCTTTTTAAGTGGGAGAAGAGACTGACCCCCACCTCACTACTTCCTTTTTTCAGGTAGTTGTAGAGACTGAGAAGGTCTCTCCTCAGTCTCTTTTTCTCCAAACTAAGGACTCCCAGTTCTCTGAACTGCTCTTCATGTTCCTTTACCAGCTTCATTGCCCTTTTTTGAACCTGCTTCAGCACATCAATGTCCTCATAGTGAGGGGCCCAAAACTGAGCACAGTATTTGAGGTGGGGCCTTACCAGTGTGGAAAGGTGTAGTGTATAAGGGCATGATCACTGCCGTGGTCCTGCTGGCCACTGCTTCATGTAGGCTAGCGTGGTGGTGGTGGCGGCCTTCTTGGCCACATGAGCATATTGCTGACTCTTGTTCAGCCAGCAACACAGGTCTTGTTCTGCTGGGCAGCTTTTTGGCCACTCCCCCATACCTGTAGAGTTGCATGGTGCTGTGACCCTAGTGCACGACTGTTAAACCTGTCTTTGTTAAAACTCATAAAACTGGCTGTTGATCCAGGCTGTCCAGATCCCTCTGCAGAGCCTTCCTACTTTCAAGCACATCAGCACTCCTTGCTAGCCTAGTGTCACCTGCAAGTCTTACTGTGGATGCATTCCATTCTCTTGTCCAGATCATTGATAAAGATATGAAACAAGAGACTGGGCCCAAAACTCAGCCCTGGGGAGTACCACTTGTGACTGGCTGCCAACTCACCACCACTCTTTGGGCTTGGCCATCCAGCCAGGTTTTTACCCAGTGAAGAGTATGCTGTCAAAGCCATGAGCACCCAGTTTTTCTAGGAAATGCTGTGGGAAGCATGGTCAAATGCTCTACCAATCTCCAGGCAAACAAATCCACAACCCTTCCCTTATCCACTAAATAGGTCACCTTGTTGTGCAAGGAGATGAGGTTTCCCAAGCAGAACCTGCCTTTCATGAATCCATGCTGACTGGGCCTTATTGCCTGTTTGTCCTGTATATGCTGTGTAACAGCACTCAAGATTATCTGCTCCAGGACTTTTTCCAGCCCTGAGGTCAGACTTAGCAGCCTTGTAGTTCCCTGGGTCCTCTTTCTGTCCCTTGTTGTAGGTGGGTGTCACATTTGCTAACCTCACACATTTGCAGTTGTGCACACCTGCAGTATTTGGATGTGTTTTGTTAGCAGCAGTCAGATCACGTGCACTTGCAGTGTTGGTTTCATGTGTAAAATGAACATAATCTAAGTGAGTTGCCAGTAGCACAATGCAGTGTTGCTCTTTGGATGCAAGAGGTGAACGTGCAGGCTGCGTTTTGTAGCTTGTCATGAGAGGAAATGAACAGTGTGCACTGTTGATTGGATAGCTCAGAGTACTGAATTTTTCCTGTTTGAGGGAGAGAGTTGTTGCTCTTTTTTTGAGTAAATGGATGAATGAACAGTTCACTGAATATGCCTGTTCTGTGAGTGATAATCACTTGTGACAACACAGATGCGTCACCTGTATGTTGTTGTTGATGGATCAAGAACGATGGAGGACCAGGATTTAAAACCAAACAGGCTTACCTGCACTCTGAAGGTATTTATGTGCTTGAAAGCTTCCTCCTATCAATCCACTGTTTCTCTGTACACCGGTCCCATTTTCCATTTGAAAGAATGGAAGTCTCCCATGTCTAGATTAGAATAGAAGAGAATAAACCAGGTTGGAAAAGACCTCTGAGATCATCCAGTCCAACCTATCACCCAACACCATCTAATCAACTAAACCATGGCACCAAGCACCCCATCCAGTCTCTAGGTTCCTAAACACCCCCACCTCCCTGGGCTATGTATATAGCTCCATCTGTTCTCTCACCTCTGTTTTTTCAGACTTGCTTCTGTTTCTAACCTATAGTTTTCCTGGGGTTTTTTTGAAGAGTAGAATCCTGTGTGACATTAATTTACCTTGCATGAGTAGTGCTGTACAGTAAAAACATTCTGTAGGGACATTATTGTGGGAAGACACATTATGAAAAGTGTGTGTAAATTAAACTGAAGTGTTGCCCCTAATAAGGGGTGAAAGAAGGACAGAGATGCTTTTGTTTGTTTTAGTTACAGTTGAGTTTTGATGAATTCTGATTTGAATGGATGCTAGACAGGAGCTGGAGTGGACTGTTGCTTCAGACCACGGATGACTTGAACCATACATCTCCTATTATATGGTCTTCTCTAACAATAAGCACTGAAATCCTGGGGTTTGATGATTTTATGTGGATTGGTGCTTTTTAGTGTACTGGAAGTCGCCATTTGGACCAACAATAATCTAGAATCATAGAATCAATAAGGTTGGAAAAGACCTCAGAGATCATCAAGTCCAACCTATTACCAATACAGAACACCTCATGACTAACTAAACCATGGCTTCAAGTGCCACATTAAATCCTTTCTTGAGCACCTCCAGGGATGGTGACTCCGCCATCTTCCTGGGCAGCACATTCCAATAGGCAATCACTCTCTCTCTGTAGAACTTTCTCCTCACCTCCAGCCTAAACCTCCCCTGCACAACTTGAGACTGTGTCCTCTTGTTCTGGTCCTGGTTGCCTGGGAGAAGAGACCAGCCGCCACCTGGCTACAACCTCCCTTCAGGTAGTTGTAGACAGCAAGAAGGTCTCCCCTGAGCCTCCTCTTCTCCAGGCTCAGCAACCCCAGCTCCCTCAGCCTCTCCTCACAGGGCTGTGCTCCAGACCCCTCCCCAGCTTTTTTCCCTTCTCTGGACATGCTGACATCTGGAGCCTTAACATGTGAAGTTATTAAAGTAAGGGGTAGATAGTTTCTGAAATTTGCATTGTACTGCCAACATAGGAGGAAGGAAAAGTGTGGTAGGGCTGAGGTGAGAGGATAACGGATAGGAAGGCTTCATTCTCTCCCCCATCCTTCTCTTATTTTGTCCCAAAATATTTTATTACTTTTTTTCAGTTGCATTTGCAAGCAGCCCCTACTTAGTGTGTGTGGAATAAAACTCTGTTTTGTTTTTAATGGTCTTGACTTTTCTTTATAGCTACTGGAATATTTTGTTGAAGAATACTTTGACCAAAATCCTATTAGTCAGGTAGGTGCAAAACATGCAAAAAATAAATAACTGAAAACTATTTTAAAAGTTATTTTCACTTGTGTTCAAATATGTGCAATTTATGTCTGCCTTCCCACCCCTTCCTCTTAAGTGTGGTCAGATTGTTTCTATCCAAACTAATGAAAATAAGAGTTTATATATTCACTTTTAATAAGCACAAATTCTAACATGGGAGACCTGATTTATGTTTTTTTTTCCAGGCATTTAGAGTTTGAGAAGATTTCTTTCTGTGGCAAAAATACTGGAAAGAGGGATGGTTGTGTTTATTGATGCATAGTGGTTTGCTGCTGTTGTTGCACTTAGAGGAGAACTTGTGTAGTTAGGTAACTCTGATCCATAAAGAAGTATTGGGAAAATGTAGTAGAAGTTATAAATCAGCTTTTTAAAAAAACATTCTAAGCAAAGTTTTGCCTTTTTCTTTCTTCCCCTCCCCCCCAGGTTGGCTTAATTGTAACCAAGAGTAAAAGAGCTGAGAAAATGACAGAACTTTCAGGTAGGGTGGTAGTTTATTTATTTTCTTTTTAATAGGAAATGCTTTCATCTGTTGTGTTGGTGGTGTAAGGTCTACCTGGGTGAGACTGATGATGAGAAAGTAGGGTCAGCCTCATATTTTTAATTTAAAAGAGAAGTAACTGAAAGTTGTCTGAAACCAGAGTCCTTATTTTCATCTGTTCTGGTCTAGATTTGTCATTCTGTGTGTTCAAGACCAAGTCTTACCCAGATTGAAGTAAAATATGTTTTGCTTCTCCTGGGGTTAATTTTTCACATTCTTTGTTAATTTAGTGGGTAATCATAGAATCAATAAGGTTGGAAAAGACCTTAGAGATCATCAAGTCCAACCTATTATGTAATGCCTAACACCTCATGACTAAGTAAACCATAGCTCCAAGTGCTACATCAAATCCCTTTTTGAACACCTCCAGGGACGGTGACTTCACCACCTCCTTCCAATGGCAAATTACTCTTTCTGGGAAGAACTTTCTCCTCACCTCCAGGCTAAACTTCCCCTGGTGCAGCTTGAGACTGTGTCCCCTTGTTCTGGTGCTGGGTGCCTGGTAGAAGATACCATCCCCCACCTGGCTGCAGCCTCCCTTCAGGTAGTTGTAGAGAGCAAGAAGGTCTCCCCTGAGTCTCCTCTTCTGCAGGCTAAGCAACCCCAGCTCCCTCAGCCTCTCCTCATAGGGCTGTGCTCCAGACCTCTCCCCAGCCTCATTGCCCTTTCTCTGGATATCTTCAAGTATCTCAGTGTCCTCCTTAAATTGAGGAGCCCAGAGCTGGACACAAGACTCAAGGTGTGGCCTAACCATGGGTGTCTTCTGTGAGACCACATGTTATGAAGTGAGATTTCTTTGCTGTCTGCCTTCTGTCACTAACAATCCATCAGGCTTCAGAGGTGAAGTCTTAACTTTTGCTCTTTATTTACCTGTGGAACTGGAACAACTTTATTGAGGAATTTGAGGACCAGTCAGTCTGTGATGATAACAGAACTAAATCTAAACTCTCCTCCTGCTGAGATGCTTTGTGAGACACTTGGCACTCATGTTAAGTGCTTAATGATACACAACAGTGTTTTTATTCTTTCTTTTCTCAAAGGTACTGACACTTAAGTGCCTGTAGAGTAAATGCACTGTTTTCTATGTACTGATCAAGAGGTCACTGTCTAAGGAGAAGCAGAGCTGCAAATCACAGTGTGAAAACCGTTTGTTGTGCAAGTGCACGTCCTTAAACACAGTTCAAATACTTCAATCATTTTAACCTGTTGCTTGAGGTGATTTTTTTTTCACATACAGGTAACTCAAAAAAGCACATAACTGCTCTGAAGAAAGCTGTGGATATGAACTGCAGTGGAGAGCCATCTCTATATAATTCCCTAAATTTGGCCATGCAGACTTTAAAGTTAGTATATGGATGGAGGTGGTGTTTGTTTGGTTGTTTTTTTTCCCTTTGTTTCCCATAAGCAGTATAATGTTGGGTTTGAGTTTCTGGAGGGGCAGACACAGTATTTTTCACAAGCAGCATCTTGGTTCACAGTGACCTGAGCCTTCTAAAAGGCAGACATAGAGTCTTCTTACAATACAAACTGTTTAGAAGTTAAAAATGCAAGTAGAACAGAAGCTAACTTTCTAACATAAGATGTCCCCATTTACAGGTGTGCTGTGTATAAAAAGCACCAGTATTTGAAAAAGTACATGATGTTATGTTGTATGTGAATATGGTGATGAAAGACCCTGCAGTTGTTTTTTCACTGGAGGGCTAAAGCATGAGGGAGGGGTTAGGAATTCATGCTAATGTGAGACCAGGAAAAGCAGCAGCATTGAGTCACAGTAATCTGGTGAGAGTTTTGGCATACTTCAGAAAGGTAAATTTTCAGGTAAGATAGATTAAGTAACTTTTTTTGCTTTGCAAAATGTTGAATTGGGATAAAGATTATTTTAACAAGTAATTACAACTAGAAACACAGAACAAAGCTAGTAGTCAAAAATTACTTGAATGACCAGTTGGAAGAGAGTTGTCCTGTAAGAACTAGAGCACATTAGTTAGGAATAGAATAGAATAGCATAGACTAGAATAGAATTAATCATGTTGGAAGAGACCTTTGAGATCATCAGGTCCAACCTATCACCCAACACCATCTAACCAACTAAACCGTGGCACCAAGTGCCGCATCCAGTCTCTTCCTAAATACCTTCAGCGATGGTAACTCCACCATCTCCCTGGTGGTGAGAGCAATAAGGTCTCCTCTGAGCCTCCTCTTCTCTGGGTTAAGCAACCCCAGCTCCCTCAGCCTTTCCTCACAGGGCTATGCTCCACACCCCTCCCCAGCTTTGTTGCCCTTCTCTGGACACCTTCCAGCATCTCAACATCTTTCCTAAACTGAGGGGCCCAGAACTGGACACAGGACTCAAGGTGTGGCCTAACCAGTGCAGCATACAGGGGCAGAATGACCTCCCTGCTCCTGCTGGCCACACTGTTCCTGATGCAGGCCAGGATACCATTGGTCTTCTTGGCCACCTGGGCAGACTGCTGTAATGGATTTACACCTATCAACTGATCAGAGACTTTTGTTTTAGGAAGTCAGGAAGGCTTACTGCAGTCTTGCTAGTTTTAAGATAGACTTTACTGATGAGAATATAGGTAAGGTATAGGGATAACTTAAGCATTAGAGCAAACAATCAGGTAGCAACTACGCTATCAAATACTGCATTTTAGATACTGGAAAGGTTTGGCTTTTGGAAGGTGAAGTTCTGGTGCTTGGAGAAGGAACTTGCCACTGTCTTTTATATTTGTAGGGAACTGCATATAATGTTGCCTTCTGGCTTTCGTACGTTAAAATCCTTGGAAACTTCAGCATACAAGTAGCTTGGTGTACAGAAATAAATTAACTCTATGCTTTCTTTAGGCACATGCCAGCACATACAAGCAGAGAGGTTTTGGTAGTCTTCAGCAGCCTGACAACATGTGATCCAGCCAACATCTATGACCTGATTAAGGTACTGCACTGAAGTCTTGACTGCTGCATTGAACACCCAAACTATTAAACTGAAAAAAAAAAGCCCAAGAGAGTTCCAGTGCCATCATGAATGAATTTTCATGTAAAATTTTGAACCTTTTTAGTGCTTTCTCTTCTGCATAATAATTTGTTTGTTCATTTGTTTTTCCATTTGAAGTGTTTAAAAGCAGTTAAGATTAGAGTCTCTGTCATTGGCCTGAGTGCTGAAGTCCGAGTTTGTACAGTGCTTGCCCGAGAAACTGGAGGTATGTATCTGAAGTTCAGTAGTTAACACTGCTGACACAAGTTGAATATCAGAATGAAGTAATTTGTCATATCTTCATTAATGCATTTTGGTATTCTGTTGTGCTGACAGAAAGTGTAAGAGTTTCCTAAATCTACAGTACATAGCATTTGGTGAAGTTGTTATTCTATCTCGAGAGAGAGGAAATTTTTTTATGTTAAAACCTGGTGTTCCTCATATGAAGCTGTATGAACACTGAACCATGCAATTGTTTTGGGTGGAAAAGACCTCTTAAGATCATCAAGTCCAACCATTGACCTAACACCACTGTGGCCATTACAACATGTCCTGAAGTGCCACATCCACACATTTCTTGAAGGCCTCCAGGGATGGTGACTCACAGTATCACAGTATCACTAAGGTTGTAAGAGACCTCGAGGATCATCGAGTCCAACCTGTCTCCACAGACCTCATGACTAGACCATGGCACCAAGTGCCACATCCAATCCCCTCTTGAACACCTCCAGGGACGGTGACTCCACCACCTCCCTGGGCAGCACATTCCAATGACAAACGACTCGCTCAGTGAAGAACTTTCTCCTCACCTCCAGTCTAAACCTCCCCTGGCACAGCCTGAGACTGTGTCCTCTTGTTCTGTTGCTGGTTGCCTGGGAGAAGAGACCAGCCCCTTCCTGGCTACAACCACCTTTCAGGTAGTTGTAGAGGGCAGTGAGGTCACCCCTGAGCCTCCTTTTCTCCAGGCTAAACAATCCCAGCTCCCTCAGCCTCTCCTCATAGGGCTTGTGCTCAAGGCCTCTCCCCAGCCTTGTTGCCCTTCTCTGGACACGTTCAAGTGTCTCGATGTCCTTCTTAAACTGAGGGGCCCAGAACTGGACACAGGACTCAAGGTGTGGCCTAACCAATGCAGAGTACAGGGGCACAATGACCTCTCTGCTCCTGCTGGCCACATTATTCCTAATGCAGGCCAGGATGCCATTGGCCTTCTTGGCCACCTGGGCATACTGCTGGCTCATGTTTAGGTGGCTGTCAATCACCACCACCTTCCTGTGATGTGGAGTTCAGGATAGTATGTTTATGTTGGTTGTTGCAGTGGTAGGTTATGGTATCATTATTCTTGTGTATTGGTGGAGAAAAAGCTATGGGTCTTCAAAACTTACTAAATATTCTGTCAGTGCTGATTTTAAAACATGTCATTATTCATAGCATTAGTGGGACTATGTTTTTAGGAACAGGGTTGGCTAAATTATGGTATTTTACTGAATTGGTTTTCTGTCATGTAGAGAATGTGTTCATTATCTGAGAGTGAGTAATTTCTTTCTTTGTGGCAGGAACCTACCATGTTATCTTAGATGAAAGCCATTACAAAGAGCTCCTGATGCATCATGTTAGTCCTCCACCTGCCAGTTCAAATTCTGAGTGCTCCCTTATTCGAATGGGTAAGATAAGGTTTTGTTCAGTACTCATCATTTGCATATCTTGCCCTTTTCTTTGTGTTAAAGCCAGACAGATAGGTGGAATCATAATAAAGACATTGCACAATTATTTTTCTAATTTTTATTCTGCAGTTTTCTTGATGTTTTTCCTGCAAAGCAGTCAGCTTTTACATGCAGTTGAAAGTGAAAACTAGTGAGGTGAATCATAGAATTGTAGAATCAGTAAGGTTGGAAAAGACCTCAGAGATCATCAAGTCCAACCTATTGCCAATACAGAACACCTCATGACTAACTAAACCATGGCTTTGAAGTGCCATGAGCAATCCTTTTTTGAGCACCTCCAGTAATGGTGACTTCACCACCTCCCTGGGCAGCACATTCCAATGGCAAATTACTCTTTCTGGAAGAACTTTCTGCTCACCTCCAGCCTAAACCTCCCCTGGTACAGCTTGAGACTGTGTCCTCTTGTTCTGGTGCTGGTTGCCTGGAAGAATAGACCAGCCCCCATCTGGCTACAACCTCCCTTCAGGTAGTTGTAGAGAGCAAGAAGGTCTCCCCTGAGCCTCCTCTTCTCCAGGCTAAGCAACCCCAGCTCCCTCAGCCTCTCCTCACAGGGCTGTGCTCCAGACCCCTCCCCAGCTTTGCTGCCCTTCTTTGGATACCTTCCAGCAACTCAACATCTTTCCTAAACTGAGGGGCCCAAAACTGGACACAGGACTCAAGGTGTGGCCTAACCAGTGCTGAGTACAGAGCAGAATGACCTCCCTGCTCCTGCTGGCCACACTGTTCCTAATGCAGGCCAGAATACCTTTGGCCTTCTTGGCCACCAGGGGCAAATAGTAATAGTAGTAGTAGTAGTAATAATGTAGAGGATAATATTTGAACTTCTCAATTGAAGTAAGAAACTGAAAGATGACTTGCACGTTTAAAATTGGGAATAATGGTATGTTATTCTTCACTTCAGGCTTTCCTCAGCATACTACTGCCTCTGCATCTGACCAGGATGCAAAGCCGTCCTTCAGCATGGCGTAAGTAGCATTGATTAAAATTCACTGAGGTGATGATACTAACAGTTAGTCATAGTCAGAAAATCTGCTTATTAGTGAAAATACTGAAAAATAGTATGAACAAACAGTAATGTGTTGTGATTTCTTGCTTACAGAATGAATAGAGATCACATCTCTGTGTGCAAATCCAGTACAGGGCTGGATGTTGGTACCGATGTTAATTTTGAGATGGCGAGTGGCTTTTAGTTTTGTCATGCAGTGATGAGAATAGAATAGAGTAAAGTAGAATAGAATTGAATAGAATTGAATTTACCAGGTTGGAAGAGACCTTCAAGATCATTGTGTCCAACCTATCACCCAACACCATCTAATCAACTAAACCATAGCACCAAACACCTCATACAGTCTCCTTCTAAACACCTCCAGTGATGGTGACTGCACCACCTCCTTGGGCAGCACATTCCAATGGGCAATCTCACTTTCTGGGAAGAATTTCTTCCTAACATTTAGCCTAACACAAGAACACGAGGGTGCTACAAGATGCTAGAGCAATCACTACAAATCTTACTTGCATGTCTGTAGCTGTGTAATTTTGTCACTCTGAAGGCAATGATAATGACCAAGGGTATCATCTGTAGTAAAGTGTTTTGTATCTGTTTACTAATGTAATTTTAAACAGAAGTATAAAACAGAGGCCTCATTTAGTTAGTGTACCAGTGCTCTTCTCAATGAAAGGAGTTGCATATTTTAGGGTAATAGGGGAGTCTGAATTGTCAAAAGGAAACAGTGCCTGCTGTTTGAAAGTACCAGCATGCACCCTAAGGTCAATACAAACTATGTGTGAAAGTAGAAACCCTAACCAAAGTTACCTTTTGTAGCTTTAAGATACATTGGCTCCTGTATGTGAGAAAATGTGGTTACTGATACCTCACCCTACCAATTGCTTTCGGACACTTCCATACCCAAGGAACTATTGCATGGAAGTTACTTAAACGTTTTTGAACTACTTCTTACAAGAACTTTATTATAGAGTGTTTATAGTGATGTAGTGTTACGGTATTAAATTGTCTCACTCTCCTCTAGGCAATTGGAAAACAACAGTGACCCAGGTCTTACACTGGGTGGGTATTTCTGTCCCCAGTGCAGAGCCAAATACTGTGAACTCCCTGTGGAATGCAAAATCTGTGGTGAGTAGCAAGAATTGGTGTGCAGATTAATTATGAGTTTGACAGTTAAGGGTTAGAAAAAATTCAGCTACATAGCTAGGAATTGAAAGCTGGCTCTACTTTAGAAAGCCCATATTCCCTCATCCTAGAATGACAGCTTCTTAAAAGAGACTTTTAGGACACAGGTTGCCCAGGGAGGTGGTGAAAGCCTCATCCCTGGAGGTTTTGAAGGCCAGGCTGGATGTGGCTCTGGGCAGCCTGTTCTAGTGTGAGGTGTCCCTGCCCATGGCAAGGGGGTTGGAACTGGATGATCCTTGAGGTCCCTTCCAACCCTGACAATTCTATGACTCTATGCTTGTTCTTCAGGGGTTGTTCTGGAAAAGATTATGGAAGCTAATGAACAAATGATTTATGGGTTTTAATTCTGAAAAGCTCTGAAACATTAAGTAGTTGAAAATACTTCTTCCTATTTGCTTTCTTCTATACAGAAGAGCTTTTCATCCTTTCTTGTGATAACTTTGATGTCTCTTTATTTACAGGTCTCACGTTAGTGTCTGCTCCTCACCTGGCTCGCTCTTACCACCATTTATTTCCCTTGGATTCCTTCCAGGAAGTTCCCCTGGAAGAGTATCAGGGGCAACGGTATGCAGATCACATTTGTCATAAGTAATGTACTTGTGGATCCAGTAATCTGTGTTCCAGAAGTAAGAAGAGCTGGCAGCAGCTTCTTTGCTGCTGGAGTCAGTGTTGAGTGGGCACTTTGGGCCACTTCTGGCAATTAGAAGTGTTTGTAGTTCCATTAACAGTTATCCTGTGCGTTCAGTTCAGTAGCTGCCAGAAGTTGCTACTAGCTATGACATGATTTTTAAACACCATTTCACACCATCTTGACTTAACATATTTACTTTTTGAATTAAATATGCCCATTTTGCTTTCAGGCATTGTCAAGGCTGCCAGGGAGAAATGAAAGATCAAAATGTAAGTGTGTTGGAACTTCATTGGAGTTTGCATTGAGGGGCACCAGAAGTAGAGATGATTCTTTACTAAAATCTTCTGAAGACTGTGGAAACTTATTTCATGGTTAACTAGACTTCCCTGTTGGGGAGTCACACCTTTTGGACTGCAAAGTCCAACATAAATTGGAATGGGCTGCCCAGGGAGGTGGTGGAGTCACCATCACTGGAGGTGTTTAGGAGGAGACTGGATGAGGCACTTGGTGCCATGGTCTAGTTGATTGGGTGGTGTTGGATGATAGGTTGGACACAATGATCTCGAAGGTCTCTTCCGCCCTGCCCTGCCCTGCCCTGCCCTGTTTCTTATTCTATTCTGTTTTCTATTCTATTCTATTTTCTATTCTAAAGTGTGGGAAGCATTTTCCTGGGAAGTTGCATGAATGATCTTCCTCTCTCTGCTGCTTGGAAGCACCTAGAGTGTCTCAGCTCAGCCCGCTGGGCACACTTGCTGTTAGAAACTTTCACTCCCTTGGGTTTCTGTGGTGTTAGCAGTACAGTCAATTTATACTGTCTTGGTGAGGCAACCATTGCCCTCCTGTAGTGCTGTGTAATCCAACTTCTCTTTTTCTACCTTTTCTACACAGGTTTACATATGCAAAGTGTGTCAGAGTGCATTCTGCGTGGAATGTGATCTCTTTGTTCATGATACCCTGCACTGCTGTCCGGGCTGCATTCATGACCACCCTGTTCCGGTGTCCCTATGATGTTGTCTTCTTTTAGAACTCATCATGTCTATGTCATTCTTGCATAAATGTAATCTGCTTAATCTGCTTAAACTTCAGGGTAAACTTCAGCCTCTTTAAGAAACATATTTATAAAGTTCCCTGGTGTGAAAGACTACTTGTCCCTCCTTGTGTGACTCAACAAAGATAAAATCACTCGCTGCTTGCCCAGACAATGTGTTGTTGGGCAGAGCCACTGGAAAGAAGGTGCAAAGACCAATCCTAGATGCAAATCACCTTGCCATTGCATCGTGATAACACTGACTGCATCTGGCCTACAACAATGGCCCAAGGACCCAGCCATCACGCCTTCAGGACAAGATCATTTCCAGCTATCAGATACCCCCAGGAAGGGAGGATGGGGAGACAATGGACTCGCCACCTGTTTCCTGATGTGTAATGAGTGTGTGGGCAGGTAGATGGAGACGAGGGGGTGGAGCCCCCCTCCCTCCTCCATCTAGACTCCTGCCCAAACACACAGAAAGGCACAGAAAGATTTCCTGGGGAATGATACCTAGATATTTACCTAAGGAGGATTTCCTGGCCCCTGAATTCCTGAGGGACAATGCTTGGACACATACCTAAGGACTAAAAACTATATAAAAAGACCTGAGCAACACTGTCAAGGTAAAAGAAAGAAGACAGCACCACACACTGGAAACATCACGGGGCAACACAACGGATCTTGGACTCTGAAAACCCTCTCTCCACCTCTGACCGTTGGTAATATAGTCCCTTTCCTACTTTCTCCTTCTTCTCTCTATTCCTTCTCTCTAATTCCTTTCCTCTTCTCTCTCTCCCTCTCTATTTTCTCCCTCCCCCCTTCTTATTTCCATTTTATTTATGTCATAAATAGTCTAGCTGTTGATATTTTGGCCTCGCTTGTGCCTCTCATTTCACAACACGGGAATATTCAAAAGAACTGAGTCTCCTTCCCTCTCCAGTCCAAGACATTATTTGACCTGGGTACCAAACCTCATGAACCAAGGGGTCCAGGAGGGTTGGACCTACTTCAAACAGGAGCTCTTGAAGGCACAGGAACTGGCGGTCCCCATGTGCCGAAAGATGAGCCGGTGGGGAAGGCGACCGGCCTGGATGGACACGCAGCTCCTGGAGGAATTAAGGGGAAAAAAGAGGCTGTATCACCTTTGGAAGGAGGGGAAGGCTTCTCGAGGTATGTTCAAGGAAGTGGTTAGATTATGTAGGAATAAAATTAGAGAGGCAAAGGCCCAGTGGGAACTGAAGCTGGCCACCTCTGTGAAAGACAATAAAAAGCATTGTTACAAATACATCAACACTAAAGAGAGGGCAAGAAGAACCTCCACTCCTTACTGGACCTGGAGGGGAACAGAGTGACTGAAGATGAGGCAAAGGCTGAGGTCCTGAACACCTTCTTTGCCTCAATGTTTAACAGCAAGGCAGGAGTTCAGGATGAGTGGCCTCCTGAGCTGGGCAATAGGGTTGGGGAGCAGTGTGATGCCCCAGAAATCCATGAGGAATTAGTTGGGGACCTGCTGAGCCACTTGGACACCCACAAGTCCATGGGACCGGATGGGATCCATCCTAGGGTGCTGAGAGAGCTGGCAGATGAGCTGCCAAGCTGCTCTCCATCATTTTCCTCCAGTCCTGGCTCACTGGAGGGGTCCCAGATGACTGGAAACTGGCCAATGTGGTCCCCATCCACAAGAAGGGACGGATGGAGGAACCTGGAAACTACAGACCAGTCAGCCTGACCTCAGTGCCAGGGAAAGTGATGGAGCAGATTATCCTGGCGGCAATAACTGCACACCTGAAGGATGGCCAAGGGCTCAGGTCCAGCCAACATGGATTTAGGAAGGGCAGGTCCTGCCTCTCCAACCTGATCTCCTTCTATGATCAGATGACCCATCTGGTGGACATGGCCTGTGGATGTAGTCTATCTGGACTTCAGCAAGGCCTTTGACACCATCCCCCACAGCAAACTGCTGGCTAAGCTGTCAGCTCGTGGTTTGGACAGCAACACTCTGTGCTGGGTTAGGAACTGGCTGGAGGGCTGAGCCCAGAGAGTGGTGGTGAATGGTGCCACATCCAGCTGGCGGCCAGTCACCAGTGGCGTCCCCCAGGGATCAGTGCTGGGCCCCATCCTCTTTAACATCTTCATTGATGATCTGGATGAGGGGGTTGAGTCAGTCATCAGCAAGTTTGCAGATGACACCAAGTTGGGAGCAGATGTTGGTCAGTTAGAAAGTAGAAGGGCTCTGCAGAAGGACCTTGACCTCCTGGACAGATGGGCAGAGTCCAATGGGATGGCATTTAACAAGTCCAAGTGCTGGGTGCTGCACTTTGGCCACAGCAACCCCATGCAGAGCTACAGGCTGGGGTCAGAGTGGCTGGAGAGCTGCCAAAGAGAGAGGGACCTGGGGGTACTGATTGACAGCTGCCTAAACATGAGCCAGCAGTGTGCCCAGGTGGCCAAGAAGGCCAATGGCATCCTGGCCTGCATTAGGAATAATGTGGCCAGCAGGAGCAGGGAGGTCATTCTGCCCCTGTACTCTGCATTGGTTAGGCCACACCTTGAGTCCTGTGTCCAGTTCTGGGCCCCTCAGTTTAAGAAGGACATCGAGACACTTGAACGTGTCCAGAGAAGGGCAACAAGGCTGGGGAGAGGTATCGAGCACAGCCCTGTGAGGAGAGGCTGAGGGAGCTGGGATTGTTTAGCCTGGAGAAAAGGAGGCTCAGGGGTGACCTCATTGCCCTCTACAACTACCTGAAAGGTGGTTGTAGCCAGGAAGGGGTTGGTCTCTTCTCCCAGGCAACCATCACCAGAACAAGGGGACACAGTCTCAAGCTGTACCAGTGGAGGTTTAGACTCAAAATGAGGAGAAAGTTCTTCCCAGAGAGACTTGTTAGCCATTGGAATGTGCTGCCCAGAGAGGTGGTGGAGTCACCGTCCCTGGAGGTGTTCAAGAGGAGATTGGATGTGGCACTTGGTGCCATGGTCTGGTCATGAGGTCTGTGGAGACAGGTTGGACTTGATGATCCTTGGGGTCTCTTCCAACCTTTGTGATACTGTGATCTGCTTTTACTGAGGCACCTCAAAACAAGAAAGACCTGGGTTATAGGAAGATGAACACTGGCTCAGCAGCAAACTTTCAATTTCCACCTAATGTATTAATAATTTTATTACTGTTAATATATTCTTGGAGTATCTCTATCTTCACTCCTGTTCCCTTAAAATCTCTGGCTTTTTCTGAGTGTTACTAAGGAACATGTATATTTATAAGTGCAAAAGTTATAAAACTGGTTTGTATGATGATGGTCCATCTTTGCTTCATTGATCAAAAAGAGGTTCTGAAAATGTATTTTAAAAATCAGTTGCTACAAGCTCCGGGTTTTGGTGGCTAGTGGAGTTCTACAGATCGAAACAGCACTTTTTAGGAATTGAACTAAGATGTCTTTGAGCTGGGGTTGCTTAGCCTGGAGAAGAGGAGGCTCAGGGGAGACCTTATTGCTGTCCACAACTACCTGAAGGGAGGTTGCAGCCAGGTGGGGGTTTGGTCTCTTCTCCCAGGCTACCAGCACCAGAACAAGAGGACAGTCTCAAGCTGCACCAGGGGAAGTTCAGGTTGGATATTAGGAAGAAGTTCTTCACAGAGAGAGAGATATTTGCCATTGGAATGTGCTGCCCAGGGAGGTGGTGGAGTCACCATCACTGGAGATCTTCAAGAAAAGCCTGGATGAGGCACCTAATGCCATGGTCTCAACTAGAGACCATTGGATAGGGCTGGGTGATAGGTTGGCCTGGGTGATCTTGGAGGTCTCTTCTAACCTGGTTGATTCTATGAACTGTTAGTGAATCAATGTGACAGCTGCATTGTATTTGATACAACACCTGTACCTGATGGCTTCAAAAAGCTTAATGTGAAGAAACTGTTGATGTGAAGAATTAAGCTTGAAAACAGCTCCAGGCTGGCCAAAAGAGTTTACAATTTAAGTACTGTATTCCACTAGAACTTTTTACTGCTAAACAGCAGTTTTAATTTCTCCTTTAGAGAGGCACATAGCATCTCTTGAGTTGTCTTCCCTTTGCTTCTGCCTTATAGTGTCTGCCTTGAGCTTTCTACCCCATTAAAAAAGAGGAGATGAACTTTTCAGTGCTGCACCTTTATTTAGCTCCACAACTCAGTATGGAGGAATGAGCAGGACTGTGCTTTGTTTTCCTGGATTACTTTCCCTTCTGCCACTCACTGTCCACTGGAAGGAAAAAGAGAGGGAACACAGTTGGCAGCTGAACCCAAATCATATGCATAGCTGCTCTAACAGGTCAACAGGCAGGTAGTGACCTCTGGTTTAGTTGCCTTTTTCCAGGAAGAAGCTAACTTTTTGGTCCAAGGCCTATAGCAATTACCCAGCATAACCATGCAGTACAAACCAACAACATCCAGTCAACAGTACCCTCAATATCTGGCTGTGGGATAGGGTGCTACACTACACCTAAACCAAGCAACTTTAAGGACAAGTTGTTCAAAGACTTTTCAGTCCCATGAAATGTTGAAAAACTAGAATATGTTTCACATGTCAAAGAAAATCATCTATTGCAAAGCTTGCTTGCATTTTAAGGCCAATCTGAATCTATCCATTTCTATTTTTGTTCCATTCCCCCCCAGTCCTTTCACTCCCTGACATCTTAAAAAGTCCCTCCCCAGCTCTCTTGTAGCCCCCTTCAGATACTGGGAGGCCACAATTAGGTCTTCCTGGAGCCTTCTCTTCTCCAGACTGAACAGCCCCAACTCCCTCAGTCTGTCCTCATAGCAGAGCAGCTCCAGCCCTCTGCTCATCCTCGTGGCCCTTCTCTGGACACTCTCCAGCACCTCCAGATCCTTCCTGTAATACGGGATCCAGAACTGGACACAGTGCTCCAGGTGGGGTCTCACCAGAGTGGAGTAGAGGGGGAGAATTGCCTCCTATGACCTGCTGGCTGTGCTTCCCTTGATGCAGCCCAGGATGTGGTTGGCTCTCTGGGCTGCAAGTGCTCACTGCTGGCTCCTGTTGAGCTGCTCATCCACCAGCACCCCCAGGTCCTCTTCAGGGCCGGTCTCAAGCCAGTCCCTGCCCAGCCTGCAACAGTGCCTGGGATTGTACCAACCCAGCTGCAGGACCTTGCACTTGGTCTTGTTGAACCTCATGAGGTTGTCATGGGCCCAGCTCTGCAGCCTGTCACAGAATGATCCATTAAGATTCTAGTTATAAACTAAAACACAGGCCATTTAAACAGATGAATCAAGCTGCTGCTCCACCTTTGTATCTGTCTCACTTGCTGTGATAGATGCTTCCCTCTACAGTAAAGTTCACAGGTGGAGCTAGGAGAACCTTCTTGGGCTTTAACCTTCGTTCACTGTACAATGACTCTGCAGTACCACGATGCTTTATTTTTGTAGCAGGGTTTATTAAGAGCTTCCAAGACCTCTCTGGCTTTCACCTGAATGGCTCCAGCTACTTCAGTTCTGTATTCCTTGTGGCAGCAATTTCTTCATACAAGAAATTAACAGAAGTCAAGTGGGTTGTTTTTGACTGATTTGCTGAATGCATTCATGTCCTTCTGAGGGGGATGAGCCAAGTGAGATGGATGGCTGTCCTAAACTATGAGGACTCCTCACACCTCTTACATCCTTTCTGGAAAGCAGTTCTGCCTTTTCTGCTGATGACCTTTTTCAAGGTGTTGAGTTAGAGTTGGAGATCTTTGCAACAATGGCAGGGGTGAACCTAAGGAAAGAAAGCTGCAAGTAACTTATTGTCCAGAATCTAAATTCAGATGTTTCTTACTTGGCTCTGCCAATGTCACTCCCTGGCATTACAAGACTCAGGAATGCTATTACCTGCTTAATCTTAACAGGAAAAGTTGTCTGCTCTCTGCAGCACACAATTTAGATGTTCTTAATCTGGAGGAGTTTATCCTTCCTGCAAGGAAGGGAATAGAGTCTTCAGCCAAATGGATTGATCATCAATGTCTACACCTGCTGCATCTCGGATGCTTCTCATTCATCCTGTGCCTGGATGATAACAGCCTGTTAGAAACAGATGAGTCTAATGGAGAGAGCTTAAAACATGAAATAATAACATTTCTGAGTAGAGAAGATACTGCTTCAGGATAAATTAATACTCTGTTCACATACATCACAACAATTGCAAGCTGTTTCCAATTTTCAGAGGGTATCACTTATTCCTGCTCTCTACATAGCCTGAAATATTTCTTGCTCATCACAGAATGTGAGGGTTAGAAGGGACCTCTGGGGACCTCAGGCTTACCTAGAGCAGGTTGCCTAGGATTGCAGGTAGACACTGAATCTCCACAACATCTCTGGGCAGCCTGTTCCAGTGCTCTGTTACCCTCACAGGAAAAGTGTTTCCTTCCTGTTTAAATGAATCCTCCTGTGTTCTAGTTTGTATTCACTGTGCTGTGTGTGCCCTGTCACTGGGCACCACTGAAAAGAGCCCAGCCCTGTCCTCTTTTCCTCCAGCCTTTACCTATTGATAAGTATTGATAAGGTCTCTTCTCAGTCTTCTCTTTTCCAGGTTAAAGAGCCTGAAGTCTCTCAGTCCTCCTTGTAAGAGAGATGTTCTAGACCCCTCATCACCTTCATGGCCTTTCACAGGACCCTTTCCAGTAGTTTCCTGTCTCTCTTGAACTTGGAACCCCAGAATGGGACAACATACTCCAGGTGCAGCCTCACCAGGGCAGAGGGGGAGGAGAGCCTTCCTTGATCTGCTGCTCACACTCTTCTTAAATATATACTAAACACCACTGGCCCTCTTGGCTACAAGGTTGCATTACTGGCTCCACAATAACCAGGATGGTTTTGATTCACTTACCACATAGTGTATCTAGCTGCAGGACCTTTTAACTGAGTGCTGCACTGTTTTTCTCAAAGCCACACTCTTTTTAATGCACCTCAGATCTTTTGTTTTGCACCTAACCATAAAGTTACTCTCCAAAGCTTGCTCCACATTGGCCAGACAAAATGCATGCAGCATCAGCATCCTTGGTGCTGGTTTGTCAACTGGCAGCTGTACCCTGCCTCTCCTTGGGAGGGCAAGGGTGAAGGCATGTGAGGACTTTCTGCACTAAGGACTTAAAGCCAGAGGAGCTAAGAGGGTTGGGAAAACCCTTTCAGTGTTCTGGCAGATCAGCAGCCCAGCTTATCTAGCCCTGAGCCCTCCTCCTGCTGCAAAGCAGCAGTTCCCTCTCCTGCCCTTGTGTGTGGTCTGTCCCCCATTACCCCAAAGGTGCTGGGCTGGGGCTGCATTCCATGTGTCAGTGTTTTTCCTGATCTGGGGAGGCTAGAATGGGACAAAGAACATGGCATGCAGTGTCAAAAGTGCCAAATAAGAGAGGAAAGCTGGGTTTGGGTTTTAAACTAAGTAATTATAATCTTTTTTATGTTCCAAAACATCTTTTTGTCTGAAATTTCCAATGAAAGAGTTCTTTCTCCACCTTGAATGGGATGGAGCATCTGCTTTAGAATAGAATAGGACAGAATTAACCAGGTTGGAAAAGACCTTTGAGATCATCAAGTCCAATCTATCACCCAACACCGTCTGATCAACTAAACCATGGCACCGAGTGCCTCATCCAGTCTCTTCCTAAACACCTCCAGGGATGGTGACTCCACCACCTCCCTGGGCAGCACATTCCAATGGCCAATGGAGGGCCGTGCTGGTATTCTCTGCCCAGGCTGCGTCTGGCTTCATTCTGACCCACACATTCGGAAGCTGAGGCAAAAGCTCGCTGTGGACAGCCACCCTGCACGTCCAGGTTCCAGCAACGCGGGTTGTGACCCGGGGCAGTCTGACAGGCTCTGGCGATATCCAGAGGTGTGCAGCAGTCTGCGATAGTCTCCGGCGATCTCCGCCGTTCTCCAATGGCTCCAGCGCGGTCCGTCGCAGACAGCAGGAAATCGGAGCTCGTCAGCCCCAGGGCTCCCTAACTTGGGCGGAGCTGCAGTGGCGTTGAAGCGGCTCCGGCAGCGCGCTCCGGCGGTTTGCGACGCTCGCCGGCAGGCTCCGGCGCTCTCTGGCGGGCGGCAGCGGTCTGCCGGTGGCGCCGTGCGGCTGGCGGCTGCAGATCGTAGAACCATAGAACTGTCAGGGTTGGAAGGCACCTCAAGGATCATCCAGTTCCAACCCCCCTGCCATGGGCAGGGACACCTCACACTACAGCAGGTTGCTCACAGCCACATCCAGCCTGGACTTAAAAACCTCCAGGAATGAGGCTGCCACCACCTCCCTGGGCAACCTGTGCCAGTCTCTCACCACCCTCATGGGGAACAACTTCTTCCCAACATCCAATCTGAATCTACTCACTTGTAGTTTTGCTCCATTCCCCCGAGTCCTATCACTCCCTGACACCCTCAAAAGTCTCTCCCCAGCTTTCTTGTAGCCCTCTTCAGATACTGGAAGGCCACAATGAGGTCTCCTCAGAGCCTTCTCCTCTCCAGACTGAACAGCCCCAACTCCCTCAGTCTGTCCTCATAGCAGAGCAGCTCCAGCCCTCTGCTCATCCTCATGGCCCTTCTCTGGACACCTTCCAGCACCTCCAGTTCCTTCCTGTAATAGAGGCTCCAGAACTGGACACAGTGTGGTCTCACCAGAGCGGAGTAGAGGGGAACAATCACCTCCCTGGCCCTGCTGGCTCCCTGTGTGTTGGCTCCTTGATAGAGAAGACCTCAAGATGTTTGATATCATGAAGGAGCAGCATCCTTAGCATATTCTGACAATGGGTCTTGCCACTTTCACCAGTTCAAGAGTAAGCAAATTTGAAATGATTGGGTTTTTTCCCCTCCTGTCTCTCTTCCTCCCTGTGTTGTGAATTTTACACCTGCATTGCAAATACTGTAGAATTTTCATGGGGATGAAACATGCCAGTCTCTGCTACAGCAGGGTTTGGTTAATGTAAAAGGATCAGGGAATGCAAGACAAGTTTAACATAGCTCTAAAAGCCTGACTTGCTCGCAAGAATGGTTATAGATTGTGTCTGTGCAATACTTCCCACAGAAAAATGGAAACATTTGTTCAAAGCCTATTTAAAGCAAATTATTTCTATTCAGCTGCTTTGCTTGCAATGAAATCGAATACATGAATCACTCATGAAATACAAATCATAAAACTCTTTATAGTCAGGACTGCACTAATAATAATAATATGGGATGATTGTTGTTACCGGTGTTAAAAACGGATAAAGGCCACTTGTTGTAATGCCGGATGCAAACACAGGGCTAGCTGTTGGGGGCACGTGGCACTTATGCCTCTGCAGCACTGAGCACTTGCTGCACAGCTGATTTAGAAGCTTTTTGTCACTTCATAGAATCATAGAATCATAGAATCAATAAGGTTGGAAAAGACCTCAGAGATCATCAAGTCCAACGTGTCACCCAACACCATCAACTAAACCATGGCACCAAGTGCCACGTCCAGTCTCCTCTTGAACACCTCCAGAGATGGTGACTCCACCACCTCCCTGGGCAGCACATTCTGAGGGCTAACAACTCTCTCTGTGAAGAACTTTCTCCTCACCTCAATCCTAAACCACCCCTGGCACAGCTTGAGACTGTGTCCTCTCGTTCTGGTTGCCTAGGAGAAAAGACCAACCCCCACCTGGCTGCAACCTCCCTTCAGGTAGTTGTAGAGATCTATAAGGTCTCCCCTGAGCCTTCTCTTCTCCAGGTAAAACAATCCCAGCTTCCTCAGCCTTTCCTCACAGGGCTGTGCTCCAGACCCCTCCCCAGCCTTGTTGGCCTTCTCTGGACACGTTCAAGTGTCTCAATGTCCTTAAACTGAGGGGCCCAGAACTGGACACAGGACTCAAGGTGTGGCCTAACCAGTGCTGAGCACAGGGCAGAATGACTTCCCTGCTCCTGCTGGCCACACTATTCTTGATGCAGGCCAGGATGCCATTGGCCTTCTTGGCCACCTGGGCACACTGCTGGCTCCTGTTCAGCCAGCTGCCAATCAGTACCCCCAGGTCCCTTTCTGTTTGGCTGCTATCCAGCCACTCTGACCCTATCCTGTAGCGCTTCATTGCTTACATTGCTTCACACACATACGAGTCAGCAGTGTGCCCAGGTGGCCAAGAACACCAGCAGCATTCTGGTTTGTACCATAAATAGCATGGCCAGCAGGACTAGGGCAGAGATCATCCCTCTGTATTTGGCAATGGTGAGCCTGTTGCAATGTTTGACAGCCCTCTTAGTGCCCAGTGAAGTGGTGGAGTCACCATCCATGGAGGTATTTAAAAGATGGGCAGATTTGGGGATGAGGATCATGGTTTAGTGGTGGCCTTATCAGTGTTGGGTGTTATAGTGTGCTCCAAGCCCCCACTTCCCCCATCTCCATCAGCAGAGGTTTGAATGGGGAAAGACAAAGGCACCAAATTGCCTTCCAAGGTGCGAAATTGCCTCTCCTTCGCCTGGGGACAGATAAATGTCACCGGGGCAGAGGTCCTTCGCAGATACTTACCAGTAGGGGAAGCCCACTGGGTTTTAGAGCTATACATAGAATACATAGAATACATAGAATAAACCAGGTTGGAAGAGACCTTCAAGATCATCGCGTCCAACCCATCAACCAATCCAACACCGCCCAAGCAACTAACCCACAGCACCAAGTACCCCGTCAAGTCTTCTCCTAAAAACCTCCAGTGATGGTGACTCCACCACCTCCCCAGGCAGCCCATTCCAATGGGCAATCACTCTTTCTGTATAGAACTTTTTTCTAACATCCAGCCTGTATCTCCCCTGGCGCAGCCTGAGACTGTGTCCTCTTGTTCTGGTACTGCTTGCCTGGGAGAAGAGACCAACATCCGTCTGTCTACAACCTCCCTTCAGGTAGTTGTAGAGAGTAATAAGGTCACCCCTCAGTCTCCTCTTCTCCAGGCTAAGCAACCCCAGCTCCCTCAGCCTCTCCTCATAGGGCTTGTGTTCCAAACCCCTCACCAACTTTGTTGCTCTTCTCTGGACTCGTTCCAGCAAGTCAACATCCTTCCTAAACTGAGGGGCCCAGAACTGGACACAGTACTCGAGGTGCGGCCTAACCAGTGCAGTGTACAGGGGCAGAATGACCTCCCTGCTCCTGCTGGCCACACTGTTCCTGATGCAGGCCAGGATGCCATTGGCCCTCTTAGCTGCCTGGGCACACTGCAGGCTCATGTTCAGTCTACCGTCGACCAGCACCCCCAGGTCCCTCTCAGCCTGACTGCTCTCCAGCCACTCTGACCCTAGCCTGTAGCTCTGCATGGGGTTGTTGTGGCCAATGTGCAGAACCCGGCACTTGGATGTGTTAAATCTCATGCCGTTGGACTCTGCCCATCTGCCCAGCCTGTCGAGGTCCCTCTGCAGAGCCTCTCTACCCTCCAGCAGATCAACTCCTGCCCCCAGCTTGGTGTCGTCAGCAAATTTACTGATGATGGACTCGATGCCCTCGTCCAGATCATCAATAAAGATGTTAAAGAGCAAGGGGCCCAGTACTGATCCCTGGGGCACACCACTGGTGACTGGCTGCCAGCTGGATGTGGCACCATTCACTACCACTCTCTGGGCTCGGCCCTCCAGCCAGTTCCTAACCCATCTCAGTGTGCTCCCATCCAAGCCATGGGCTGACAGCTTGGCCAGGAGTTTGCTATGGGGAACGGTGTCAAAGGCCTTGCTGAGGTCCAGGTAGACTACATCCACAGGCCTCCCCACATCCACCAGGCGGGTCACCTGATCATAGAAGGAGATCAGGTTGGTCAGGCAGGACCTGCCCTTCCTAAACCCACGCTGGCTGGGCCTGATCCCTTGGCCATCCTCTAAGTGTTGTGTGATTGCACTCAGGATGACCTGCTCCATAATCTTTCCTGGCACTGAGGTCAGGCTGACAGGCCTGTAATTCCCTGGCTCATCCAACCGGCCCTTCTTGTGGATGGGTACCACGTTGGCCAGCTTCCAGTCATCTGGGATGTCTCCAGTGAGCCAGGACTGATGAAAAATAATGGAGAGTGGCTTGGCCAGCTCATCTGCCAGCTCTCTCAGCACCTTAGGATGGATCCCATCTGGTCCCATGGACTTGTGGGGGTCCAAGCTGCTGAGGAGAGCTCCTATCACTTGCTCATGGAACACAGGGAAACCATGCAGCTCCCTGGCTCCCTCTGCCAGTTCTGCAGGCCAGCTGTCTGGTAGACGTTCTTTCCAGCTAGTAAAAACTGAGGTAAAGAAGGTGTTAAGTACCTCTGCCTTTTCCTCATCCTGTGTTACAACATTTCCTTCCATGTCAACCAAGGAGTGGAGGTTGTCCCTGCCCTTCCTCTTGCTATTAATATATTTATAGAAGGACTTTTTGTTGTCCTTCACATCAGAGGCCAGTTTAAGTTCCAAATATGCTTTTGCCTCCCTAATTTTCCTCCTACATGCCCTAGCAACCTCTTTAAACATTCCATGGGTTGCCTCACCTTTCTTCCAAAGATTATACACCCTCTTTTTTTCCCTTAGTTCGATTAAAAGTTCATTACACAGCCAGGCTGGCCGTCTGCCCCGGCGGCTCCTCTTCCGGCACATTGGCACAGCCTGCTCCTGAGCCTTCATCAGCTCTTTCTTGAAGCAGGTCCAGCCCTCCTGGACCCCTTTATTTTTAAGGGCTTTCTCCCAAGGAACCCTCTGAATTATTTCCTTGAGCAACCTGAAGTCCGCCCTCCGGAAGTCCAGAGTGGAGGTCTTCTTGCTGGCCCTCTTAGCTTGACTGAATACTGAAAATTCTATTATTTCATGATCACTGGCCCCTAAACAGCCTCCAACCACCACATCACCCACCAGCCCTTCCCTGTTGGTGAAGAGGAGGTCAAGCATAGCCTTGCCCCTGGTAGGCTCACGCAGCACCTGGGATAAGAAGCTGTCCTCTATGCAGTCTAAGAACCTCCTAGACTGCCTCCTCTCTGCTGTGTTGAGATCCCAGCAGATGTCAGGCAGGTTGAAGTCGCCCATAAGGACAAGGTCAGGAGATCTTGAGACAGCCTTAAGCTGTCTATAGAATGCTTCGTCGACATCATCCTCCTGGTTGGGTGGTCTATAACAGACTCCAACCAGGATGTCTGCCCTACCGGTCTTCCCTCTAATTCTTGCCCACAAGCATTCAACCTGATTGTCCCTAATCTCTAGCTCAATGGCATCTAGTGCCTCCCTGATGTACATGGCCACCCCTCCACCCCTTCTTCCTTGTCTATCTCTCCTGAAAAGCCTGTAGCCATCAATTGCAGCACTCCAGTCATGTGAGCTATCCCACCATGTCTCCGTGATGGCAACTACGTCATAACTTTCCTGCTGCAACAAGGCTTCCAGCTCCTCTTGTTTGTTTCCCATGCTTCGTGCATTAGTGTACATGCACCTCAGCTGGGCTGCTGGTTTGGCCTCTGACCCTAGCTTACTGCCCCCAGACTCTTGCCTGAGGGGACTAGTTTCAGCCCCTCCCCCCTTTGAAACTAGTTTAAAGCCCTGTCGATGAGAGCTGCCAGTTCCCTCCCCAGAATCTTTTTACCTTTGGGGGACAGGCCATTCTCATATACTGTGACCTTTCCCCTTCTTTGGGACAGATGTACTCCATCTGTTGCCAGGTGGCCTGGTGCAGTAGAAATTTTACCAAGGTCAAAAAACCCAAAATTCTTTTGTCTGCACCAGCCTCTAAGCCACTTGTTGATTATGGCTGCTGTCCTGTTCCTTGTGGTATTCCCTCCTGCAACTAAGGGTATTGAGGAAAAAATTATTTGAGCACCTGTCCCCTCAACCAGATCTCCCAGGGCCCTGAAATCATTTTTGATAGCCCTGGGAGTTCTGACTACAACATCATCATTCCCTACCTGCATAAGTAGTAAGGGATAATAGTCAGAAGGCTGTACCAGCCTGGGTAGCCTTCTGGTAACATCATTAATTTGGGCTCCAGGGAGACAACAGAGTTCCCTATGAGATGGGTCTGGCCGACAAATGGGGCCCTCCATTCCCCTCAGAAGTGAATCACCAATAACAATTACCCTCCTCTTTTTCTTGAGGGAGCAGGTCCTGATGCCAGGGGAGGGTTGTTTAACCTTAGGCTGTTTTGCCTTAGGCCGTTTAACCTTAGGTTGTTTACCCTTAGGCTCTTTAGCCTCAGGGAGAACCCCAGATGGTGTGTTCTCTGGCAACAGGACCACCTCACCCTCGATCTCCAGTGCCCCATACCTGTTTTTCAAGAGCAGCGGGGAAGGTGTGGGAAGGCAAGGAGGCTTAACCTTGTGTCTTTTGAGAGGAACCTGTGTCCATTCCCCTCTGCTTTTTGGGTAACCAGCCTCTGCTGTGGGAGCCTGCAGAGCCTGCTTACTCATGTTCATATCTTTCCCCCTCTGGTTTATCTCTTTCCTCTTCATGTTCTTCTCTTCCCTACATTCCCTTACACTATGTTTAGTAGGGTACTTCATGCCCATTATACATTGGCCTTGGACAATGTCTAGAAACACCTTAAATAGAGTGGCCTCCTAAGAGCCTTCCTGAAGCCAGGATGGGAGATGAAAAGGCAGAGATAATCTGCAACAAGAAGTACCCCAGCTGTATCTTTGTAAGAAGATTCTCTAAAGCTTGTTTTAACTTGCTCCTTGACCTCCTTTAGATATTGTTGTCTTCATCAATTGGAAGTAGTATTTTTTTTCCAGAGGCCATCTCTACACCCATATGTGACTTTGTCTTCTCTGCTCTCAGCATTAAGACTTCATGGGCACAGGTTGAGACCTGTTCCACTTCCCTGAACATCATTTGCACCAGAGAGGTAATTTGGGCAGTAGTTTATTTCAGATAATGACAACATATAACTTTTCCAGCAAGCTGAGAACTAGACTGATGGCACACTAGGAAGGTCTTCCATACACAGGAGAAAGTCCCAGGCTATGTCTACCTCCTGGAGCAACTGGCCATGCCCCAGTGACACAGCTCAGGATTGGGAAGGCTGTGGCCCGGGAGATTTCTCTGAGCCCACTGGCATCTTTTTCTCCAAAGGCATCTGAGCCAAGCCCTGCCCTAAGCCCAGAGCCTCTTATCTGCACTTGCCACCGTTTGGAGAAGACCTTTCCCAGGTTCTTGCTTCTGCCCATTGCTTGCCTGAGCATGGTTGCTCCAAGAACTCCCTACATGCATGCAGACTCCTGCACAGCTGGACATGCCACATGTCCAGTGTGTCCCTGAAAATGGCCAGGAGGGACCAAAGTTTGCAAGGGCCAGCCCTGCCATTGTCAGTACCTGCACAGAGGCAAGAAATCTCTGTCCTGTTTCCAACACTGACACATTTGCACTCATCTGAGGGCCTCCCCATCTCTCCCACAAGGCACAAAGAAGGGTGAGAAATAGGGCTAGGGAAAATCCACCTTTCCTGAGTTGCCGAGGAATGGAAATTAAATTAGGGAGCAAATGTAATGAGGGGGCTGGGTTAAACAGCAGGGTAAGCTGGAGGCTAGATGAACGAGGGTGGGAGGAGTTCCCTGGTTCTCAGGGCACCTTGCTGGAGCACTCTGCTGTCTCTGAGTTAGGCAGCGTGGGAGCAGGCTCTCACCTGATGAGATCCAGTGATGGAGAGCCCTGGGAAGGGGCTGGAAGGCCTCAGGGACCCCCCTGACCTTGGATAGGAGTGACTTTGAGCCCTCAGCCCTCTACAAAGCTTCCCAACCACAGTAACCTGGCTGTCCTCCCTGATACTCACCTGGCCATTGGCAGTACTGGAGTTGTATTTTTGGCTATTTTTAGGTTTTCGACTGTTTTACAAAGGGAGTAATTTGTGGGGGTGGACAAGAAGGTTAAACTCGGCTAACAGCATTGCAGCTGCACCATCCACAGCCCTACCACACCAGTTTCTGCTATTCAAGTCACAGCAATCAGCATAAGCTCTCCCTGTAGACACAGTTTCTGTTTCCACTGAGAGCAGTCAATTAGCATAAAAAAGGGCTCATTTTCTTGCTCCTCTGCCCCAGCGGTAGGAACACTCTGGCTGTGCCCCGGCACTGAAACCCAAAAGCCTGGTTCCTCCTTAATGTTTTCCTTCAGGTGCCCACATCTGTAAGTATCTCCTGACCTTGCAGAGAGGACAAGAGGGTTCCTGGTCGCAGAGACTTGCTGGCTTGACAGATAGAATTTAACATCCTTCCCTCTAGGCACTTTGGAAGTGCTCTCCTGTCTTCTCCACTGACTAGGGAGCTGCTCAAGGTCAGACTGGAGGGGGTTCTGAGCACACTGCTCTAGTTGAAGATGCCCCTGCTTACTGCAGAGGGGTTGGACTGGGTGACCTTCAAAGGTCCCTTGCAACCAAAAACGTTCTGTGCCCTTGGCTGACATTGTGCAGATGGCCACAGAGGGGTGCCAGAGACTGCCTGTCTGCAAACATCCATCCCTCTGCCAGGCATGAAACCTCTCACAGACAGTTCTCTCCTGCTGCTGCAGACCAACTAACTGTCGTTCCAGGAATGTGGTCCAGCATCCTGGGCACTGAAGAGCCTTCAGATCCTGCAAGCTGTGATAGCCAAGCATTCAACACAGCTAACAACCTCAGAGTTACAGTCTGCTGCCAGTCTCACCAACTGCTTTCAGCAGAGAGCAGGGTTCCCTGCAACAGTCCATGACAGCTCCAAAACAGTCCTTCAGTAATTCAGGAATAAGCAAAGAGTAATGCTGAATGCTGCATACCCAAGTTTTGTCCCTTCAGAGCATCATTTTTCTGTTATTTTGTGATATTTGCAGGTAAAAGGGGCTTGTCACAGGGCTTGGAGCAAGCCA
Organism: Dryobates pubescens; assembly: GCF_014839835.1. Classification (NCBI taxonomy): domain Eukaryota; kingdom Metazoa; phylum Chordata; class Aves; order Piciformes; family Picidae; genus Dryobates; species Dryobates pubescens. The sequence goes on along the minus strand of NC_071657.1, from coordinate 66,610,777 downwards.
TAAGAAATACCACATAGTCACACAAACATAGAATCATTTTGGTGGGAAGAGACCTTTAATATCATCAAGTCCAATGTTAACCTAGAACTGTCTCCAAGTGCCACATCTATGTCTTTTAAAAGCCTCCAGGAAGAGTAACTCCATCCCTTCCCTCGTTAGTCTGTTCCAGGGCTTGACAACCCTATCAGGGAAGACCTTTTTCCTAATGTCCAACCTAAACCTCCTCTGGTGCAACTTGTGGCCATTTCTCCTTGTGCTGTTGCTGGTTACCTGGGAGATGAGACCAAATTCCACCTCACTACAACCTCCTCTCAGGACTGAGCTCTCCCCTCAGTCTCCTTTTCTCTAGGCTAAACATCCCCAGTTCCCTCAGCTGCTTCTCATAAGACTTGTTCTCCAGACCCTTCACCAGCTTTGTTACCCTTCTCTGGATCCCTCTGGCACCTCAATGTTCTTCTTGTAGTGAGGGAACCAAAACTTAACACATTATTCAAGGTGTAGCCTTGCCAGTGTGGAATACAGGGAAATCCTGAGCTTCAAACTGGCCTTCTGAGGAAGACCAGAACATTTGTTTTTTTTGCCTACCATGAGGAGTTAAAATTCTCTCTCTTTGAGTCCCATGAAAGGAGATTTAAACAGTCCCTGAGATGAAGCTGTTTTTGAAGTGAATATTATGAATGTGGTCTGGAGATACCCAAGCTGCAAGCATGGTGCATTTCCTTCATCTGGGAGAGGCCACAGGATACAGCAGATTTGTCTGCTGCAATAGAATAGAATAGAATAGAATAGAATAGAATAGAATAGGATAGAATAGAATAGAATAGAATAGAATAGAATAGAATAGAATAGAATAGAATAGAATAGAATAGAATAGAATAGAATAGAATAGACCAGGTTGGAAGAGACCTTCAAGATCATCACATCCACCCCATCAACCAATCCAACACCACCTAAACAACTAACCCATGGCACCAAGCACCCCATCAAGTCTCCTCCTGAACACCTCCCATGATGGTGACTCCACCACCTCCCCAAGCAGCCCATTCCAATGGGCAATCACTCTCTCTGTATAGAACTTCTTCCCAACATCCAGCCTAAACCTCCCCTGGTGCAGCCTGAGACTGTGTCCTCTTGTTCTGGAACCGGCTGCCTGGGAGAAGAGACCAACATCTGCCTGTCTACAACCTCCCTTCAGGTAGCTGTAGAGAGCAATAAGGTCACCCCTGAGTCTCCTTCTCTCCAGGCTAAGCAACCCCAGCTCCCTCAGCCTCTCCTCACAGGGCTGTGCTCCAAGCCCCTCAACAACTTTGTTGCCCTTCTCTGGACACGCTCCAGCAAGTCAACCTCCTTCCTAAACTGAGGAGCCCAGAACTGGACACAGTACTTGCACATGTGCTGCATCCTGGCATATGCTCTTTCTTTATTGACTGCTCACTGGTTGTCCTCTCTGCTTCCTTTCCCTTGCAGACATCAGAGGAGGAAAACATTTCCTAGATTGCAATTACTGAAAGACACCAATGTTAATGATAATTTAGGATGCCCATTCGCTGCTGCAGTGAGTGTGTAGCCAGAGAAATGTGCATTTGAGCAGAGATACTGCAAAAGGCTCCTCACAAAGACAAGGAAGAGCCAAGTCAGCTAAAGGAGCTCAAGATAAGGACAACAGCTGTAACAGCTGGATGAGCAAAGAGGGCTTGCTAGGAGGCAAAGACAGAGCTGTTTTTATAAGCTAAATATGCACCCACAAATCACAGAACTCCTGCCAATAATTTGACCTCTTCTGTTAATGACAAGGTAGGATCTGCAAGCAATTAAATGAGGAACCAGACTGAAGCTCTGCCAAATCACCCAAATTTATCATCAGTCACACAAAGAGGATACTTAGGGCCCTGCTCCAGGGCTTTAGAGCATCACATCCCCTCTTCCTTTTAGAAACATCCTCCTTAACCAAAAAAAAAGGGTGAAGTTTCTAGCCTTTGCAAAAGATGGAGAAGAAGAGCAGAGAAATCTGGGAAATATGAACCAACTTTAACCTCACCGTTAAAAAACAAAACAAATAAATAAATAAAAAGAAAGCCCAGAAAGGAAAGGAGGCTTGGAAGATTCAAGGTCAGAAGGAGGGGGAGAAGAGGGCTGACTCATAGTATTTGAATGCTGGGGGTTGGCAGCACTGCCTGTGGCACTGCTGTTCTAGTCCAGTTCATGACATCCTGGAAGATTTGCAAGATGCTGTTAGATGATTTCAGGACTAAACTGAATGCTGCAGTTCAGAGAGTGATACTGAGTTTTCAATCTCTGTCCAGGGATCTAGTGGAAGAATAACTGAAGGCTAACATCCCTGCCATTACCCTTGTCCTCCAGCCAGCCTTGGAGACCCAGAGCAGCATGTTGGAGTATGGTTTTGGCACTGGTTGTGAAAAGCTATTTGTCTAGCACATGCTCCAAGGACCACATGGTCATTGCAGGCACACTCTTACTCACTTGGGGACAAATACACAGAAAGCTTCTGTCCCCACCAAGCAATTTTAGCACATAAATAACAGACACTTCTACACGTGATGGAGGAAAGCCTGTGGGTTTCACAGTGGCAGGAAAAGTAGTGCCGCTCTGCCTACTCACATAGGCAAGTGCAGGAGGGCAGGAGCTAGATGTGGACAATCCATCCTGATGTTCAGGCACTAAGCTCACTTGCAAGGCCTTGGACCAAGGCTAAGATTAGGTGGAAGTGTTGATCTCCTTGAGGGCAGAGAAGCTCTAGAGAAGAATCTGGACAGGCTGGATCAATGGGGCGAGGCTAACGGTATGAGGTTCAACAAGGCTAAGTGCCTGCACTTGAACCACAGCAACCCCATGCAGCACTCCAGGCTTGTGGAAGAGTGGTTGGAAAGCTGCCAAACAGAAAGGGACCTGTGAGTGTTGGTTGATAGCCATCTGAACATGAGCCAGCAGTGTGCTCAGGTGGCCAAGAAGGCCAGCAGCACCCTGGCTTGTATCAGAAACAGCATGGCAAGCAGGAGTAGGGATGTGATTGTCCCTTTATATCCAGCATGGGTGAGGCCACACTTCAAACACTGTGATCAGTCTCGGGCCCCTGACTACATGAAGAACATTGAGGTGTTGAAGCTTGTCCAAAGAAGGGCAAAAAAGCTGGTGATGAATTTGAAGACTAAGTCTTATAAGGAGCAACTGAGGGAATAGGTATTGCTTAGGCTGGAGAAAAGGAGGCTGAGGCTCTCTACAACTACTTGAAAAGAGGTTGCATTGGGGTGAGGGCCAGTTTCTCCTCCCTAGTAAAAAGGGATAAGACCATAGGACACAGCCTCAAGTTGCACCAGGGGAGGTTTAAGATGAACATTAGGAATAATTTCTTCCTCAGAAGTGTTGTCAAAACCTGGAACAGGCTGTCCAGGGAAGTGGTGGAGTCCTTACCCCTGGAGGTATTCCAAAGAAGTGGTGGTCTAGCAGTGCTGCATTAACGATTTGACTCAATGAACTTAAAGATCTCTTCCACCAAACCAATTCGACAATTGTTCCAAGAGCAGATCTTGAGCAACAGGTCTAGAGATCTGCACACCATGAGATGGGGGCATGGTACCACAGACACCATCTAAGATTGCTAGGAGCAGGAGAAGTCACCAGTCAGTGGGAGCAAGATGAGCTGAGGAGAAGGGAGAAAGTATTTAATGCAGGCTGGCTATCCCTGTCAGGCATGGCTTAGAGCCAGATGATTGGATCTGGAGATGAAGGTCTCCTAATGCTACTGTTTGAGTTGTTTTGCTGACCCCAAACCAGCTAAAAATAGAGGCAAGTAGACAAAATATAATCTGTTTTACTGACAAAGCACAATGGTGACTAAGGGTAGCCTTAGAGAACCACATCAGTGGGGCACAGCTTTTTTTCTGCAGCCTTCCTGATGTTTACCTTGTGGCCAGGGGCATCCTGGCCTGCATCAGGAACAGTGTGGCCAGCAGGAGCAGGGAGGTCATTCTGCCCTGTACTCAGCACTGGTTAGGCCACACCTTGAGTCCTGTGTCCAGTTCTGGGCCCCTCAGTTTAGGAAAGATGTTGAGTTGCTGGAAGGTGTCCAGAGAAGGGCAACAAAGCTGGGGAGGGGTCTGGAGCACAGCCCTGTGAGGAGAGGCTGAGGGAGCTGGGGTTGCTCAGCCTGGAGAAGAGGAGGCTCAGTGGTGACCTTCTTGCTCTCTACAACTCCCTGAAGGGAGGTTGTAGCCAGGTGGGGGTTGGTCTCTTCTCCCAGGCACCCAGCACCAGAACAAGAGGACACAGTCTCAAGCTGCACCAGTGGAGGTTTAGGCTGGATGTTAGGAAGAAGTTCTTCCCAGCAAGAGAGATTGGCCATTGGAATGTGCTGCCCAGGGAGGTGGTGGAGTCACCATCACTGGAAGTGACTCTCAGGGGACCTCAGGGCTCTCCACTGCCTCACTGCAGAAATGGGGAAGCTGCCCCAGCTGTGAGGGGTTCCTGAAGCCCACTGAAAGCTTGCAGTGGTAAAATCTCTGCTTTTTATTGCCAGGCTTATAAACTGGCCTCTTCTTAGCCTTGTCCTCAGCCAGAGCAGCCTATCTCTTTCCCTGGTATCTCAAATTATGCATCTCTTCTTTATTCCTCTCTCTTTCTGCTCCTCTTGGGTCTCCTCCTCCAGTCCAGGGCTGCAATTAAAAGTCCGTGTCTCTTCCGTTTCCCATGGATAGAGTCACAGAGTCACCCCTGCCAGAGGGGGGATTTCAAACCTTCATCTGTGATGTGTCTCACCTCCAGTACTTGGCCTTGCCTAAACTTTCCCAGCCCTTTCTTGTGGCTAGGAGGAGAGCTCATCTTAGGATGCATCATCAAGAGACTTGGGTAAATCTGGAATGCAGGTGCCATTCCATCAGTGTATGTTTCCCTGGAGCATTTGGCTGCCTCCTAATGGGAAAATTGTCTGCTAGGATGAATCTAAGAGCCCAAAGCTCTGAGCTCTGCAAAAAAACCAAACCCAACACATTATGCCTGAGACTGTCACTTGAGGCAGGTAAGTAACATGATTTGGGTTTTCTGGGTAGAAAAATAACTTGACGTACTACAAAGATCTAGAGCTACATAACATACTCACATACTAACATACTCATTGCCTGGAGAAGAGGAGGCTCAGGGGAGACCTTCTTGCTCTCTACAACTCCTTGAAGGGAGGTTGTAGCCAGGTGGGGGTGGTCTCTTCTCCCAGGCAACCAGCACCAGAACAAGAGGACACAGTCTCAAGCTGTGCCAGGGGAGGTTTAGGCTGGAGGTTAGGAAGAAATTCTTCCCAGCAAGAGAGATTGGCCATTGGAATGTGCTGCCCAGGGAGGTGGTGGAGTCACCATCACTGGAGGTGTTTAGGAAGAGCCTGGATGAGGCACTTGGTGCCATGGTTTAGTTGATTAGATGGTGTTGGGTGATAGGTTGGACTCGATGATCTCGAAGGTCTTTTCCAACCTGGTGTCTCTGTCTGGAGAGGGAAAGAGACTCAGTTCTTTGGAATATTCCTGTGTTGTGAAATTAGAGGCACAAACGAGGCCAAAATATCAACACCCCTTGAGGCTACTTATTACACAAATAAAGTGGATGGATCAGAAGGAGAGAGAGAGAAAATAGAGAGGGAAAGAGAAGAAGGAGAGAGAAGAGGAAAGGAATTATATTACCACACCCCTCACCCCCCAAGACAGTTTGAGTCTGTGGAGGAAAGGTGCTGCAGCTTTGGATGTAGAGGAGATGTTGTCCTCTGAGCAGCCTCTTCAGCTCAATGAGTTGCAGCAGGTGGAACTTAGGACACGGAGATAGGGTTACTCTTGGTCTGCTTCTTCCAGGCTCCATGGTGATGTCTCCTTTTTCTCTCCTGGTATTCTCTCTGTTTTTCTTCAGAGCAGCATTGTCCAGGTCTTTTCCTTCTCCCGTGTTTTCCTTCTCCTGTGTTTTCCTTCTCCTGAGCCAGTAGTTGCTCAGATCCTTCATACAGTTTTTAGGTGTGTATATTCCAATGAGTATCAATAGCAGAGGCTTCTGTCCATTATTTCCAGGGCAGCTGCAGTCTCATGAGCAATCCTTATCTGTGCACCTTCCCGAGAGTCGTTCCAGTGGCTCTGTCCAGTACACATCAGCTATTGTCTGGGCACGCAGCAAAGGTGATTTTATCTTTACTGAGTCACCTCGAGACAAGATTTAGTCTCTCACACCTGGTTAATTCTATTCTATTCCTATTCCTATTCCTATTCCTATTCCTATTCCTATTCCTATTCCTATTCCTATTCCTATTCCTATTCCTATTCTATTCCTATTCCTATTCCTATTCTTTTATTTTTTCTTTTCTTTTCTTTTCTTTTCTTTTCTTTTCTTTTCTTTTCTTTTCTTTTCTTTTCTTTTCTTTTCTTTTCTTTTCTTTTCTTTTCTTTTCTTTTCTTTTCTTTTCTTTTCTTTTCTTTTCTTTTCTTTTCTTTTCTTTTCTTTTCTTTTCTTTTCTTTTCTTTTCTTTTCTTTTCTTTTCTTTTCTTTTCTTTTTTCTTTTCTTTTCTTTTCCATCCTATTCTGTTCTTTTCTATTTTATTCTTTCTATTCTATTCCATCCTATTCCATCCTATTCTATTCTATTCTATTCCATTCCATTCCATTCCGTTCCGTTCCGTTCCGTTCCGTTCATTCTATTCTATTCTATTCCATCCTATTGTATCGTATCGTATCGTATCGTATCGTATCGTATCGTATCGTATCGTATCCTATCCTATCCTATCCTATCCTATCCTATCCTATCCTATCCTATCCTATTCTCTTTGCACTAACATTTTAGATGTCTTCCAAGCTTCTGGTTCCTGCCACCCTTTCCCCCATTCCTTTCTGTTGTGGTACAGAAATGCTGCACACAGCTGGAGTGCAGCTAGCAGGAGAGATGCTGTGTGCAATATCCTCATGCACAGCAGCGCTTGCCAATGTGACCTTGGTTAAAACTGGAAGCCATCCCAGATCTTTCTCCTTCGGTAATATATTTAGAAGCCTTTGCTGAGCCCGGCAGAGCAGCACTAACCTGCGCACTCACAGGGTGTCAGAATAAATGTGCTGTGATAAATAGCTTAGGAACAGCAAGGCTACAGCAGAGCAGAAGGCGTGGAATTGGGCAAGGCTTGAGAATCCAAGAGACGTCTTCTGGACCTTGGGTAAAGGCTCACTTGGAAACAAATGATACACTGCCTGTCCCAGAGACAGGGCAGGGGTGTGTACTGTGGGTTTGAGGGAAGTGAGTATGTTTGAGGTAGTGTATCTCTGCTAAGGAAAGGCTGAGAGAAGGAGCTCGCTAGCATGGAGAAGACTGAGAGGGGACCTTATCAATGCTTATCAATATCTTTTTAGGACTTTTTGGGGTGTCAGGGAGTGATAGGACTCGGGAGGAATGGAACAAAACTAGAAATGTGTACATTCAGATTGGATGTTAGGAAGAAGTTCTTCCCCATGAGGGTGTTGAGACACTGGCACAGGTTGCCCAGGGAGGTGCTGGAAGCCTCATCCCTGGAGGTTATTAAGGCCAGGCTGGATGTGTCTCTGAGCAACCTGATCTAGTGTGAGGTGTCCCTGCTCATGGCAAGAGGGTTGGAACTGGATGATCCTTGAGGTTCCTTCCAACCCTAACAATCCTGTGGTTCTATTCTATGATTCTATTCTCTAAAGCGTGGATGTCAAGAGGATGGGGCCATACTCTTTGGAGGGGTGCCCAACAACAGGAGAAAGGGCAACGGGCACAAAATGGAACACAGGAAGTTCCATCTGAGCATAAGGAAACAATTCTTTCCTCTGAGAGTGACAGAGCACTGGAACAGGCTGCTCAGAGAGGTTGTGGAGTCTCCTTTACTGGAGAGATTCCAAACCTATCTGGATGTGGTCCTGGCAAACCTACTTGAGGTGATTCACTTCAGCAGAAGGGTTGGACTGGGTGATCTCCAAAGGTCCCTTCTGACCCCTACCATTCTGTGGTTCTGTGACTCTCTGGTTCTGTCATACACTCTGCTGGTGGGCACTGCTAACGGACAGCTTTCAGAGTTCTAAATGCTAATGCTTTGAGTTTTGACAACTTGCTGCAATGAATGCTAGGATTACCCTCTCTTGCACACTTCTCAAATCTTTTTGCCACTAGGCTGAGGTATCTTGGCAGGACATTATTTCATTTGCAGCTGACAGCAGCAAACAGAAACCTTGCTGTTAATGGCTATTCTGGAAGTGCTTGATTGTAATTATAAGTTAAACTAATTCATATTATCAGGACTCAGGGGAAGCCTTCAGGTGATTGCTACCACCACCTACAAAGACATATAAACCTGCACCATCATCCAAAACCTTGCTTAGGATAGGTATCTTTTGAAAAGCTCACCAGGTTGTCCAGCCCCACTGCTGCAACCATCATTTAAACAGGAGCACATAGCTGACACACTACCACATGCAGGGTAGCTGAATAGAATAGAATAGAATAGAATAGAATAGAATAGAATAGAATAGAATAGAATAGAATAGAATAGAATAGAATAGAATAGAATAGAATAAGCCAGGTTGGAAGAGACCTTTGAGATCATCGAGTCCAACCTATCACCCAACACCATCTAATCAACTAAACCATGGCACCAAGTGCCTCGTCCAGACTCTTCCTAAACACCTCCAGTGATGGTGACTCCACCACCTCTCCGGGCAGTACATTCCAATGGCCAATCTCTCTTGCTGGGAAGAATTTCTTCCTAACATCCATCCTAAACTTCCCCTGGCACATCTTGAGACTGTGTCCTCTTGTTCTGATGCTGGTTGCCTGGGAGAAGAGACCAACCCCCACCTGGCTACAACCTCCCTTCAGGGAGTTGTAGAGAGCAAGAAGGTCTCCCCTGAGCCTCCTCCTCTCCAGACTAAGCAACCCCAGTGCCCTCAGCCTCTCCTCACAGGGCTGTGCTCCAGACCCCTCCCCAGCTTTGTTGCCCTTCTCTGGACACCTTCCAGCAACTCAACATCTTTCCTAAACTGAGGGGCCCAGAATTGGACACAGGACTGAAGGTGTGGCCTAACCAGTGTAACATAAGGAAGCTGTAAGCACAGGCATAACTAAGTAGAGAAACCTAATGACATCCGACCACAGCTGAGTAACTGTAACTGACCTTCTGCATCATCTAAGCCTGTAACAAGTGTTGTCACACATTTCAACATGCTAACTAGTGGTCACTAACCAGAATGATAATGGATGCCCAGAGACAGACTTTGGCCTGGTCAGGTAATTGGTTGAGAGAATAGAATAGAATAGAATAGAATAGAATAGAATAGAATAGAATAGAATAGAATAGACCAGACCAGGTTGGAAGAGACCTTCAAGATCATCAAGTCCAACCCACCAACCAATCCAACCCACCTAATCAACTAAACCATGGCACCAAGCACCCCATCAAGTCTCCTCCTGAACACCTCCAATGATGGTGACTCCACCACCTCCCCAGGCAGCCCATTCCAATGGGCAATCACTCTCTCTGTATAGAACTTCTTCCTCATATCCAGCCTAAACCTCCCCTGGCACAGCTTGAGTCTGTGTCCTCTTGTTCTGGTACTGGTTGCCTGGGAGAAGAGACCAACCTCTGCCTGTCTACAACCTCCCTTCCAGTAGTTGTAGAGAGCAATAAGGTCACCCCTGAGTCTCCTCCTCTCCAGGCTAAGCAACCCCAGCTCCCTCAGCCTCTCCTCATAGACTTGTGTTCCAAACCCCTCACCAACTTTGTTGCCCTTCTCTGGACACGTTCCAGCAAGTCAACCTCCTTCCTGAACTGAGGGGCCCAGAACTGGACACAGGACTCAAGGTGTGGGGAGACAGTCCTGATGGGCAAAGGATCCCAGGAAGGGTGAACATTCTTCAAGAAGGAAGTCTTAGAGGTGTAGGAGTGGGCTGACTCCATGTGTGTGAGACAAACTGGTGGGGAAGACAACCAGCCTGGCTGAATAGGGAGATTTTGCTGGGACTCAGGGAAAAAAAAGAGAGTAAGGAGAGTTTACCACCTTTGGAAGAAGGGGCAGACGTCTCAAGAAGGGTACAGAGTTCTAGTTAGGCAAGTCAGAACATCAGCAAGGAAAAAGCCCATCTAGAAATCAGTCTGACCACTCATAATAAAGAAGATAATAAGAATAAAGATAATAAAGAAATTATTTTAAAAGAAGATAATAAAGAAATGGTTTTTAAACTACATTAATCACAACAACGAAAAATAACCAAGGAGATTCTCTATCACTTACTCAATGTCAGGGGAGTGCAATATTTCCACCAAGGCTGAGGAGAAGGCTGAGGTACTCAGTGCCTCCTTTGCCTCAGTCTTTAATAGTCTGACCAGTCATCCTCAGGGTGTTCAGCCCCCTAAGCTGGAAGATAGGGATGGGGAGCAGAAGGAAGTAGTTAATGACCTGCTGCACCACCTGGACATCCACAACCTTATGAGGTTGTATGTACTGAGGGAGCTGGTGGAGGAGCTTGCCAAGGAAATCTCAGTATCACAGTATCACAGTATCACTAAGGTTGGAAGAGACCTCGAGGATCATCGAGTCCAACCTGTCACCACAGACCTCATGACTAGACCATGGCACCAAGTGCCACATCCAGTCTCCTCTTGAACACCTCCAGGGACAGTGACTCCACCACCTGCCTGGGCAGCACATTCCAATAGCTAACAACTGTCTCCGTGAAGAACTTTCTCCTCACCTCGAGCCTAAACTTCCCCTGGCACAGCTTGAGACTGTGTCCTCTTGTTCTGGTGCTGGTTGCCTGGGAGAAGAGACCAACCCCTTCCTGGCTACAACCACGTTTCAGGTAGTTGTAGAGAGCAATAAGGTCTCCCTTGAGCCTCCTCTTCTCCAGGCTGAGCAACCCCAGCTCCCTCAGCCTCTCCTCACAGGGCTGTGCTCAAGGCCTCTCCCCAGCCTTGTTGCCCTTCTCTGGACACGTTCAAGTGTCTCGATGTCCTTCTTAAACTGAGGGGCCCAGAACTGGACACAGGACTCAAGGTGTGGCCTAACCAATGCAGAGTACAGGGGCAGAATGACCTCCCTGCTCCTGCTGGCCACACTGTTCCTGATCCAGGCCAGGATGCCATTGGCCCTCTTGGCCACCTGGGCACACTGCTGGCTCATGTTTAGGCGGCTGTCAATCAGCACCCCCAGGTCCCTCTCTGTTTGGCAGCTCTCAGCCACTCTGACCCCAGCCTGTAGCTCCATCATTCATCAGAAGTCCTGGTTAACAGGGGAGGTCCTGGACAATTGGAGGCCTGCCAGTGTGACACCCATCTACAAGAAGGGCTGGAACTACAGGACTGTCAGCCTGGCCTGGGTGCTGGGGAAGATTAGGGAATGGTTCATGCTGAGTGCACTCACACAGCATATGCAGGACAGCCAAGGGATGAGGCTCAGCCATTGCAGAAGGGCTTGACCAACCTGATCTCCTATGACCAAGTGACCATTCTAGTGAATGAGGGAAATTCTGTGGATGTTGTCTACTTGGACTTTAGTAAATCCTTTGAGAGACCTTCTGCCACAGCATTCTGCTAGAGAAGCTGGTGGCTCATGATTTAGGTGTATGCTTCTCTGGGTAAAGAGCTGGCTGGCTGGCTGAGCTCAAATAGTGGTGATGAATGGAGCACCAGTCGGCAGCTGGCAGCCAGTCACAAGTGGTGTTCCCCAGGGCTCAGTTTTGAAGCCATTCTTAACTTCTTTGTCAGTGATCTGGATGAGTGGGATTGAGTAGTCCCTCACTAAGTTTGCAAATGACACCAAAGTGTTTGGGAGTGTTGATCTGCTGAAGAGAAGGAAGGCTCTGCAGAGGGATCTGGACAGGCTGGATTGATGGGCTGAGGTCAGTTATATGAGGCTGAACAAGGCCAAATGCCAGGTCCAGCAGCTGGGTCACAGCAACCCCTGGCAATGCTATGGGATTGGGGCAGGGTGGCTGGAAAGCTGCCCAGTGGAAAAAGACCTGATGGTTGACAGCCATCTGAACATGAGCCAGCAGCGTGCTCAGGTGGCCAAGAAGCCCAACAGCATCCTGGCCTGCAGGAATAGGACAGTGATTGGCCCCTGTAGTCAGCACTGGTGAGGCTGCACCTTGAGTACCACACAGTATAAAAGAGACATGGAGGTCCAGAGAAGGGAAATGAAGCTGGTGAGTGGTCTGCAGAACAAGTCTTATGAGGAGCAGCTGATGGAGCTGGCATTGTTTAGTGTGTAGAAGACAAGGTTAAAAAGAGACTTTATTTCTCTATATGACTTCCTGAAGGGAGGTTGTAGTGAGATGGGTGTTGGTCTCTTCTCTCAAATAACTAGCCATAGGATGAGAGAAAATGATCTTAAGTTGAGCCAGGGGAGGTTTACATTGGATATTAGGAAAATTTTCTTTACTGACAGAGTGGTCAGGAGTGGGAACAGCCTGCCCAGGGAGCTGGTGGAATCACCATCCCTGGGGATGTTAAAAAAACATATGGATGTGGCACTTTGGGACATGGTTTAGTGGTCATGGTGGTGTTAGCTGACAGCTTGACTTGATGATCTCAGAGGTCTTGTTTCTATGGTTTAGGTGTAGTGTGTATAGAAGACATAACTCTGCTACTGAATGGTAATTTGTGCATCTCAGTGCTCAATCCTTTTGAATAGTAGAGATATGCAAGCTTAAGATCACTCAGAGTGCTGTCTCCTCACTGTGCTCAGCCTCACTGGTGACTACAAAGATGTTGTTGGGTGATAGGTTGGACTTGATGATCTCAAAGGTCTTTTCCAACCTGGTTAATTCTATTCTATTCTATTCTATTCTATTCTATTCTATTCTATTCTATTCTATTCTATTCTATTCTATTCTATTCTATTCTATTCTATTCTGTTCTGTTCTAGCTCTACCTGCAGGCACTGGTGGTATGGTTACTTGGAGGACTCCATGAAGAGTGTGCAGCTGAGTGATTTGGGATGACTGAGAGAAAGTAGTTTCTGGAGCATAAGAAGCTGGTTCACAAAGGCCTTTTTGTGTGTGGTGATTGATCTGTGATAAGAGGTACCAGATTGTTCCAGGCTATATGGAATTGTGATTGCTGTGTTCAATCATGCTGTATGTATGGTGTTCAGGGGCAATGCAGACTTCTACACTCTTCAGTCATCCTTGAAGAACCACCTCAAAGTTCACCTCCAGATGTTCAGTTTCCTTTGGCCTTTTCCCCAGCAGCATTATCTCCAAGCCCAAACCACCTAGTATGTCATTAGTCTGTGCCTGTCTGTGCTTAACCAGCCACCAAGCCCTCCCAGGTACCTGGCCATTGGTAACCATACTCATCGGGTTCCTGATATCTACTTGCTGGTTTTATCTGGTCTTCTACTGACATCTAATCATTGACATCCAGTGAAGAACTTGCAGAGCTGTTTGTTCTGTACTAGGCAGGTCTCTGGCTGATAGCTGCTTGCACTGAGGTAGTTCTACACCCAGTGGCAGTGAAGCAAGGCTGAAAAAGTGACATCAGTGATAACGTGCTTCACAGTGAGTCATTAATAACAAGAACTTAGAGGTGACCAAGTTCCTATTAAGCTTAACAGCACTAGGCCTGTTGAGTTAAGTTCAAAAGGTAATTGCTATAGTGACATGTTCACATTTCTGAAGTGCAAAAGCAGTAGTTCCTCTCTGCAAAAGTTAGGATGTTTCTCTTGGAAAAGAGAAGTGAGGAAGGAAGGAAGGAAGGAAGGAAGGAAGGAAGGAAGGAAGGAAGGAAGGAAGGAAGGAAGGAAGGAAGGAAGGAAGGAAGGAAGGAAGGAAGGAAGGAAGGAAGGAAGGAAGGAAGGAAGGAAGGAAGGAAGGAAGGAAGGAAGGAAGGAAGGAAGGAAGGAAGGAAGGAAGGAAGGAAGGAAGGAAGGAAGGAAGGAAGGAAGGAAGGAAGGAAGGAAGGAAGGAAGGAAGGAAGGAAGGAAGGAAGGAAGGAAGGAAGGAAGGAAAGAAGGAAGGAAGGAAGGAAAGAATATCAGCCTGAGGAGATGAAGACACATGCATCACTGATCTAAAGATTAAGATTTTAGCTTGGAGCACATTTGAAAATAGAAACAGGGGGAAAAAATATCCAGGGATTGTCTCTGTATGACACTGCTCAAGCTGCCCACTGCAGTGAGCCCTGCTTGGAGAGGTTTGGTAACATTGCTGAACTCTCCCGAGTGTGCTATCAGGTTTTGGAAATCCCCAAGGTCAGGGCTGACAGCCCAGGTACCCTGTTAATGCTTGGTAATGGCCTTGAAGGATCTTTTCATGGCAGCTTAAACTGGTGGAAGAAGTTGCTCCTGCAGTTTCACCCTTGGCCAAAATGCCAGCCTGAAATGAGATGTAATGTAGCGAGTAAAAAGCAAAATTGGTCCAAAAAAGGGAATCCCCTAAACATCACAGGTTGTAGAATGGTTTGGGTTGGAAGAGACTTTGAAGATTATCTGCTTTGAGCCACCCTGCTGTGAGCAGAGACACCTTTCACTAGATGAGGCTGCTCAAAGGCCCATCCAACCTGCCCACTTCCATGGATCTACATGGCATCTACAAGTTCAATGGGCAACCTATTCCAGTGTCTCACTACCCTCCCAGAAGTGAAGAATTTCTTCCTAATATCTAATCTGAATCTCCCCGTTTTCAATTTGAAACTGTTAACCTTCATCCTATCACTGTACCCTTTGAAAAAGAGCACCCCCCAATCTTTCCTGTAGGCCCTCTTTAAGTACTTGCAGGCTTCTATCATGTTTCTCCTAGAGTCTCCATGACACGCCAACCCACCAGACACTTATTTTAGAATAGAATAGAAATGAATAGAATAGAAATGAATAGAAATGAATAGAAATGAATAGAATAGAATAGAATAGAATAGAATAGAATAGAATAGAATAGAATAGAATACAATACAATACAATACAATACAATACAATACAATACAATACAATACAATACAATACAATTAACCAGGTTGGAAAAGACCTTCAAGATCATCAAGTCCAACCTATCACCCAACACCATCTAATCAACTAAACCATGGCACCAAGTGCCTCATCCAGGCTCTTCCTAAACACCTCCAGTGACGGTGACTCCACCACCTCCCTGGGCAGCACATTCCAATGGCCAATCTCTCTTGCTGGGAAGAACTTCCTAACATCCAGCCTGAACCTCCCCTGGCACAGCTTGAGACTGTGTCCTCTTGTTCTGGTGCTGGGTGCCTGGGAGAAGAGACCAACCCCCACCTGGCTACAATCTCCCTTCAGGGAGTTGTAGACAGCAAGAAGGTCTCCCCTGAGCTTCCTCTTCTCCAGGATAAGCAACCCCAGCTCCCTCAGCCTCTCCTCACAGGGCTGTGCCCCAGACCCCTCCCCAGCTTTGTTGCCTTTTTCTGGACATGTTCCAGCATCTCAACATCTTTCCTAAACTGAGGGGCCCAGAACTGTACACAGGACTCAAGGTGTGGCCTAACCAGTGCTGAATTTCAGGATTGCCCCAGCCAGCTACTTATGTATCCCCACCTTCTACCCCAGTGTCTCTCTCCTAGGACATCTCATAGACCTTCTGGCTTCAGGTGACCCAGATATTTCCCTAGCCTGAAGACAGGTTTGTGCACTTGAGAGCTTGTCTAGCTTTTCTGACTCTACCAGTTGGCCTAATAAAAGATAGCATCTCTACACACACACAATACTGACTTCAAGGAGCCCTTGCATGTAGCTGGTTCTGCCCGAGATAACCTGTCACTCCTCCGGCTTTGTGCTTATCTGTGGGAACAGGGTGTGTGCAGCGGGAGCCTCCCCTGGGTCCCTGGGTTTCCCTCCCTCTTCTGCACCTGAATGCACTCATTGTTTGTGTGTCTTTGTCTGTTAGAGGGAAGGAAGGAGGCCTTAAATGAATTGGGTCAAACAAGTTTTTCAGCTGCATGCAGGTTAGGAGAGGCCACAAGAAAGGAACCACAGCCCTTTGAAGTCAGGCTGATCTTTCTCTTTTTCACAGGCTGTTTTTTAATTCTGACAGTGAGTGATACTTTCTCAGATGGAGATCAGTTCACTGCACACAAGAACAAAGGCTCTCTAAAAACACCACTATCTAAGGGCTCCCTTTGCAATGACATATCAATGATGGAAGGCCAGGAGGCAGCTCCAGTTAAATCAAGTTTATAATAGGGCAAACCTTTCCTCCAGGGCCTTTAACACTACAAAATTCAGGCACTGGGCAAAAATGAGTTTGTCTCTCTATTCCTAAGAAAATAATTTCCCATCAACAGGTGTTAGCAACAAAGAAGAAAATAGATTAACTCTTCCAACAAAGTTGTGGTGATGACATGCCTTCTTCTTCCTGGACATCAGCTTTGAGTTCAGGAGCAGGAACCCTGAGCTTCTGCTGGACAGAACTGCATTTGTCCTTAACCTCTTCACCACCAGTGGGACCTCTGGACTTGCAACTTCTGCTCAAGAAGACATAGCCAATGCCAACCCACACCCTACCCGAAACAGGGCAGCCAAACAAAGATCAACAGGGAAAGACCATGAGCAGTGGTGGCTCCTACCAAACCCCATGTCATTGAGGACGTGTTGTCCCAGAAAACCCTTTGCTCCCCCCTCTTTTGTCCTGGGGATATATTCTGCCAGGATCTTACTAAGGAAAATGATTTTTTTTCCTTTTATCATTTCCATTTAAACCCCCATGTGGCAGATACTTTCAGAATGCTTGGCCATGTTGATGACATTCAATCCATTAAATGACTCAGTGCCTGAGGTCCACAACTGGGATATGTGGTCTCCAGGCTTCACTGATCCCTGGTAAGTGATGTTAAGGAGGTCATTGTTGACCTGGAAAATCCACACTCATCTCTCCTCGTTAGTCTTAGTTTAAAGAATAGAATGTAGAATAGAATAGACCAGGTTGGAAGAGACCTTCAAGATCATTGCGTCCAACCCATCAACCAATCCAACACTACCTAAACAACTAACCCATGGCACCCAGCACCCCATCAAGTCTCCTCCTGAACACCTCCAATGATGGTGACTCCACCATCTCCCCAGGCAGCCCATTCCAATGGGCAATCACTCTCTCTGTATAGAACTTCTTCCTCACATCCAGCCTGAACTTTCCCTGGTGCAGCTTGAGATTGTGTCCTCTTGTTCTGGTACTGGCTGCCTGGGAGAAGAGACCAACCTCTGCCTGTCTACAACCTCCCTTCCAGTAGTTACAGAGAGCAATAAGGTCACCCCTGAGTCTCCTCCTCTCCAGGCTAAGCAACCCCAGCTCCCTCAGTCTCTTCTCATAGGGCTTGTGTTCCAACCCCCTCACCGACTTCGTTGCCCTTCTCTGGACACCTTCCAGCAAGTCATCTTTCTGTTTTCCTTGGGGTACAAAGAGGGTCCTCTGGCAGAGTCTGTGGAGTTATGTGAAGTTTTCTGTTCAACTTAAACGGTCTCAAAAGCATGGGCTGGGTCTTCTCCTTCTAGATAAATGTCTAGGCAATGAGTTGTAAACTCACATGTTCTCTCTGCCTCTCTCTCTCTCCACCAGTTAATTATTTTATACAAAACAGAGAAAGAAGCTGAACAAGCCCCACTCCAGAATAACTTGCCAGGTGGCTTCTCTCCTCAAAGCTGGGAAGGGGTCTTCAAGGTCTTCTCAAGCACGTCCAAAGGAGTGTGCTAACCCATGGGTTACTGAGTAAAAAGGCAAAGCTTCCCTATGGCACTATTTTGCAAGAAATGATTAGCTTGCACATTATTCTGCAGGAGATGGTCCAGGAGGAAGACTGCACCTCGTGGCTGCTTGGTAGTCACCTGCTCCTCATGGTCTCTCATTTGCCTCCCCCAGCCAGATCAGAATCATAGAATCAATAAGGTTGGAAAAGACCTCAAGGATCATCAAGTTCAACCTGTCACCCAACACCTCATGACTACTAGACCATGGCACAAAGTGCCATGTCCAATCCCCTCTTGAATAGCTCCAGGGACGGTGACTCCACCACCTCCCTGGGTAGCACATTCCAACAGCTAACAGCTCTTTCTGGGAAGAACTTTCTCCTCACCTTGAGTCTAAACCTCCCCTGGCACAGCTTGAGACTGTGTCCTCTTGTTCTGGTGCTGGTTGCCTGGGAGAAGAGACCAAGCCCCTCCTGGCGAGGCAGCTCACACAAGCAGCCACTCAGGCCATACTCTTCTAAAGCATTTCCATGTCTGCAAAGGAGGCTCTGCAGTTACATTTTGAGCCAGGCTGAAGAGCTGGCATCACAGAACCAGGATTTCTTCCAAACCTCCACTGGGCCTCCCTATGGACGTTTCTGGAAATGCCAGGACTCTTCCTGAGGGAGCCTTTCTGGTACAAATAACAGAACCTACAGAAAGGTTAACGTCAAAAGAGCTCTGGAGCAGGAGCATCTGCAGGGGATGCATAGCCAGGAGTTCAGTGTCACCCGCTCTGTGCAGCTGTCCTGTGGCTGATGTAAAAGTCAGTATTTTGAAAAGGTCAAAAAGGCAATTAAAGAGACCAAAGAGTAGCCCTTTCCAGCACTGAAGCAGATGCTCAGCCAAATCATTTGCCTGTGAGATTGTATTTCCTTAAGGTTTATTAACTATTAAGTGTTTTTAGGGACGGGATCATAAAGATAATGAGCTGAAGGACAAGTACAGTCAGGATTCCTTCACAAATTATTCCTGTTGGGTTAGAGGAGTGTTTGAAAAGCAAAATGCTTTGTTATGATTTTACAACAGGGGACCCTGAGCTCATCCCTGGCAGCTCATCTCTGCTTTAACTTGCTGGAGAAGCCAGGTAACCTGCTGGGTTAAGGGAAAGCTGAGCAAAGCAGCTGCATTGAGCCTGCAGCAGGATAATTTGCGAGGACTTTCTCCCTTGCAGCAATGACAGCTTAAAATATTTCTGCACTCCCCACCCTGGCTGCTCACTACAACACCTTGTGCTCTTCAGTCATCCTGGCATTCAAACCCCATGCAGTGTTACAGGCTGGGGCCAGAGTGGCTGGAGAGCAGCCAGGCAGAAAGGGACCTGGGGGTACTGGTTGAGAGCAGGTTGAACATGAGCCTGCAGTGTGCCCAGGAGGCCAAGAAGGCCAAGGGCATCCTGGCCTGCATCAGGAACAGTGTGGCCAGCAGGAGCAGGGAGGTCATTCTCCCCCTGTACTCAGCACTGGTCAGGCCACACCTTGAGTCCTGTGTCCAGTTCTGGGCCCCTCAGTTTAGGAAAGATGTTGAGGTGCTGGAAGGTGTCCAGAGAAGGGCAACAAAGCTGGGGAGGGGTCTGGAGCACAGCCCTGTGAGGAGAGGCTGAGAGAGCTGGGGTTGCTTAGCCTGGAGAAGAGAAGGCTCAGGGGAGACCTTCTTGCTGTCTACAACTACCTGAAGGGAGGTTGTAGACCGATGGATGCTGGTCTCTTCTCCCCGGCAGCCAGTACCAGAACAAGAGGACACAGTCTCAGGCTGCGCCAGGGGAGGTTTAGGTTGGATGTTAGGAAGAAGTTCTATACAGAGAGAGTGATTGCCCACTGGAATGGGCTGCCTGGGGAGGTGGTGGAGTCACCATCATTGGAGGTGTTCAGGAGGAGACTTGATGGGGTGCTTGGTGCCATGGGTTAGTTGTTTAGGTGGTGATGGATTGGTTGATGGGTTGGACACAATGATCTTGAAGGTCTCTTCCAACCTGGTTTATTCTATTCTATGTAACTCCCTGAAGGAAGGTTGTAGACAGGTGGGGGTTGGCCTCTTCTCCCAGGCAACCAGCACCAGAACAAGAGGACACAGTCTCAAGCTGTGCCAGGGGAGGTTTAGGCTGGAGGTTAGGAAGAAATTCTTCCCAGAAAGAGAGATTGGCCATTGGAATGGGCTGCCCAGGGAAATGGTGGAGTCACCATCACTGGAGGTGTTTAGGAAGAGCCTGGATGAGGCACTTGGTACCATGGTTTAGTTGATTAGATGGTGTTGGGTGATAGGCTGGACTCAATGATCTCGAAGGTCTTTTCCAACCTGGTCTATTCTATTCTATTCTATTCTATCCTATCCTATCCTATCCTATCCTATCCTATCCTATCCTATCCTATCCTAAACTAATAAAGTCCTGTTGTCAGTGACCTGACTTGACAGATGTACATAGGGACCAGAAAAATGATTTTTAGAACTGCTGAATTTTCACACCTTCCTTTGTTTGTTTGTTTGTTTTCATTCCTGGAGGATTAAAACACACTTTTCTGCTTATTTCAATCACCAATTCTCTTCTGCATCATGGATGAAGAAGTCATTGAGCTGAGCAAATGGAAATGAAGGGAATAGTCTCCCTATATCTGCAGGAAAGTCACCTTCTGTGGAAAGCTGTATTAGTTGTTCAGGGCTTGGTGTGCTTTGCCTTGACTGTGACTGCTCCACTGAGCTGGTAGGGTTTGCAAATTTGGTAATTAAGGAAATTTAGTGGAGTGTAATAAGCATAGGACTCCCAAGAATCTGTAATCCTTCATTGTTAAAGGTATGTAATTTAAATACCAAAATAAATGCTCTAAGTAAACCCCATTAACACAGATGACTTTTGGTCTCCATCCTGCTGGCTTACTGTGTCCCCAGTAGGAAATGATAATGTCTGAACTGTGTATAAGGGAGGTCAGAGTCCATGGGGGAAAATGAGGCTTGTTCAGCTCCCTGACCTGGACTGTGGGGCCAAGCTCTGGAGCTCTCTGGGGAGGAGTGATTGAACATTGCAGCCAGCAGGTCAAGGGAGGTGATTCTGCCTCTCCACTCCAGTCCAGTGACACCTCCCTAACACTGCTGTGTCCAGCGGTGAAGTCTTCAGCACAGGAAAGACAGCTATCTACTGGAGCAGGTCTGAAGGAGGCCTTATCATCAGAGTGTTGGAACACCTCTGCTATGAGGACAGGCTGAGAAAGTTGGGATTGTTCAGCCTGAAGAAGAGAATGTTCATGGGAGACCTTACTGCAGACTTTCAGTGCCTGAAGGTGGTCTACAGGAAAGATTGGGAGTGCCTTTTTAGCAGGGCTGGTTATGACAGGGCAAGGGTGATGTTTTAAACCAAGAGGGGAAATTTAGACTGGACAGAAGGAAGAAAATCTCTGTGTTGAGGATGGTGAAACACTGCCACAGGTTGCCCAGGGAGGTGGTGGAAATCCTATCCCTGGAAACATTCCGGGTCAGGTTGGAGAGTGCTATAAGCAAGCTGGTCTAGTTGAACATGTCCTTGCTCACTGCAGGGGACTTAGACTACATTACCTTTAAACCAATCTAAACCAACCTAAACCAATCTATGAGCACACCCACCACTTTCCTACAGTGCACTCATCCAGACAGTCTGGCTGAACTGGGAGCCTTGAGAAAGTTACTGGTGATCCAAGTAGCAGGAATGGCACTTCCCACTACAACCTATGCGCAGCATGGATGTCAAGGGCTCAGTTCAGCTCCCTAAAGATACATCTCCAGTGCCATGTGAGATGTTGAGATGGAGCCTAGTGGGCATGACAGTGGGCTCACAGGAGACATGTCATGACTGTAGGCACCGCCAGAGATGACCTCAACAATTCTGTTAACACAGGAGAGCACCATTCAGGCAACTCAGAAGCCCATGAGCCTGAGCTATAGTCACACTCCTTTCCAGGGAGGATGTGAGATAGGCAGATCATGAGGCTCCAGTTACTGTGCCTGCTTCAATTCATGCTTCCCCTTGCAGAGGAAACAATCCTGAAGCCTGAAGGACTCCTGGGCAAAGCAGCTGGATGGAATCAACAAAGAAACCCTCGGGGTCTCTGAGCTAGGGCAGATGATACCTGGCTCCTGCCTCATCACCATCAGAACCATGGGTGCAGATGCATCCAGAGCAGCAGAGGCTGGGCAGGGGGTAGGGCTGAAGCTCTTTGTAGTCTGATTGTTCCCAGATATCGTGTGATGCATTAAAATACTTGGCACACTGGGGAAACACAGGCTTGTGTTCACAAAGCTCTGAGCATGGAGAGCATTGAGAATACTCATCCTGGTCTCTGCCTTCCTGTCCTCCCTGATGGGGACATGCCATTCCACCAACTCCAGATACCTCATATAAGCAACTTAAAGCCACAGGACCCTCCTGCTGCTCAGTCCCCTCCTGCCCCCACTTTCATGTTTCTGGATTGTACCTGCTTGCTCACAGCCACCCCCAGAGGAGGCCAGCAACAAGCCCATCTGAGAAATGGCACCCATCCCTTTGCATGGAGGAGCCTAAGCGGGATTCTCTGCAGAGTTGTGCTAAAGCTCTTTCTCTCCTGGAGGCAAAATCCTCATTCCCAAAGTACACTTCAGCCAATTACCCTGGCCCAGAGCCTGGGAACAAGAGACTATTGCTAAACTCAGACAGCCTCTTGAACTAGGGCTGCCGCTCCGTGCCATTTCCCCGCGAGGCAGTTTGTGTCAACGCCTCCATTCTTCACAACCTTGCCTCCACTGGATGGCAAGAGAGGGTTTTTGGCATCTGGTCTGCAGCGTTATAAAGGAAGACAATCTCTCTGCTGGGACAAGAGAGAGGCAGACGCTATCTGCACTGGAGTCCACGGGGCATGCTGTAGGGCTTTGTCCAGACACGCAGCACAAGCTTTAGATGTCAGAAGAAGGGTGCCAGGAGGAGTAGCCCAGAGCTCCAGTCAGCTTACCTTGCATCTCTGCAATGCCAGATGGCAAACGCTCCCATGGCCACCCTGGATCTGTCAGTGCCAGCTGAAAGTCCCCTAGACATGCTCCTGAGGCGTCCCTGCTTTCCCTCAGAAACCGCCTCTGGGATGACGGCACAGCGACCAAACCCTGAATCTGCTACTGCTCTCCCTGAACTGACTATGAGAAGAAACTCTCCCTGCATGGGAAGATTGCTTAGCTCAGAAGGTGATCCAGTGTTGAGGGCAACTGCCCTTCCTTGGTTGGATAGCTGCACTCACAGGGTAGAGATAATAATGATGATGATGATGATGATGATGATGATAATAATAATAATAATAATAATAATAATAATAATAATAATAATAATAATAACAACAACAACAACAACACAAACCAACAACCAGGTTGGAAGAGACCTTCAAGGTCATCGTGTCCAACCCCTCAACCAATCCAACCCACCTAAACAACTAACCCATGGCACCAAGCACCCCATCAAGTCTCCTCCTGAACACCTCCAATGATGGTGACTCCACCACCCCCCCGGGAAGCCCATTCCAATGGGCAATCACTCTCTCTGTATAGAACTTCTTCCTCACATCCAGCCTAAACCTCCCCTGGCGCAGCCTGGGACTGTGATCAATGGCTTGATGTCCAGATGGAGATCAATGATCGAGTGGTGGCCCTCTGGGGTCTGTACTGGGAACAGCACTGTTTATTATCTTCTTCAGTAACATACACAGTTGGATTGACTTCACCCTCAGCAATCTTGAGGATAATACCAAGCTGAGTTGTGAGTTTGACACACCTGAAGGACAGCATGCCATCCAGAGGCACCTGAAAAAGCTTGAAAAGTGGGGCTACTGTGAACCTTATGAGGTTCAACAAAGCAAAGTGCAAGGTCCTGCACGTGGGTAAGGGCAATCCCTGGCATCAGTACTGGTTGCGGTATGAAAGGATTAAGACCAGCCCCGCTGAGAAGTACTTGGGGGTACTGGTGGATGAAAAGCTGGACACAAGCTGGTGTCTTGGGTTATTAGAGCAATACAAGCCCTAAAACTGCTCTCAAAGGAGTTAAAGAAAACTCCACACAAGATTTGGAGAGAAATACAGAATATATTGGAAGATTAGATGGAAGGTGCTATTAACAACTACAAACTGCAATGCAAAGCACTGCAAAAACATATGAAATACACAAACCCATCTTAACACAGAACCCCATCAGGCTAAAGCCTTCCCCAAAACCAGACCCAAAACCCCAGTGCTCTTTCTTCCCCCCTCCTGATTAGAATAGAATTAACCAGGTTGGAAGAGACCTTCGAGATCATCGCATCCAACCTATCATCCAACACCATCTAATCAGCTAAACCATGGCACCAAGCACCCCATCCAGTCTCCTCCTAGGAGGATTGCTAGGCTAGTTCAGGCTGGCCAGTCCCAAACTGCTCTCCCACCTCCCATTTTTGTTTCCTCCCCAAGGCCACACCACCTAAGGCATGATTGTGCAGTAAAAACACCAGGAGACAAGAGATTGAGCCTCCCAGGAGAAGAAAGGGAAGAAAGAGGAAGAGCTGGCTTTGCTGCCAGCTTAAAGTAAGATAACAGAATTATGGGATGTTATAAACAAAAATTCATCATATCCTGGGTCCACCCCTGGGACTTGATCCTTAACTTGTGGTGTCCCCCAGGGATCAGTGCTGGGCCCCATGCTCTTTAGTATCTTTACTGATGGTCTGGATGAGGGGATTGAGTCAGTCATCAGCAAGTTTGCAGATGACACCAAGTTAGGAGAAGATGTTGGTCAGTTAGAGGGTAGAGAGGCTCTGCAGCAGGACCTTGACCAACTCGACAGATGGGCAGAGACAAAGGGCATGAGATAGAACACACCTAAGTGCTGGGCTCTGCACATTGGCCACAGCAACCCCATGCAGAGCTACAGGCTGGGGTCAGAGTGGCTGGAGAGCAGCCAGGCAGAAAGGAACCTGGGGGTGCTGGTTGATAGTAGGCTGAACATGAGCCTGCAGTGTGCCCAGGAGGCCAAGAAGGCCAATGGCATCTTGGCCTGTATCAGGAACAGTGTGGCCAGCAGGAGCAGGGAGGTCATTCTGCCCCTGTACTCAGCACTGGTTAGGCCACACCTTGAGTCCTGTGTCCAGTTCTGGGCCCCTCAGTTTAGGAAAGATCTTGAGATGCTGGAAGGTGTCCAGAGAAGGGCAACAAAGCTGGGGAGGGGTTTGGAGCACAGCCCTGTGAGGAGAGGCTGAGGGAGCTGGGGTTGCTTAGCCTGGAGAGGAGGAGGCTCAGGGGAGACCTTCTTGCTGTCTACAGCTACCTGAAGGGAGGTTGTAGCCAGTGGGGGTTGGTCTCTTTTCCCGGGCAACCAGCATCAGAACAAGAGGACACAGTCTCAAGATGTGCCAGGGGAGGCTTAGGCTGGATGTTAGGAAGAAATTCTTCATAGAGAGAGTGATTGCCCATTGGATTGTGCTGCCTAGGGAGGTGGTGGAGTCACCGTCACTGGAGGTGTTTAGGAAGAGACTGAATGGGGTGCTTTTTGCTATGGTTTAGTTGATTAGATGGTGTTGGATGAAAGGTTGGACTTGATGATCACAAAGGTTTCTTCCAACCTGGTCTATTCTATTCTATTCTATTCTATTCTATTCTATTCTATTCTATTCTATTCTATTCTATTCTATTCTATTCCCTGGAGGATCCATCTCTATGATTGTGTGCTCTTGCAGCCCAGAAGGCAAATCACATCCTGGGCTGAATCAAATGATTTGTGGCAAGCAGGACAAGGAAGGTGATTCTGCTCCTCTGCTCTGTTCAGACCTCAACAGCAGTGCTGTGTCCAGCTCTGGAGTCCTCAGCACAGGAAAGGATCTGTTGGAGTAGGTCCAGAGAAGGAGTCAAAATTATTAGAGGGCTGAAACATCTCTGCTATGAGGACAGGATGAAAGAGTTGGGGGAGAAAAGGAGACTCTGGGGAGACCTTACTGTGCCCTCCAGGTACTTAAAGGGGGGCTGTAAGAAAGAAAGGGCCAGTCATTTCAGCAGGGCCTGTTGTGACAGGACAAGGGGTGATAGTTTTAAGCTAAACCAGAGGAGATTCAGACTAGGTATAAGGAAGAAGTTGTTTATAATGAGGAGAGTGAAACACTGGCACAGGTTGCCCAGAGAGCTGGCAGATGCCTCATCCCTGGAAACATTCCACATCAGGCTGGACAGAGCTCTGAGCAACTTGGTCTAGTGGAAGATACCCCTACTCACTATAGGGGGATTTGACTATATGACCTTTGAAGATCCCTTCCAACCTCTAAATCATTCTATGATTCCTGCCCTTGACACTGAAGCAAATCACTTCTGAAGGAGCAAGGCAGAGGATGCCTGTTCCTGTAACTCTCGTGGGAGCTGCTTCATCGTTATTACTTTCTAGGCCAGGTTGTGCTATACTTCTCATAAAGAGATCTTGGAACAGAAGCCCTATGAGGAGATACTGAGGGAGCTGGGGTTGCTTAGCCTGGAGAGGAGGAAACTCAGGGGTGACCTTATTGCTCTCTATAACTACCTGAAGGGAGGTTGTAGACAGGTGGATGTTGGTCTCTTCTCCCAGGCAGCCAGTACCAGAACAAGAGGACACCGTCTCAGGTTGCACCAGGGGAGGTTTAGGCTGGATGTGAGGAAGAAGTTCTATACAGAGAGAGTGGTTGCCCATTGGAATGGGCTGCCTGGGGAGGTGGTGGAGTCATCACCATTGGAGGTGTTCAGGAGGAGACTTGATGGGGTGCTTGGTGCCATGGGTTAGCTGTTTAGGTGGGTTGGTTGATGGGTTGGACATGATGATTTTGAAGGTCTCTTCCAACCTGGTTGATTCTATTCTATTCTATTCTATTCTATTCTATTCTATTCTATTCTATTCTATTCTATTCTATTCTATTCTATTCTATTCTATTATCTTTAACAGCACCCATCTATTTCTTACCCATCCAACACCTCTCACACTCACCTCCCTGAATCTCTCTCCTCACTTCTCCAGCTGCCAGTGCTGGATCCAGCCATTTCATACTCAGCCCTTTGCAGCCTTGGTCTGGATTGTTCCTGCTGCAGATAGTCAGAGAGCAAAGCTGCAATCTGTGACCAGATCTGTTGAGCATATGCAAAAGATGATTTGCAAAGCTTATAACCAATTCAGAATCCAGCAGATTTTCCTGGAAGTGGCAAATGACAATGTGTGTGTGTTTTTTTTGACAGCAGGACCAAATTTCATGCTCTTTCTTCAGTAAAGACATGGAGGCTTTTCTTTCTTAGAACAGTTTCATGGAATTATTTGTTTCCAAAATCCAGGCACAACACTGTGCTTCGCCCTCATTCTTGGAAATGGGCAAAATAATATGGCTGAAACTTTCCAGGGAACTTCAGCCTAAGGCAGACATCTGGCATGGATATTTTTTTTTTTTTTTTTTTTTTTGCCCAAACAACTACAGTTTGATGCCATTATAAACCAAATTACCAGTGCCTTAAGTGCTGGGCTATGCTATGCTGGTAACTGGATAGGCTGGGGACTTGCACTGGCCATGGACAATGCTCTCTAAAAATGAAGCTTTAGGGGCTTCTGCTCTAGGAAGAGGTAAGGGAGAGCATAGCCACGAGAGGGAGTGCAGTTCCTTACTCTTACCAAGCAGCACTGCTAACCACACCAGCCCTCAGGCTGCAAGCTGTGCTTCAGCTGTGGACTGATGCAGGCCATGAGATGTGCTGAGTCTCAGCCTGTGACACTTAGGAAGCAAAGGATGAAGAACCCAAGTGATCACAGTATCACAGTATCACCAAGGTTGGAAGAGACCTCAAAGATCATCGAGTTCAACCTGTCACCACAGACCCCACAACTAGACCATGGCACCAAGTGATGATTGTGTCACATCTAACACACAGCCCATTCACCATGCCAGGCTATTTCATCGCTGGATAATTATGTCTCCAAAGTCAAAAACATAGATGGAAAGAGACAAGGAGGTTCAAAGAGGTCTGAAGTCTTAGATCAGTTTAGGAACTGGCTGGAGGTTGAGCCCAGAGAGTGGTGGTGAATGGTGTCACATCCAGCTGGCAGCCAGGCACTAGTGGTGTGCCCCAAGGATCAGTGCTGGGCCCCATCCTGTTCAATAACTTTATTGGTGATCTAGATGAGGGCATTGAGTCCATCATCAGTAAGTTTGCAGATGACACCAAGCTGGGGGCAGGAGTTGAGGAGCTAGAGGGTAGGAGAGCTCTGCAGAGGGACCTTGACAGGCTGGACAGATGGGCAGAGTCCAAGGGCAGGAGATTTAACACATCCAAGTGCCAGGTTCTGCACATTGGCCACAGCAACCCCATGCAGTGCTATAGGCTGGGGTCAGAGTGGCTGGAGAGCAGCCAGCGAGAGAGGGACATAGGGGTACTGGTTGATAGGAGGCTGAACATGAGCCTGCAGTGTGCCCAGGTGGCCAAGAAGGCCAATGGCATCCTGGCCTGCATCAGGAACAGTGTGGCCAGCAGGAGCAGGGAGGTCATTCTGCCCCTGTACTCTGCACTGGTTAGGCTGCACCTTGAGTACTGTGTCCAGTTCTGGGCTCCTCAGTTTAGGAAAGATGTTGAGATGCTCAAGGTATCCAGAGAAGGGCAACAAAGCTGGGGAGGGGTCTGGAGCACAGCCCTGTGAGGAGAGGCTGAGGGAGCTGGGGTTGCTTAGCTTGGAGAAGAGGAGGCTCAGGGGAGACCTTCTTGCTGTCTACAGCTACCTGAAGGGAGGTTGTAGCCAGGTGGGGGTTGGTCTCTTCTCCTAGGCAAGCAGCACCAGAACAAGAGGACACAGTCCCAAGCTGTGCCAGGGGAGGTTCAGGCTGGATGTTAGGAAGAAGTTCTTCATAGAAAGAGAGATTGCCCATTGGATTGTGCTGCCCAGGGAGGTGGTGGAGTCACCATCACTGGAGGTGTTTAGGAAGAGCCTGGATGAAGTACTTGGTGCTATGGTTTAGTTGATTAGATGGTGTTGGGTGATAGGTTGGACTCAGTGATCTCGATGGTCTCTTCCAACCTGGTTATTTCTGTTCTATTCTATTCTATTCTATTCTATTCTATTCTATTCTATTCTATATGTAACAGTAACAGGTAGGGTTCACAAGGGTAAGGAACAAGGATGGATGGAAGAAATAAAAATATGAAATACACAACCAGTCCTTTGCAAAGGCAGAGATGGAGCAGGGAGGACCATGTGGCAGAGAAGCAGGGGAGCCAGTGGCAGTCCTCGTCTAGCCAAAGGCAGGGGCCAAGAGAGCTCATGGCTGCAGTGTCCTCCTTTTTATAGGCTTGCTGGGCAGGGAGGGGGATTGGAGCAGACTAATTCAGTTTCCCAGGGGGAAAACCCCCTGCAGGGAGGGCAATGCTCTCACAAGCCCCCCCCCCCCCCCCAACCCCCTGCTTCCAGGATGGGCATAACCCATCACAGCATGTTTTACTCTGTGGGCAGAATATGCTGAGATCTTAAACAAGGACATCACCTTTGATACAGGTTGGTAACTTTAGGCTGCTGTGGCAACAGTCATCAGAAGAGGTTTGAGCTGATGCACTTCATCTCGTGGTTTGGGCTGTCTTCCAGTACACACTTGGACAGTCACAGCGGTTCTAGCTGAGGGGCAGCTGACTTAATCCACCATATTTCAAGTGCATTTGCTCAGGAACCTCATCTCACTGAGCCTTGACAGGCATAGGCAGGGAAATTCTGCAGGTGCTGGACTAGCCACAAGAGGGGGGTCACAGTGAATCCAAGAGCTGTGGAAAAGTGAGGGGAAAGCACACCAGAGCCACAGACCTCAGAGGCAGAGACATCCCCGCTCCGGATACCCTATCTCCCCATCACAAACCAATTTCCTTAACCAACATCTGATGCTGCATTTAAAATTATGACTTTGACCACTGGAAAAATAAGAGCATCTCTTTATACTAAGTATTAACTGTACAGCCTTTGAAAAATAGGTATTTCATAGAATCAGGGAATTGCTTAGATCTTCAGGTCCAACTGTTAATCCAGCACTGAAAATTCCATCATGTCCCTCAGTGCCACAGCTACACGTCTTTCAAATACCTCCAGGGATGATTACTCCACCACTACGCACTGTCTAGAACTCCCTGAAGGGAGGTTGTAGCCAGGTGGGGGTTGGTCTCTTCTCCTAGGCAACCAGCACCAGAACAAGAGGACACAGTTCCAGCTGTGCCAAGGGAGGTTTAGGCTGGATGTTAGGAAGAAATTCTTCCCAGAAAGAGAGACTGGCCATTGGGATGTGCTGCCCAGGGAGGTGGTGGAGTCACCATCATTGGAGGTGTTTAAGAAGAGCCTGGATGAGGCACTTGGTGCCATGGTTTAGTTGATTAGATGGTGTTGGGTGGTAGGTTGGACTCGATCTCAAAGGTCTTTTCCAACCTGGTTAATTCTATTCTATTCTATTCTATCCTATTCTAGGCATCCTATTCCAGGGCTTGGCAACCCTTTTGGTGAAGAAACTTTTTCCTAAAGTCCAATCTAAAGATGGCACAATTTGAGGCCATTTCCACTCATCCCATTGATTGTTACCTGGGAGAAGACATCAACATCCACCTCGCTACAACCTCCTTCCAAGTAGTTGTCGAGAGCTACAAGGTCTCCCATGGCTATAAGGTCTCTCATCAGCTTCCTTTTTCTCCAGGACAAATCACTCCATTTCCCTCAGCTGCTTCTCATAAGGCTTGTGCTTGAGCCTCTTCATCAGCTTCATTGCTCTCCTTTGAACACACTCCAGCAGTTCAGTGTCTTTCCTCTAGTGAGGTGCCCCAAACTGAATACAGTATTTGAGGTGTGACCTCACCGGTGCTGAATACAGGAGTGCTGAAATTATCACAGCGTCATAGCACTCTTTGTTTATGTTTGTATTAACCAAAGCACACACATCCATAGAATAGAACAGAATAGAACAGTATAGAATAGCATAGCATAGCGTAGCATAGCATAGCATAGCATAGCATAGAATAGAATAGAATAGAATAGAATAGCATAAACCAGGTTGGAAAAGACTTTTGAGATCATCAAGTCCAAACTATCACCCAACACCATCTCATCAACTAAACCATGGCACCAAGTGCCTCATTCAGGCTCTTCCTAAATACCTCCCTGGGCAGCACATTCCAATGGGCAATCTCTCTTTCTATGAAGAACTTCTTCCTAACATCCAGCCTAAACTTCCCCTTGGCACAGCTTGAGACTGTGTCCTCTTGTTCTGGTGCTGCTTGCCTGGGAGAAGAGACCAACCCCCACCTGGCTACAACCTCCCTTCAGGGAGTTGCAGACAACAATAAGGTGTGCCCTGAGCCTCCTCTTCTCCAGGCTAAGCAACCACAACTCCCTCAGCCTCTCCTCACAGGGCTGTGCTCCAGATCCCTCCCCAGCTTTGTTGCCCTTCTCTGGACACCTTCCAGCATCTCAACATCTTTCCTAAACTGAGGGGCCCAGAACTGGACACAGGACTAACCTTACCCAGAGTAACTCTCTAGTCTTACAGTTGGGCCAAAAATGCACTTTATTCTCTTATGCTCTGCCTTTTATTTCTGACCTAGAGTTGAACACATGAGTATCACATAGGTATCAGTATCACAGTATCACCAAGGTTGGAAGAGACCTCAAAGATCATCGAGTCCAACCTGTCACCACAGACCTCATGACTAGACCATGGCACCAAGTGCACGTCCAATCCCCTCTTGAACACCTCCAGGGATGGTGACTCAAGTGTCTCGATGTCCTTCTTAAACTGAGGGGCCCAGAACTGGACACAGGACTCAAGGTGCGGCCTAACCAGTGCAGAGTACAGGGGCACAATGACCTCCCTGCTCCTGCTGGCCACACTATTCCTAATGCAGGCCGGAATGCCATTGGCCTTCTTGGCCATCTGGCCACACTGCTGGCTCATATTTAGGTGTCACTCCCAGGTCCCTCTCTGTTTGGGAGCTCTTATCATGGTGAGGAGGTGAGGCTTAAGCTATTAGGTAATTACTGTTAGCTGTCATGGGCATAGGAAGATGCTGCACAGCCAAGCAGGATCTGTCTTTCCCCTTTCAAAAGGGTGGCACACAGACACACTAGTCATGGCAACTGTCATCTTGGGTGTGATCAGCCAGGTTTTTAATTGGTTTGCAGATGTTGTGTCCTGGCCATATATATTATTTTCACTTAAGTTTATGTCAGCAGGAAGAGGATTCTACTAAATTTATCCCCTGTGCAGTTGCACAGTCCTTGAAGGGTATTTTTAATAGGAGGGAAACCTCATCCACAAAAAGCCTCTCATTTCAGGCCTACAAATGAGATATTTTCCAGTCCAGTTTAACTCCAACCCTGCCCCTTCCTTCCACAAGCCTCAAATGACTGTTTTCTCCTGATTCTTTGGTCATTGTGTAAGTGTGATATTCCCTGGCAGAGCCTACAAAAGAGCTGGGGAGGAACATGGTTCCTGCCTCTTTGGCGCCTTTGAGGGTTAAAGCCAGGATGGGGTTTGTGCCTAAAGCAACATCCTTCACGCAAATGCCAGTGTAACACAAATTCTGCTCTGAGGAGAGGCAAATGTCAAAAATTAAGTTATTCTTCTGCTTGACTCACAAACCCAAGTAGCATGCAAATAAAGAGGAGCCATCTGTTCAGTCCCTGGGCCATTTCAAGTCAAGCATCGAGTGCCAGCTTCAACTCCCAGTTACATCAGGTCAGCCCTGCTGGCTGGCCTCCACAGGACATGCTCAGCCTTGCCCAGGACTGCCTGTCATGGCACAAGTGTCTGTAACCCTTCACACTCCTCTTGAGTAAAACTGGCATTTTTGTTGCTGGTGCTGCTGTCAGCTGCTCACACTCAGATTCAAGGCTTTCCTACTTCCAGGGAACTTCACAAGCAGGATTTCAGGATTCCTCCTTGGTTAGTTCCTTCACTGCACACATCAGGCCAGGTTTCTTGCTGCCCCATGATGCTTCAGAGATGCATCAGGGCAGTTTACAGAAAGAGAGAATCACAAAATGGTGGTGGTTGGAAGGGACCTCTGGAGATCATCTAGTCCAATTCCTGAGATGCTAAAGCATCTTCACCTAGAGCAGTTGCCCAGCATCATCTCCAGGCAGGTTGTGAATCTCTTCAGAGAGGGAGGTTCTACAACTTCTCTGGGCAGCCTGTTCCATTGCTCTGTCACCCTCACAGTAGACAAATTTTTCCTCCTGTTCAGGCAGAACTTGTGTTCCAGTTTGTGCCCATTGCCTCCTGTCCTGTTGCTGGGCAGCACTGCAAGAGTCTGTCCTCCTTCTCTTGACACTTGTCTTTTAGCATTGATAAGCATTGAGTTGGTGCATTGATCTGAAGTCAGATTTCTCACTGGCTCTGATAAAGCCTGTGCTGCACCCACGGCTGCCTTCCTGCATCTCCAGGGATACTTTATTATCAGCAGCATTAATGCAGCCTTTGAAGAGCACACTGAAAACACAGACCTGTTGGGCTAAACATCATTGGAGGAAGAGAGAATTACCACCTCACTGAGAGGAGGCAAAATGAAAGGAGACCCGACCATGCTGCAGAAAGATGCAGTAATGTTCATAAGCTGGCCATGATGCAGTCTTTAAGCATTACCTTGAGATAATCATTACACCTGACAAAGCCTGACCCTGTAACTTGCGCTTGTACATCCTGAAGGACTTTGACTGTATTAAGCCATAGAATCATAGATTGAGTTGGGTTGGAAGGGACCTTTCAAGGTCATCTCGTCCAACTGCCCTGCAGAGAACTGGGACACATTCAGATACATTGGGCTGCTCAGAGACTTGTCCAGCCTGAATCACAGAACCACAGGATGTTAGGTGCTGGAAAGGACCTCGAAAGATCATCTGGTCCAGCCCTGCTGCCAGAGCAGGATCACAGGCATGCATCCAGGCAGGTTTTGAATATCTCCAGAGAGAGAGTCCACAACCCCGCTGGGCAGCCTGTACCAGTGTTCCATCAACCTCACAGTGAACATTTCTTTCTTCACGTTTCTATGGAACTTCCTGTGCCTCAACTTCCACCCATTGCCCCTTGTTCTGACCTTAAATGTTTCTAGGGATGGGGCATCTACCACCTCTCTAGGAAACCTGTGCCAGTGTTTTACCACCCTCATTTTGAAATGAGACATGCTGCTGGCTGGTACCTGTGGGTGGACTGAGCTGTAACATGCCCACATTGCAGGCTGGACTTGATTCAGACTAAGACTGTCTTGATCCTGGCCAGAGCTCCAGATACGCTTTGGTGCTATCCCTCCAAAGTCTGGGGCTGGGGATTTGCCTAACACAAACCTGAAGGCTTATGGAGCTGGAGAACAGATGCAGGCATGCTGAAGCAACCACAAAACACTTGCTGAGAGGTAGCACCAGGAGGTAAGTGGAGAGCTTTTACAATGAGAATCACTTGCTGAGCTCCATCTCATGGCATATTAAGTAGTATGAATCAAAGACTGAAAATGCAGGGCATGTCTTGCCCTACAAAAACACCATTAACCACTTTACCTCCTAAGTAATGATTTGCTATTGATTATGTGCATGAAGATGAGGTATCTCCCTGTCTCTCCTGCCAATTTCCACACTCTCAATCACATTACAAGCAAATGGCAGAGTTGAGCCATCTCTAACAGAACTGAGTTACACACAACAGGTGACATCCTTGCTGTCTGGGATGCTGTCTTTCCAGATTTGAAAAGGGGTGGCAGGGCCAGATGCTGGTAAAAAAGAACTACCATGAGTCTCTGCCAAGGTGAGGGGATGAACTGAGTCCAAGGTCCACTTGGAAACAGCAGGAGTGAAGACTGGAAACAAGGCTACAACATAGGTCTGACACTGATCCAAGACACAGGGCCCCAGGCAAGACTACAAACAGGTGCTCCTACAGCACAGCTCAGGCAAGATGCGCAGGCCTGAGCTTTAGTGGAGCCTCTGGACTGATGGTATTATAGGTGTCAGACGCATGGGTGGAGGCAAGGTTGGTCAGGGTATTTAAGACTCGTTAGTGCACTCAGGACCCTGACACACCTAGATGCAAAGTGGAGGAGGAGATGTTCTCTCAGGCTGTCCTGAGAGAATTGGGATTGTTAAGTCTGGAGAAGAGATGGCTTCAGAGGAGAACTTACTGTGGCCTTCCAGTATTTAAAGAGGGCCTATAAGAAAGGTGGGGAGAGTCTTTTCAGCATGGACCTTCTATGACAGGACAAGGGGTGCTGGCCTTTAAACTAAAAGAGTTTTAAAGTAGATAGTCTAGATCTAAGGAAGACATTTTTTACAGGGAGGGTGGTGAAACACTGGCACACATTGCCCAGAGAGGTGGTAGATGCCTCATGCCTGGAAACATTAGACAGGGAAGGGTTCTGGATGGCCTGATCTAGTTGAATAGGTCCCCATTCAGTGCAGGGAGGCTGGACTAGGTGACCTTTAATGGTCACTTACAACCCAAAGCATTCTGTGGTTCTATGGTTCTATTCTATTTTATCCATTTCTAAACTCAGGCCAAAGTATCCTTTGGTGTAGTCCCACCTCAAATTTGCCTGTGTCTGGACAGGAAGAGAAAACAATCACCAGCAGACACGAGTGGCACTTTCTGCCTTGTGACATGCCTTGTCTAAAGCTTGCGTCCCTTGCAGCCTGTTGCCTGCTGTGCTGGTGAGTGCTTGCTAGATGTAGGCATTTGGGGGTGCTTAGTGCATGTCTGTCTTGTGTCACACACTCTCTCCAAGGTGTTTTTGCTTCAGGGGGTATGGATGCTGGAGGTGGCAATACCATCCTGATGGACTTTTGAAGGCAAGACATGTAGTGTGGAGATCAGTGGGTAGCATCAGGTTGTTCCTGTCAGTGTGATATACACGAGCTTGCTATTTTAAAAAATAACCAGGTGCTAACACTGGATCTAGAGAACATGACAAAGCTTTCCACAGGAGACAGAAGGGATTTTCCCCAGGGAGGTTTGAAGCCTCTGTCCTCTATGAAGAGCCTCTGTAGCTGGACTACAGCTTTTCTCTGGGTGGAAAAAGGGCTGCTGGTCCCTCACAGCTGCTCATCCTTCCTCTCCAAAACCAGGTGGTACAGAGGACTCACACACAAAAGCTCTCTCAAGTTCTTTGGGCTATGTCCCCAAGTCTTCCCTCCACATTCCTCCATCAGCAGAGAGGTCACAGCAGCTTCTCCTACCATTAATAATTTAAACCTTCTCCTTAAATCTATAAATGCACTAGCAATGAAGGATTTCCACTGGAATCTGAGAGTTTTGATCAAGTCAGGCACTCAGAGTCAGCAGTCAGCAATGCTTACACTCAGTCTTAGAGCAGAGGTGCCAGGCTGAACTGTGGCAGTGTCCTTCACCTGAAATAGGTAGAATCATAGAATCATTTAAGTTGGAAAAGACCTTTAAGATCATTGAGTCTAACATTTAATTCAGTGCTGTCAAGTCACCACTAAACCATATTCCTCAGCACCACATCTCTTAAAAACCTCCATGGCTAGTGACTTTATCACTTCCCTGGGCAGTCTGTTCCAGGGCTTGACAACCCTTTGTGTAATGCATTTTTCCTAACCCAAAACCTCCCCTGGTGCAGCTTGAGGTTGGATTATTGCATGTTACTTGGGTGAAGAGACTAACCCTCACCTTACTACAACCTCCTCTCAGGTAGTTGCAGAGAGGGAGAACATCTCTACTCAGCTTCCTCTTTTCCAGGCTAATCAACCAGCTGGCAGATGAGCTGGCCAAGCCTCTCTCCATCATTTTCCTCCAGTCCTGGCTCACCAGTGAGGTCCCAGATGACTGGAAACTGGCCAATGTGGTCCACATCCACAAGAAGGGACGGATGGAGGAACCCAGAAACTCCAGGCCAGTCAGCCTGACTTCAGTGCCAGGGAAAGTGATGGAACAGATTATCCTGGCGGCAATAACTGCGCACCTGAAGGATGGCCAAGGGCTCAGGTCCAGCCAACATGGATTTAGGAAGGGCAGGTCCTGCCTCTCCAACCTGATCTCCTTCTATGATCAGGTGACCCGTCTGGTGGATGTGGGGAGGCCTGTGGATGTGGTCTACCTGGACTTCAGCAAGGCCTTTGACACCATCCCCCACAGTAAACTGCTGGCTAAGCTGTCAGCTTGTGGTTTGGACCACAACACTCTGAGCTGGGTTAGGAACTGGCTGGAGGGCCGAGCCCAGAGAGTGGTGGTGAATGGTGCCACATCCAGCTGGCGGCCAGTCACCAGTGGCGTCCCCCAGGGATCAGTGCTGGGCCCCATCCTCTTTAACATCTTCATTGATGATCTGGATGAGGGGGTTGAGTCAGTCATCAGCAAGTTTGCAGATGACACCAAGTTGGGAACAGATGTTGGTCAGTTAGAGAGTGGAAGGTCTCTGCAGAGGGACCTCGACCGACTGGACAGATGGGCAGAGTCCAATGGGATGGCATTTAACAAGTCCAAGTGCTGGGTGCTGCACTTTGGCTACGGCAACCCTATGCAGAGCTACAGGCTGGGGTCAGATTGGCTGGGGGTGCTGATTGACAGCTGCCTAAACATGAGCCAGCAGTGTGCCCAGGTGGCCAAGAGGGCCAATGGCATCCTGGCCTGTATTAGGAATAGTGTGGCCAGCAGGAGCAGGGAGGTCATTGTGCCTCTGTACTCTGCATTGGTTAGGCCACACCTTGAGTCCTGTGTCCAGTTCTGGGCTCCTCAGTTTAAGAAGGATCTCGAGACACTTGAACGTGTCCAGAGAAGGGCAACAAGGCTGGGGAGAGGCCTTGAGCACAAGCCCTATGAGGAGAGGCTGAGGGAGCTGGGGTTGTTTAGCCTGGAGAAGAGGAGGCTCAGGGGTGACCTCATTGCCCTCTACAACTACCTGAAAGGTAGTTGTAGCCAGGAAGGGGTTGGTCTCTTCTCCCAGGCAACCATCGCCAGAACAAGGGGACACAGTCTCAAGCTGCACCAGGGGAAGTTTAGACTGGAGGTGAGGAGAAAGTGCTTCACTGAGAGAGTCATTCGTCATTGGAATGTGCTGCCCAGGGAGGTGGTGGAGTCACTGTCCCTGGAGATTGGATGTGGCACTTGGTGCCATGGTCTAGTCATGAGGTCTGCGGTGACAGATTGGACTCAATGATCCTAGAGGTCTCTTCCAACCTTAGTGATACTGTGACACTGTGAACACCAGTTTGCTCACCTACTCCTTCTAAGACTTGTGTTCTAGATCCTTCACCAGATTCTTTGCCCCTCTTCACACACACTCCAGCATCTCAGTGTCTTTCTTGTAGTGATGGCTATGGTAGAGATGGACTGCAGAGCAACATACCCTAGGGGCATACCCTAGGGGCATAGCTTGAAACTGTGTGCAGTTGAAAACATTTGATGAAAGTTTGCCACATCCAGCACAGAAATCCTGTAAAACAGTGTGCATATATGTGCTAGCAATTTTTTAACTGCAAAAAGGAGAGAACTTCCTTTCTGCACAGCTGATGCTGAAGGTAAAGCTCCATTACTTCAATATAAAGCTGACAAGGTACTTTCATGACTCAGCATCACGCTGACTGCATTGAGGGACTGAGTGGTAAAGCACAGAAGCCTGATGATGGGGTACACTGCCAGATGAAATAAAAACAAATTGTGATTTTGTCTAGGTTTGGCTTTAAAAAGAAAATAAAATCAGCCATCCCACATCTGCAAAACAGCAGCCTGCCAAAGAAAACAGCCCTCCTAATTTCATGGAGTGAGCTGGACTTAGCTCCATTCTTTTCTTTCTTTGCAAGTCAGATTTTATTCCCTCAGAGCCCAGCCCTTAGGAGGCTGAGAAGTCATACAGCTTCTGCCCAGCTTCTGTCAGAATAGCTTCAGGGATTAAGTTGGTATTATGAAGCATGGGCAGTGTGCCCAGGCAGCCAAGAGGGCAAATGGCATCCTGGCCTGCATCAAGAACGGTGTGGCCAGCAGGAGCCTTAGCACTGGTTAGGCCACACCTTGAGTCCTGTGTCTAGTTCTGGGGCCCTCAGTTTAGGAAGGAGGTTGACTTGCTGGAAGGTGTCCAGAGAAGGGCATCGGAGTTGGTGAGGGGTTTGGAGCACAGCCCTATGAGGAGAGGCTGAGGGAGCTGGGGTTGCTTAGCTTGGAGAAGAGGAGGCTCAGAGGTGACCTTATTGCTCTCTACAACTCCCTGAAGGGAGGTTGTAGCCAGGTGGGGGCTGGTCTCTTCTCCCAGGCAACCAGCACCAGAACAAGAGGACGCAGTCTCAGGCTGCGCCAGGGGAGGTTTAGGCTGGATGTTAGGAAGAATTTCTACACAGAGGGAGTGATTGTCCATTGGAATGGGCTGCCCGGGGAGGTGGTGGAGTCACCATCATTGGAGGTGTTCAGGAGGAGACTTGATGGAGTACTTGGTGCCATGGTTTAGTTGTTTTATGTGGGTTGGATTGGTTGAGGGGTTGGACTCAATCTTGAACGTTGCTTCCAACCTGGTCTGGTCTATTCTATTCTATTCTATTCTATTCTATTCTATTCTATTCTATTCTATTCTATTCTATTCTATTCTATTCTATTCTATTCTATTCTATTCTAATTCTAGTGCTAGAGTGTGTCCAGAAAGAGGCAATGAGTCTGGTGGTGAAGGGTGAGGGGAGACTTCTCTCCTCTCTACAACTGTCTGAAAGGAGGTTGTAGCAAGATGGGGATCGGTCTCTTCTCCCAGGTAACAAGTCAGAGGACAGGGGAAATGGCCACAAGTTGCACCAGCTGGACGTTAGGAAAAATTTCTTCACTAAAGGCTTTGCCATGTACTGGAACCGGCGGCCCAGGAGAGTGGCAGAGTCACTAACCCTGGAGCGGTTTAAAAGCCATGTGCTGAGGGACATGGTTTAGCGGGGCCTTGGCAGCGTTATGCGTTGGACTGGATGCTCTGCAAGGTCTCCTGCAGCCGAGACGACTCCCTAAGGCCACCCCCAGCTCCCGCCGCCGCGGCTCCGAGCCGAAGGGGAGTGGGCGGGGCCCGCACCGCCCGAGGGCGCCCGCCGGCACCGCCCCCTCGCCCCCATTGGCTGAGCCGCCCGCCCGTCTGCCGCGGTTTGTTTGGTCGCGTGGACCTGTCAAGCCCGCTGCGAGGGGGAGGAGGGGGCGCCCCCCCGCGGTCCCACGTGGCAGCGACCGACGGGGCGGGCGGGACGGAGGGAACCCCCTCGCCCCTCCGCTGCCGGTGACCCCCCCCTCCCCCCCGGCGGGGGTGGCACCGCCCTGGGCTGCAGCGGCGGGAGGGGTTGGAGGGGGGGCGATCGAGCCACGCTGAGGGGAGGGAACGGGCTACCGACATCCGGGCCATTGACTCGCCGCCGCCGCCGGGAGCCGCCGCCGGGAGCCGCCGCGGGTCAGCGCCGTTGCTATCGGACGGGGCGGGCGGCTGCCGGCACGCAGGTGGGGCCGCGTCTCTGTCGTGTACCCTCTCGCCTCACCCCGTCCTCAGCTGCTACCCGCCCTCCGCTACTACGGTGTGCTGCTGCCCTGTCCCTCCCCGTCCCGTCTCACCGGCGGGGGCGATGCTTTCCGCGCCTTGCACCACCGGCGCTCCCTCGCTTTTCGTTTCGTTTTAGACGGTAAGTTCTTTTTCTTATTTTACTTAGTGGTGTGGTTTTTGTTTTTTTTTTTCTTCTT
Organism: Dryobates pubescens; assembly: GCF_014839835.1. Classification (NCBI taxonomy): domain Eukaryota; kingdom Metazoa; phylum Chordata; class Aves; order Piciformes; family Picidae; genus Dryobates; species Dryobates pubescens. The sequence continues at coordinate 66,570,410 of NC_071657.1, read as the reverse complement.
AAGCCCCATTTCCTCCTGCCCAGCCCACCGGAATTCCCCTACCGGGGTTGAAGCACGGGGTCGGGTGTCCCCCGTGTGCTGTCTTCACCGACAGGTATCGGAGGGGTTCTCCAGCGGGACGTGTTAGCTCCCCAGCCCCACCAGCCCCCTTTGTGATCCTCCTGCGTGGGGCGGTGGTGGCCGCGGCTGCCCCCCATCTCTCTTTCCATGCCCGGGACCGGTGCCTTTCCATCTTCTTTCCATCCCTGGGAGGGCTCCTGGTGTGTCCCTGAGCTGCGGCAGCATCGCGCAGAGGCAGAACCACTGCCACCGGCACCGCTGGCTTCCAGGTCTGCTGTTTCCCTCAGTTCTTTTTGTTGAATTATTATTATTATTTTCCCGTTAATTATTATTAGAAATTGTTATTAAATTTTATTATTTGTTTTGTATTGTGGCAAAACTTTTTCTGAGTTCCCACTGCCTGCAGTTGCTCACACTGCAGCCGACGTGATCCTGAGCGCTGCCAAGCTCACGCTAACTTACAGGATCAGCTTTTACTTGTAATTATGGATGCATGATGCAAGGGGTGACCCCACCACAGACCATTCCTTCTGCTTTGCACCTTGTGCTGGTGGCTCTGGGTCCCCCATCTTGGTGCTGGGGAGACCTCGGTGGGTTTTTGCTTCCATTATTTATCTGGCTCCTGCCTGAGCTGGTGTCATCTCGGTGGTGGTTGTGGCTTGTGCACAGGATTCAGGTGGCACCTCAGGCGAGGCGTTGTCCCTGATGGTGCTGAAGAGCTTCACGCTGTATCATCGTGTCACTCAGGTTTGCCTGGTGCAGGATCCCCCCCTGGATAACCCCTGTGTCCTACCTCTCTGGCAGCAGCACCGAGCCTCGGCGATGCGGTACGTTTGCCAGCCTGTGCCCCAGATGCGGGCAGGAGCAGGGATGGCTGCCCTCCAGGAGGGCTGCCCGGAGGAAGGGCAGATGGGGACCTGCCTGTATGTCCCTGGCTGTGATGCCCGGTGGGCCTGATGGCTGTTGGCCAGCTTGCTTGTGATTCACTCAGCCTGGGTGTGGGGAGGATGGGGTGAGCATCGCTGGGATCAGCTCAGGGTGGGGTGAGCACAGGACTTGTTCAGCCCAGGTATGGGAAGTGTGGGGCAAGAGCATTCCTGTGATGGGCTAAGCCCAGGTGCGGGGACAGTGAGATGAGCATCCCTGGTAAGAGCTGTGTGTGGGGCGAGCATCCCTGGGATGGGCTCTGCGTGGGGTGAGCATCCCTGGGATGCACTTAGCCCTGGTGAGGGAAGTGTGGGGCGAGCATCCCAGCCTCGTGGGTGCTTTGCCACCTCCCATGCTGCTGGCGTGGGTCCTAACATTCCCAAATGTCTCTGTTTTCCCCGGGCCACACATCATGTGGCAGGAGGGGGAGCTCGAACCATGCTCCTAAAGTGGACGGGAAGCTGTGTGGGACAGGGGTATCCAGCGTGCGCAGGGTCCCGGGAGCTCTCCTCTGCCCTGAGCAAGGGGAACTCCCTTCCTCTGATCCCTCCCCGCGCCCCCTGCCCCCGATTTTCCGTCAGCCCTCGCTGCAGCTCCGGCGCTGAATTTCCTCCGAGCCCTCCTGCCCATATTGTGCTATTGATTGCTGAGCTGAACTTCCTTCTGAAATCATTAAAGCTTAAAAAATTGATGGCACAATAGAGCCCTTTATTAGCCACATAACTTTTCAGGCTTTCTTCCTTTCTTCTTAATTTACCTTTTCCTTTCCCCCTCCCCCCCCCTTTTTTTTTTTTTTTTTTAGTCAACACAAAAGGGCAGAGCCTGAGCTCAGATTTGTGTCCCCCACCCCCCAAGAGCTGGGCAGCATGCCTTCCTCCACCCCACCTACCCATCAGCATGCCTGTGCCAGGCTATTTATTAGGAAGAAAATGGCAAAGGAAGGAATCAGTGTGTGCAGGTTTTCTTTTCTTTTTTTATCTCAGCCTCCTCTCTTTGCAGCCTGCAGCTAGGTCTGTTTATTTTTGCTCTTACAAATAAAAGTATCTGAATGGGGACTGTAATATTTTATTCCCTGTCGTGCCCATCCCTTGGTGTAGCAGTGGCTGAGTTCTCACTCAGTATTAACTTACCATTTTAGTAACAGTTGAGTTTTCCTGAAGGAAATCCCTCTGGGCTGGCCATTACCATGTCATTGTATAACACAGCAGAAAGATGGATTACCTGGATGAATCTCCTCCAGCGTGGCTTCTCCAAGTGACAGACTTCAGCTAATTCATCCCCACTCCTGTTGCAATCATCAAGATGGGTTTTGTAGGAAATATTTGCAGTATCTCCTGGTGTGCAGTTGTAAATACAGGTGCTGATTTGCCAGGTGGAACTGTTGGCAGCATCCTGCTTCATTTGAAGCTCAAGCTCCTGGAGTCAACACCCACAAGTTCACCTTTAACAAAGAAATACGAAGGTTTTACTTGCCCCCCCCCCCCCCCCCCCCCCCCCCCCCCCGGTTATTCAGAGAGGTTTTGAGATGTGCTTGAGTGTATCTGGATAAAGGAGAAAGAAGGAGACCAAGAAAAAAAAACCCACATGCATTTTTATGTGTGAGTGTACCTATGGGCATTAAATAAATCACACCATTACATGTAACATTTTGTTGAAGGATCCCTTAGTGATCTTGTGCTGGAGCAGGGACTGAAAGTCATGGAGAGTGGACACTGCTTGCTGTGTGGCCTTGGGCCAGTCATTTATCTTCCCTGCTGCGGTACTGGTGTCTCAGGAGCGTGGCTGCCTGTCCTGCCCTGTCTCAGTGCTGTGTGCTACCCCCACCTCCTCACCATAAATTTCAGGTGTCTTTTACACCCTTTTTTTTTTTTTTTGGTTTAGGCTGCTGCATCAGGATGGAAACCCTTGGGTGCAAAGCATCCACCTGTAAATCCTCAGAAGCAATAGGTGCATCCTTCTGTGTGCCTCATCTTTCAGAAGAACATCAGCTTGGTTCTGGATAGTGCTAGGCACCCCACACATCCCCTCTTTGCCGTCACTACAGAGTATTGCACACTCCTGCTGAAACTGATGACACTGTAAAACACATGTAGCTCATAAGGGTTTATATTTGCAGGTAACACCAAGATGAGTGGTGCAGTTGACATGACTGAGGGAGAGGTTGCCATGCAGAAGGACTGGAGAAATAGAAATAGAATAGAATAGAATAGAATAGAATAGAATAGAATAGAATAGAATGGAATGGAATGGAATGGAATGGAATGGAATAGAATAGAATAGAATAGAATGGAATGGAATGGAATGGAATGGAATGGAATGGAATGGAATGGAATGGAATAGAATTCTATTTGCTCTAGAATTCTATTCTGTTCTGTTCTGTTCTGTTCTATTCTATTCTATTCTATTCTATTCTATATCTCCATGTGGGCCCATGTGAACCCGATGAGGTTCAGCAAGGCCAAGTGCAAGGTCCCACACCTGGCAAACCTTGGCACAAATACAGGCAGATCTAGTCCAAGCCCTTCGCAGTGGGCAGAAACATCTTCCTGGCATCTGGGAGACTGATCAGGTTTCACAGAGCCGTATTCAACCTGATTTGAATAGTTCCCAAGGATGAGGCATCTACCAGCTCCCTGGGCAACCTGTGCCAATGTTTCACCATCCTCATCATAACACACTTCTTCCATCTAGTCTAAGTCACCCCTCTTTTAGTTTAAAACCATCACCCCTTGTCCCATCACAACAGCCCCAGCTAAGATGTCAGTCCCTGTCTTTCTTAGAGGCCCCCCTTTCAGAACTGAGGGATGTCCCAGGCACCTTCTCCAGAGTGAACAACCTGAACTCTCTGAGCCTATCCCCATAGCAGAGGTGTTCCATACGTCCTCATTGCTGTGACCTCCTCTTGACCTGCTCCAAAAGGTCTGTGTTTTTCATAGAATCACAGGATCAACCGGGTTGGAAGAGACCTCCAAGATCATCCAGGCCAACCTATCACCCAGACCTATCCAAGCAACTAGACCATGGCACTAAGTGCCTCATCCAGTCTCTTCTTAAAGACCTCCAGTGATGGTGACTCCACCACCTCCCTGGGCAGCACATTCCAAAGGCCAATCTCTCTCTCTGTGAAGAACTTCTTCCTAACATCCAGCCTGAACCTCCCCTGGCACAGCTTGAGACTGTGTCCTCTTGTTCTGGTGCTGGTTGCTTGGGAGAAGAGACCAACCCCCATGTGGCTACAACCTCCCTTCAGGGAGTTGGAGACAGAAAGAATGTCTTCCCTGAGTCTCCTCTTCTCCAGGCAAAGCAACCCCAGCTCCCTCAGCCTCTCCTCACAGGGCTGTGCTCCAAACCCCTCCCCAGCTTTGTTGCCCTTCTCTGGACACCTTCCAGCACCTCAACATCTTTCCTAAACTGAGGGGCCCAGAACTGGACACAGGACTCAAGGTGTGGCCTAACCAGTGCTGAGTACAGGGCAGAATGACTTCCCTGCTCCTGCTGGCCACACTATTCCTGATGCAGGCCAGGATGCCATTGGCCTTCTTGGCCACCTGGGCACACTGCTGTCTCATGTTCAGCCTACTCTCAACCAGTACCCTCAGGTCCCTTCCTGGCTGCTCTCCAGCCACTCTGACCCCAGCCTGTAGTGCTGCTTGTTGTGTTGTTGTGTTTTCCTGTGCTGAAGACCCTAGAGCTGGACAGAACATCATAAAATGGTTTTGATTTAAAAAGGGACCTTTAAAGGTCATCTGTTTCAACACCCTGGTAGTAAGCAGGGACATCTTCAAGTAGAACATTTTGCTCGGAGCCCCCTGTAACCCAGCCTTGCACTTTTCATGGGAGGGCATATTCACAACTCTGATAGAATAGAATGGAATAGAATTTGAATAGAATAGAATAGAATAATAGAATTAACCAGGTTGGAAAAGACCTATGAGATCAAGTCCAACCTATCACCCAGCACCATCAGATCAACTAAACCATGGCACCAAGTGCCTCATCCAGACTCTTCCTAAACACCTCCAGGGTCAGAGACTCCACCACCTCCCTGGACAGCACATTCCAGTGGCCAATCTCTCTCTCTGTGAAGAACTTTCTCCTCACCTCCAGCCAAACTTCCCCTGGCACAGCTTGAGACTGTATCCTCTTGTTCTGGTGCTGGTTGCCTGGGAGAAGAGACCTACATCCTCCCTTCAGGGAGTTGGAGAGAGCAAGAAGGTCTCCCCAGAGCCTCCTCTTCTCCAGGCTAAGCAACCCCAGCTCCCTCAGCCTCTCCTTACAGGGCTGTGCTCCAGACCCCTCCCCAGCCTTGTTGCCCTTCTCTGGACACATTCAAGTGTCTCAATGTCCCTCTTAAACTGAGGAGCCCAGAACTGGTGTGGCCTACTGCAGGTGGGGGTCTCACCAGGGAAGAGTAGATGGGCAATGACACCATACTGAAGGGTCTGAGTTTGCCTAGATTGGGACTTCACAATGACCAGAACCAAGTGCCCAAAGTTACATTGATGCAGGTAAATCCATGAAACCCTTTTCCTTTCTGTCTTTGCCTGGACCATCCCTGCTATCCCAGCTGCTGTCCCACCACACGGGCACACACTCCTCGACAGCAAGGACTCTCTGTTCTCTTCTCCTGTCACGCTCCAGGAGCTTATACAATTTTTCTGGCGCTCTTCCCCGAAGTCATTATTCTGGGTAACATGGTTTGTTTGTTTATGCTTTTTGGTTTTAATCATACAATTTATTTATTTTTGTTTTTAATTTTTTTAAAATTTTTTATATTCTGAATGAGAAGCTCCAGGGGCTTCCTTTCCCCTCCCTGCTCCCAGATGGTTGCTTATATTAAAAGGAAAAAAAAAAGAGGATATATTAGAATAAAAAAAAAAGGAAATAGTTTGGTTCTGTAATGAATGAAGAGTTTGGCTTTTCCAGAGAGGATGTGGGAGAGAAAAAGCAGAGGGTGGAAAAAAAGCAGCAGGTGTGTTTGGAGGGAAGGGTGTGCCCCTGCTGTGTCTGTGCCCAGCGCTGCTGGGTCCCTGCCACTCGTTTTACAGCGCTCTGGTGAAAAGGGATCCGGGTCGCGCTTAGCTTTTAATCTCGCTGCGACCAGCTCAAAGAAACAGCCCTCCCTGTTCATGTGGGTCTGCTTCATTTATGTAATTAGATCTTAGTTCTCCATTGTCATTGTTGGTAGGAGGTTCTTTGGCATATTTACCCAAGCTAGCTGGTCTGAAAGGGTTTGCGCTTTTTTTTTCATGGAGAAGGAGGAAGGAGCAGGCGGGTGGAGGGTGGAGGGGTTTGCCAAGCTGCTGGTTTCCTCTCCACTGGATCTCCAGGCCCAAAGGGAGTTGCTGCAAGAGCAGGGCTCTGAAGAAAGACTTCAAAGGGTGAGATGACAAGAGGAAATGGCCTCAAGTTGTGCCAGGGGAGGTTTAGGATGGATATTAGGAAAAAATTTCTTCACCAAAAGGGTTATAAAGCCCTGGAACAGGCTGCCCAGGGAAGTGATGGAGTCATCATCCCTGGAAATATTTAAAAGACCTGTAGATGTGGTGCTGAGGATCATGGTTTAGTGGTGGACTTAGCTGCTTGGATTAACAGTTGGACTTGATGATATTAAAAGTCTCTCCCAACAAAAAGAATTCTGTGATTCTATGACTCTGACACTGCTTGTTCCTGGTGGCAGGGAGAACCTGAAGCCAGGTCTGCCTCCATCATAGATGGTGGTACAGTTCCCAGGGAGCAGGACTAGGATCTTGACAGACCTCCAGGGCTTGGACATCCAGCCCATCTTACTGTTACTTTGGCTGCTGTGACTCGGGGTGGAAGCAGGTTGCTGTCACCCATGGCCATGGTGGTTGTCCACATGCATGCTCCTTGATGCAGTGGGACAAACATCTGGCACAGGTAGAGGAGTGACACAGCACCTGGCCAGAGATGTGGAGTTAGCCCACATCTCTGTTGGTGTTGATGTGCCATGTCCACCTGCTTCTGGAGAGCATGTTGACTTCCTCAAGGATAGTGCAGGTCTGCACCTTACCAGACCAGAGCTGGGATGTTGCAAATCCACGCTCTGCTTCTGCATTGCTCACTGGCAGCAGGGCTTGTATGCCACCTCGGGGCACATGCGAGAGAAGAGGAATGGTATGGGCTGATAGCATCTCATCCTGCTGGTCCATATAAACCAGTGCAGGAGCAGGCATTGGGTGTTGCTTATCATTCCTTCAGGGAAACAGGCCTCTGGGGCAGGTAGGGAGGCTGTCCCATCTAGGACAGCTTTATCTGGAGCTGCCTTTGCAGAGGTGTGAGCTAATGGGATATAGTTGCTTGTGTCATGTTCTAGGTGTTTCGGTGGAACACACATCTGAATATGAAAGGTCTGTCTGTGGCTCCTTGTTCTGCCTGAGATGGGGTTTCTGTGGACTTCTTCTGGTTAAATGCTCAGATGAGTGCTCTGCAGATGTGTGTTCTCTGTTCATTTTGCTGGGTGTTTCCTTGGGATATGGGGATATCATCTGATTCTACTTCCATTCCCCACCAACACCAGCCAGGGTGCTTCCTGTTCTCTTGTGTGGTCTGTGCTGTCTCAAGCTGCTGCTGTCAGGCTGCATATTGATAGCACGGCCTCAGTCATGATTGGCACCTGAATGAATTACATTCAACATGCAATACCTGCAGTACAAATGAATAAGGAGGGGGGAAAAAGTATTTGCAAGAGCAAAGGGTTGCAGATCTAACATTTATGCAAGGCCTTTCATCAGAGATGACAACCAAATGTTCTATAAACTTTCATATGCACATAAACCACTGCTCTTAGGCTTCAAAGCAGCATCAACTGTTCCATAATAAAACTACATGATGGTTCAGGACCTGAGACACAGAATTACTGTGCACTTCTTGCTGCAGGGGAGAGTTGGGACCATGAATTGGATGAGGGCTATTGGAAACTGGACAGGACACATCCCGTGAACGTGATAGGGATATTTTATTTATGTCTTCCTCTGGGCAAAATCAGCAGCTATGTGCTTTACCTGAAAGTTGTCACCTCTGCCAGCAAAGCATCCCCAAGATGGGCTGTGGGGTGAATGGTCACAGAATGGTAGAGGTTGGAAGGGACTTCTGGGCATCATCTAGCCCAACCCCCATGCTAAAGCAGGTTGCACAGGAACACACCCAGGTGGAGTATGAAAGTCTCCAGAGAAGACTTTACAACCTCTCTGAACACCCTCAAAAGAAAAGTTCTTTTCCTTAACACTGCTTTAAAAAGTCCTAAGTAACCTTACAGGGTACTGATTTACTGAGAAAAGTGGTATCTCCCAACCTGTTGTTGCTAGTTCTTGCAGATTTTGGGTCTAGTGCATGCAAGATCTGCCACTCTGCAAATTGGTCTTTGCCCTGTAGGATTGCTTGGTCTCTGTTTCTGGTGAAAGGAGCCTTTCCAAAGCAGTTTGAACCTTCTCATTGCATCATGGTTAAGAACATGTGGAGGAGGAGGTTGGGAGGAGAAAACTTTACTTCTTGCTCTCTTTATTTTCTTTTCAGTTTAATGTGAAAATTATTTCTTTACTTATTTATTGGTCCAGGCTCTCTCCTTTCTCCAAGCTTTGCCTAGTGTAAGACTGGAAGATTTGCATGCTTGATCGAATCTAATGGGAGTAACCAAATCAGCATTAACATATCTATGGACCTCAAGCTAGTTGGCAGGTGGTGAACTCTGTGACTGCAATGAAGATGAGCCTTTCTGTAGGGCATGTTGTACCTTGGCACAGGGACATGAATATGAAGCCATTGGCAACTTTAGATATAAATCCCTGTGGGGGATTTATTTTCAGGTTACCTTGCTCTGTGATGAATGCATGATCAAAGTAAGATCCAGAAGAAAACACCAAAGAAAAAGGGGGTGGGCAGGGGCATGGTGACCTCATCTAGGTCAGCAATGAGCTTGAGCTTAAAGCCCAGAAGATTCAGCAGAACCAGTGACCGTTTGTAGCTTGAGAATTAAGTTGCAGGAGTTAATCACGGTTATGCGAGAGAGAACATTCAGGGTATTCACTGCCTCTTTTAAGCCTCTTGATTGTCAATTAAACAGAGGAGAAGAGAAACATGACTGATGATAGTCATTGCAGTTGCTCAGCAGGGATTTGTAGGCAGTGTTGTTATTACATTGCTGTCTGCACCGCTTGTCAGCCTTGCCTCTATAAATGGCTCATTTTTGGATGCACGCAGCTTGGAGTTTCCTTTGGGGGCTGGAATTTGGTATGGAGGTCCTTGGTCTTCTCTTCAGCCCAAAGGCACCAAGTGTTGGTGTGGACCTGGCGCTGGCTGGTGCCCCAGCTTGATTAAATTAATCTTCTGTTAACGCTCTTGTTGAGAATCTCTCTCTTTTTTTTTTCTTTCTTTTTCCCCCAAGAAGATAAATAGTTCTTGGTCAGCCTGTTGAGAAGCATAAAGATGCCAATGTGAAATTGAAAGTGGGAAACAAGCAGCAGGGTTTCTTTCATGATCACTGTTTCAAATGGTAAGGCTATAAATGAGCCCTTTGATAATGTGCAATTAATATGACAGTGCATGAACTGAACAATGAAGGGCTTCACAGAACAAACACCAACTTGTAAACTAATTTAGTGTCAGTTTGCAAATAATCCACTTCATGATAACCCTTCAAAATATGAGAAAGAGAGTGTTAGCATAATTATTTTTTTTCAGGTTGAGTATCCCACTTCAGCACCTTTGTCTGCACACAGAATCATAGAATCAGTCAGAGTTGGAAGGGACTAGAATAGAATAGAATAGAATAGAATAGAATAGAGTAGAATAGACCAGGTTGGAAGAGACCTTCAAGATCATCGTGTCCAACCCATCAACCAATCCAACCCACCTAAACAACTAACCCATGGCACCAAGCACCCCATCAAGTCTCCAAAGGATCATCTAGTTCCAACCCCCCCTGCCATGGGCAGGGACACCCCACACTAGATCAGGCTGGCCAGAGCCTCATCCAGCCTGGTCTCGAATACCTCCAGGGACGGGGTCTCAACCACCTCCCTGGACAACCCATTCCAGGGCTTCACCACTCTCATGGTGAAGAACTTCTTCCTCATGTCCAGTCTGAATCTCCCTACCTCCAGCTTCATTCCATCTATGTATGTATTCCTGCAGCACTGCCTGTCTTATGATTATTTTTTGTTCATTGTCACTTATTATGGACTGAGCTCACAATGCTTCCAAGTGTGACTTGGCTAGTCCTAGAAACATAGAACCATAGAATAGTTTGGATTTGGGTTGCAAGGGACCCTTAAAGGTCATCCAGCCCAACCACCCTGCATTGAGCAGGGACGCCTTCAACTACATGAGGTTGCTCAGAGCCCTGTTCAACCTGACCTGGAATGTTTCCAGGGATGAGGCATTTCCCAGCAGCCTGGGCAACCTGTGCCAGGGTTTCACCTCTCACTGTAAAACATTTATAGAATAGAATAGAATAGAATAGAATAGAATAGAATAGAATAGAATAGAATAGAATAGAATAGAATAGACCAGGTTGGAAGAGACCTTCAAGATCATCACCTACAACCTATCATCCAACACCACCTAATCAACTAAACCATGGCACCAAGCACCCCATCCAGTCTCTTCCTAAACACCTCCAATGGTGGCATTTCTTCCTTATATCTATTCTGAGTCTCCCCTCTTTTAGTTTAAAACCATCACCCCTTCTCCTGTTGCTACAGGCCCTGCTAAAAAGATTGTCCTCAACCCTCTAAAGTCTCCATTTAAATCCTGAAAGGCTGCAGTAAGTTTTTCCCTAGATTTCAGCAGTCCATTGATTTCTGGAGCAGATCTTCTCCAGGATCATCTGTGTGGGGTTGTTCTCAGCCCATTATCTTCATTAGGTTTTGAATAGCAAAGGAATGCTGGGCCATCTTTATAAAACACCTGTTTGTGCTGTTTTTTTGAGTGTGTAATCCCAGCTGAAAGAAAGCGGTAGAAAAAATTACCGTGTATAAACACAGAGCTTTTACAATGTGCATCAGGCTAGAGAGAAGCAGGAACGAGGAGGAGGATGGTGTCACAGAATTGTTTTTGTTTGGAGAGATGTTTAAGATCTTAGAATCATAGAATCAACCAGGTTGGAAAAGACTTCAGACACTATCAAGTCCAACCAAGCACCCAACACCTCCTGACTAACTAAACCATGGCTTCAAGTGCCACATCCAATCCCCTCTTGAACACCTCCAGGGATGGTGACTCCACCACTTCCCTGGGCAGCACATTCCAGTGGCAAATTACTCTTTCTGGGGAGAACTTTCTCTACCTCGAGCCTAAACCTCCCCTGGTGCAGCTTGAGACTGTGTCCTCTTGTTCTGGTGCTGAACATTATCAAGTCCAACAGTTAACCCAGAACAGCTAAGTCAGCACTAAACAACGTACCTTAGCACCATGTCTACACATCTGATAATAAATCATAGCATCACAGAATTTCAGGGGCTGGAAGGGACCTCGAAAGATCATCCAGTCCAACACCCCTGCCAGAGCAGGATCAGCTACACCAGATTAAACAGGAAGGCATCCAGGCGGGTTTTGACTATCTCCAGGGAGGGAGACTCCACAACCCCCCTGGGCAGCCTGTTCCAGTGCTCTGTCACCCTCACAGGGAAAAAATGTATTTCTCATTTTTACATGAAACTTCCTATGCCTCAGCTTCCACCCATTGCCCCCTGTGCTGTCATTGGGCACCACCGAGCAGAGCCTGGCTCCAGCCTCTCAGGACAGCCTGCTTTACTGCTTGGCAACCTTTCCAGGGAAGAAATGTCTTCTGATTTCCAGCCTAAACCTCCCCTGTCACAACTTGTGGGTGTTTCTTCTTGTGCTATGCTATGCTCCTTGGGTAAGGACACCATGTGTCTTCACAGCAGTTGCAGACCTCAGACTTCTTTAGAATAGAATAGAATAGAATAGAATAGAATAGAATAGAATAGACTTTATGAGGTTGGAAAAGACCTTCAAGATAATCAGGTCCAACTTATCACCCAGTACCATCTAATCAACTAAACCATGGCACCAAGTGCCTCATCCAGGCTCTACCTAAACACCTCCTGGGATAGTGACTCCACCACCTCCCTGGGCAGCACATTCCAATGGCCAATCTTTCTTGCTGGGAAGAACTTCTTCCTCACCTCCAGCCTCAACCTCTCCTGGCACAGCTTGAGACTGTGTCCTCTTGTTCTGGTGATGCTTGCCTGGGAGAAGATACCAACCCCCACCTGGCTACAACCTCCCGTCAGGTAGTTGTAGAGAGCAAGAAGGTGTCCCCTGAGCCTCCTCTTCTGCAGGCTAAGCAACCCCAGCTCCCTCAGCCTCTCCTCACAGGGCTGTGCTCCAGACCCCTCCCCAGCTTTGTTGCCCTTCTCTGGACACCTTCCAGCAACTCAACATCTTTCCTAAACTGAGGAGCCCAGAACTGGACACAGGACTCAAGGTGTGGCCTAACCAGTGCTGAGTACAGGGGCAGAATGACCTCCCTGCTCCTGCTGGCCACACTGTTCCTGATGCAGGCCAGGATGCCATTGGCCTTCTTGGCCACCTGGGCACACTGCTGGCTCATGTTTAGTTGGAGTCTTTATTAAATCCTGGAGCTAAGTGCCAGCAGCCATGGCTGTTGATGAGCTTAGCATGGTGGTATCTCAGAGTCGGTGATGGTAAGCCACTCTTCATTCCATCTCAGACCTGGACTGCTTCCTTCCCCAGATGCAGAGCAGGGGGGTTAAAGAAAAAAGCAGTGTTGGAACTGTTTATCCTGTAGCCAAGCTGAACTACAGCATCTCTTGGCTTTTGGGGAGGTACAGAGGAAAAAGGCACTTTTGATTTGGAGATGTGATTAATTGGAAACAATGCTGTGCTGAGCACTGAGCCTTCCTTCTTTGGGGAGCCATGGATGATCATGCCATTGGGATATTCCTCTTGAGGAAGGCAGGCAAAGGCGTGAAAAGAAATAAGTAAATCGACCCCCTCCGCCAAAAAAAATCAGAGGAGGAAATTAAAGTCACCTTCCAGTCTTGAGTGAGTTTCCTCTGTTTTGGCAAGAGTTGGCACAGTGCTGAAGGGGAAATTTGCTGTAACTTTCCATTGTTGTTGCCCAGAGGTGCCAGATAAAAGAGACTGACACATGGGGAGTGAGGGTGGGAGATCAGAGTGCTGGTGGCAGGATTTTTGAGAGGCAGTGTTCTCCTTCACTCCACCCAGCATGGGGTGCTGATAGCTTTCTCAGAGAAATGTGTAAAGGCACCTCCTTCACTGGTGGTCCTGCTGCATGAGCATCTTTCTTGAGGTGGACCTTGATGGCCTGATTTTGGTTGGAGGACTGACAGTGCGTGGGTGTTAACTGCCATATGGTGTTGAGTCTTCTCTTGTCTACCTTGACCCAGCCTAATGGAATCAAGGCTAGTGTGATTTTGGCCCTGATGTCTCTCTCCAGTGCCCTCCTAGTTGCTTGACAATCCTGGTGCTGTTAAAGGGACTTATTCATTCCCTGGTGTTCACATCCTCCTCCCCATGAATGAGAAAATGCTGCACTCCCCTGCCAGCCTCTGGGCTCCCCAAAATGGGCTTACAGGTTGCCAGACTCCACTGTCTGTGGGGAACTCCATACCTCAGTGGTCTCTGGAGGTGAAGAAACTCAGGCTGGAAGAGTGGCTTCTTGTCATTGGGGTCCTCAATCACAGGAAAAGACCTAGGAAAGGTGGAGGAGCAGGTTGGATCCTCCTCTCCCACTCTTTGCTACACCAAATCCATGCAGCCCTCCTGCTCCCGTAGGGATGGCTTCAAACAAGGCTGGCTGGGAGATTCTTCTCCTTTGTTATTTCTTCCTTGGCTGGATTTTGCCAGGTTGTGTCTGGAGGTGAAAAAGGGATTTGAAGAAATGGGCAGCCTCCAAATCAGTGAGGATGGCTAGTCCTCCCTGATACCCTCTCAGTCCTTGGAGCAGTATGCTATGGTTGAGTAGTAAAAGGATTTCCTTTGCATTTTTTTCACTGGATGCACAAAGTGTTGTGTAAACTTCCAGGCAGAGTGCTGACAAGCTTGCATAGGGATGGGTTCTCCATCATCCTTAGATCAGGGCTGGATGACTTCCTGAGAAAGGTACTTTACCTCACATGTCACATGTGGGCTTCATGGGGCTCTACTCTTCAAGATAAGGTGAGGTTAGTTCATCTTGGAGGTTTATATCTGTCTATATAGGTCTATTATATCTATCCTATAGATAAAATCCTGTGAATGCATTGAAAACTGCTTGGGATCAGTGAGTGTTTGCAGCCTGTATTGTGATGGGAGCCTGCTTGGAGAATATTCTTGAGGTTGGGAGCAGAACTTAGAGACAACCTATTGTCTAGACTACTTATCAAACCAGGAGATTGCTCCATGAGAAGGCCTGAGTTTAGAAATGGCATGCAAGCAAGAAGGGAATCTAATTGGCCAATTGCATACTAATTCATAGTAATTAGACATGCAAATTAGCTGCATAATTTTGCATTTGTTTTATGCAGGCATTTAGGTGCAGTGTCTCCTGAAAAACGCTGGGATGACTTCATGCCAGCTGTTGTCCTGCACTGGAGGCATGCTGGTGATCCCTGTGGCTGGAGAGGGCAAGGGTGTGAGATGCTTGGGCCTGAGGAGAAACTCCTTTTTGTTTTCCATGGGATTTCCAGGGCTGTGTGATTGCCCTTGGAAAACTGCTTCAGCTCCAGCTCAGTTCTTTTGATGGCTGTGGGGAAGAGCAGACATACAGGAGTAGCATCCTTGTCCTAGGAGATGCTGCTTATTTCCTTTGCTCATATAAAAATAAATGAAGTAATGACCAAAGGGCATTTTTTTGGCTGGTTTTTTTTTTTTGTGTGTGTGTTCTTTAGAAAGCACTTAGACTTTTTAATCTCTGCCAAGTGTGTCATGGGCTGGAATCTGCATAGACCTGTGCCTGCTTCATTCCTACCTGCTTTGCCTGTCTGAAGAAGTCGCATTAGACACAGTTTGCTGCCTCTGCTCTCAAGAACCACCGTTATTGCTTCACGCTCTGCAGCCTGATCTGGGATGTAAATCTGAAGTCTCTGTTTTGCCTTTCAGTTCATTTCATCCTGAAGCTAGTGCCTTTACAAGGGCTGTCCTAGTGATCTCCAAAAATGTTTCCTAATCTCTGTCTGCATCTGTCTACTTAACAGTTATGTGTATTGGTAGTGGACTTATGAAGATATGTTGATATTCATCTAGCCCAAATTGCCATGTAGAGTTTTCTTCTGTAGGCAGTCCCAAATAAGCACCAAGAACTTTTTCAGCCACATCACACCACCCTATATTAGGTATATATTGCAGTTGGGTTTATGTTTTATGTATGTTACAGGTATGCCTTGGGAATCCAGGTGACTTGGTATATTTAGAGTTTATCTTTGGGAGCTTCAGGAAGAATGGATAAGCAGTTCATTTGTGCCTCACAGAATCACAGGATGGTAGAGGTTGCAAGGGATGTCTGGGGAGCATGTAGTCCACCCCCTCTGCTAAAGAAGGGTCACCCAGGGCAGATTGCTGAGGACTGCATCCGGTGGGGGGTTGGAGTCTCTCCAAAGAAGGAGACTCCACAACCTCTCTGGGCAGCCTGTTCCAGTGCTCTGCCATCCTCAAAGGAAAAAAAGCTTTTTCTCATGTTCAGTTGGAAGTTCCTGTGTCCTAGTTTGTGCCCATTGCCCATTGCCCCTTGTCCTGTCATGTGGCACCACTGAAGGGAGTCTGGCCCCATCTTGCCCTTCAGATACTGATATGCGTTCGTAACACACCCTCTCAGGCTTCTCCAGTCTAATCAGTCACAGGCCTCTCAGCCTTTTCTCATCACATCCAGTCCCTTCATCACCTTTGTACCCTCCTCTGGACTCTCCCCAGTAGTTCTTTGTCTCACTTGAACTGCGGAGCACACAGCTGGACCCAGCACTCCAGACATGGCCTCACGAAGGCAGAGTAGAGCAGAAGAGTTTCCCCTTTACACATTTCTTAATGCACCTAATGATGCACCATTCTTAGTGCACCATTGGCCTTCTTTGCCACAAGGTACATTGCTGGCTTGTGGTGAACTTATTGTCCACCAGGACTCACAGGTCTTTTTCAGCAGCATGGCTTTCCAGGAGATCAACATGTGCTGCTGCGTGGTTATTCATGCCCAGATGGAGGACTCTACACTTGCCCTTCTTGAAGTTCCTGAGGCCCCTCTCTGCCCAGCTCTAGCCTGTCCAGGTCTTGCTGCTTGGCAGAACAGACTTCTGGTGTATCAGACACTCCTCCTATAAAATGTCTAAAAATGAGGTGCAAGTGCAAGGTCCTGCAGCTGGGTCAGGGCAATCCCAGGCACTGATATAGGCTGGGCAGCAACTGGCTTGAGAGCAGCCCTGAAGAAAAGGACCTGGGGGTGCTGGGGGAGGAGAAGTTCAACCTGAGCCAGCAGTGAGCACTTGCAGCCCAGAATGCCCAACCACATCCTGGGCTGCATCAAGAGAAGTGTGGCCAGCAGGTTGAGGGAAGTGATTCTCCCCCTCTGCTCCACTCTGCTGAGACCACAGCTGGAGCTCTGTGTCCAGTTCTGGAGCCTCTATTACAGGAATGCTCTGGAGGTGCTGGAAGGTGTCCAGAGAAAGGCCACAAGCATGATCAGAGGGCTGGAGCTGCTCTCCTGTGAGGACAGACTGAAGGAGTTGGGGCTGTTCAGTCTGGAGAAGAGAAGGCTCGGAGGTGACCTCATTGTGGCCTTCCAGTATCTGAAGGGGGCTACAAGAAAGCTGGGGAGGGACTTTTGAGGATGTCAGGGAGGGATAGGACTCAGGGGGATGGAACAAAACTACAAATGGGTAGATTGAGATTGGATGTTAGGAGGAAGTTCTTCCCCATGAGGATGGTGAGAGACTGGCACAGGTTGCCCAGGGAGGTGGTGGCAGCCTCATCCCTAGAGGTTTTGCAGGCCAGGCTGGATGTGGCTCTGGGCAACCTGCTGTAGTGTGAGGTGTCCCTGCCCATGGCAGGGGGGTTGGAACTGGATGATCCTTGCGGTCCCTTCCAACCCTGACAATTCTCTGATCCTGTGTAACACAGATGTAGTTGTGATTTTTTTAGGGTCATCTCTGTTGAACCCCAGTGTGCCTGGAACTATAAAATAAAGCTATTGCCAGTTTTCTGTTGATGTAAATCCCCTCTGTTATTTTCACATGTTGTGACAATTTGTACTTTTAAGGCACCACTTTAGTAAAGCTTAATATTGCCTTTCCTGCATTTTAGACTTCAGAGTTTTGCAGGAGATAATAGCCTGTTTGGGAGACAAAAAGCTAATTTTGCCTAGGATTTTATTACTTTCCTTGACAAAATTGATCCTTTCTGGGAGGCATCTAGCTAGTAGCAAGTGTTTGGATGAGCCTGGAGGGGAATGAATGGGTGGACAATGTGCAGGTGTGGCTTGTAAAACCCCCCCCAAAAAAACCCCATGAAACATTTCTTCTTATGCAGTGGATACCACTGCTGAACAGTTTTTCCTTGCATGCTCGTTTATCAATACAGGCTGAGGGATGAAGGGATAGAGAGCAGCCCTGTGGAGGAGGACTTGGAGGTAGTGGTGGATGAAAAGCTGGACCTGAGTTGGTAATGTGCACTTGCATCCCAGAAGGCCAAATGTGTCCCGGGCTGCATCAGAAGAAGCATGGCCAGAGGTCAAGGGAGGTGATTCTGCCTCTCTGCTTTGCCCTAGTGAGACCCCACCTGGAGTACTGAGTCCTCAGCACAGGAAAGACATGGACCTGTTGGAGATGGTCCAGAGGAGGCCTGTGCTGGGCTACACCTATCCTGGGAGGAGGGCTGTGGGAGCCCTGCTTCCCCCAGGGGACAAAAGAAACCTGATCCAGGTGAACAGAGAGGGACTTGGTTTCCCTCTCCCAGGAGGAGGGGTCCCCCGGGTTGAGGGTGGTCTATTCCACTCCCCATGTCCAGCAAGACTAAAAAGGAGGAAACCACTCTTGCCCTGTGTGAGGATCGAACTTATGACCATCAGATTAGGAGACTGATTAGGAGACCTACTGTGCTGAGGAGCATAAGGGCTTAATAACTGCTAGAAGGATGGAACAAATCTTCCATAAGGACAGGATGAGACAACTGGGGTTGTTCAATGTGAAGCAGAGAAAGCTCTGGCAAGATCTTCTTGAGACATTTCAGTACTGACAGTGGCCTGTAAGAAAGAGGGGCCAGATGTTTTGGCAAGGCCTGTTGTGACAGGACAAGCTGTGATGGTTTTCATGTAGAAGAAGCGAGTTTTAGACTAGACATTAGAAAGAAATTGATTACAGTGAAAGTGGTGAAACACTGGCACAGGTTGCCCATTTTGCTGGTAGATGCCTCATCCCTCTAAACATTCCAGGTCAGGTTGGATGGAGGTCTGAGCAACCTGATCTAGTTGGAGACGTCCCTGCTCACTGTATCATAGAATCATAGAAACAGTAAGGTTGGAAAAGACCTCAAAGGTCATCAAGTCCAACCTGTCACCCAAGACCTCATGACTACTAAACCATGGCACCAAGTCAGGAGCAGGGAGGTCATCCTCCCAATGTACACTGCACTGGTTAGGCCACACCTTGAGTCCTGTGTCCAGTTCTGGGCCCCTCAGTTTAGGAAAGATGTTGAGATGCTGGAAGGTATCCAGAGAATGGCAACAAAGCTGGGGAGGGGTCTGGAGCACAGCCCTGTGAGGAGAGGCTGAGGGGGCTGGGGTTGCTTATCCTGGAGAAGAGGAGGCTCAGGGGAGACCTTCTTGCTCTCTACAACTCCCTGAAGGGAGGTTGTAGCCAGGTGGGGCTTGGTCTCTTCTCCCAGGCAAGCAGCACCAGAACAAGAGGACACAGCCTCAAGCTGTGCCAGGGGAGGTTTAGGCTGAAGTTCTTCCCAGAAAGAGAGTCACCATCACTGGAGGTGTTTAGGAAGAGACTGGATGAGGCCCTTGGTGCCATGGTTTAGTTGATTAGATGGTGTTGGGTGATAGGTTGGACTCAAGGATCTCAAAGGTCTTTTCCAACCTGGTCTATTCTATTCTATTCTATTCTATTCTAGTCTAGTCTAGTCTAGTCTAGTCTAGTCTATTCTATTCTATTCTATTCTATTCTGTAGTTGGACCAGATGATCTTTAAAGTTCTGTTCCAATCCAACACTTTCAATGACTCTGTCTTAAATAGTGCTCCACCATGAGCTGTGGGGGATCCTGTGTTGTGGGTTTTGACAGCCCTCGTGGTGGGGCTGTCAAAGCATGGGGTTCAGCCCCCCAAATTATTTCCAGTTATACATCTCTTTTGGTCTTAAGCTGTGTTTGTAAGTATTAGGGAATGGTTTTATGCATTTCCAAATATGCAAATGTTCAGACAGCTCAGTCTGAAGCAGGTGGCTCCATGCAGCCTTTCAATGCTTCCCTGGGGCTCCCTGCATCACACTGGCCCCGGGGCTACTGGTGCCTTGGGTAGTGTCTGGTGACTCAGGTCCTGGGGGACACCCAGGTGACTAAGAGGACCCAGAGGGCTAAATCTTTCCTCCTTGCTGCAGCCCCAGGGATGTCCTCTCCTACTCCCCTATCTTGAGCATCTCTCCATCATATTTGCCTTGATTTGTAGGACTTCTTCGTAATCCCTCACCAGGGTGATCGTTATCCCAGCTTCTTGTGGGCTTTCCTCTTCCCTCTCCCTAACTGAAGCTCATTATCTAGGTGTTTTCAAGTCATATCTTTCAAAAAATGAGCAAGAAAGGTTTCTGCTGCAGGTTGGCTGGTCGACTGTACTTAAAAATTAGCAATGTATCCCTCCCATGGCAGGCCAGATGGAGTAGATAATCTCTAAGGTCCCTTCCACCCTAAGTCATTCTATGATTAGGTACATAAAGTGGCAGATGGATAAGGGATGAATGTCAGCAGGAGGATTGTGGTAGTTGGCTTTGCTGTGTGATTGCTTTTGGGAAAGGAGCTGTGCCACTGCTTTCACTTGCTGATGTTTCATGGAGGGACAGTGTGGTAGGTTGAGAGAGGGCTTAGCTCTCCCTCCTCCACGGAGTAAGAAACCACAACTAGCCCAATCGAAGAGCAAGCTATATATTTACAAGCATATATGGAAAGCAGGTTATATATGACACAATACATACAGGTATTTACAATATATACACAGAAATACACAGCAAAGAGAAATAACACGACAAAAATCCCTCCCCGAGGGAGGGATCCCCTCCTTGGAACCCCCTCTCTCCCCCCCCTACCTCCCTTTTTCCCCAAAAAGGGGTTAGAGAGAGAGAAAGGCAAGTTACTAAGGAGAAGAGTTGTTAGCAAGCTTCAAAAGCCCATGCAGGATTAGTGTTTGCTTATCTGAAGGCCAGCTCCAGCAGTTTGCAGAAGAAGCAGGCAGGGAGAACAGGCTGAAACCAACTCCCACAACTCCCAAACCGAACTGCACTGAAGGAAAAAAAAAAAAAAATAAATTCCAACTGCTCTACAATCTAAAGCTGAATTTTTGTTTATCAACCAAAGAAATTCGTTTAGAATATCAGAATGTTTTGGTTCTAGTACCGAAAACATCTAGCCAGTGTGTCTCAGCACTGCTTGTCCTTAAAGGCACAGCCTCAAACTATCACAGACAGCAGTCAGGCTTTGCTCTTCTTTGGAGCTGGAGATGCTTGAGATGTGTCTTTAGGGAGAGCAAAAGGAAGAGGGAATCCTCCTTAATCAGGCTGAGCACTGCTGAGCTCCATGGGTAAGGTTTGCAGCCCCTCTCAGTTGAAATCTTATGCATGAAGAAGTGTCACATCTTCAATCCTTACTGAGTCGCAAGGTGACCTTGTGCAGGCTAGCACAATATCACTTGAGATTGTGTGCACTATTCCTGACCCTCTTCTTCCTGTGTTTTTGGGATGAAGTTCACTGAGACTCCATCACACCTGACATAGTCACCAAAAACAGTACCCAATCTACCTCCTCACTCCCAGGCCACCTTCCACTTCACTGCTGGAGGTGGGAGCAGTGGTGGGGTTGCACATAAACTCTGCAGAAGTGGATGCAATCGGAAAAAGCCAGACAATTCTCTGCCCAGCTTTGCAAAGCCCTCACTCTTCCAGTGTACATTAAGCTAAGGATGGGAGTGGAGAGATGACTTTTTATTATTATTTTGATTTTTTTGTTGTTTTTTCTTAATCCTTTCTTGACAGAGGAGTAAAAAGAGGAGTTTTGGCAGGTGCCTGGAGGAGCTCATGCAAGAGTGTCATAGAATAAAATAGAACAGAACAGAACGGAATAGAATAGAATAGAATAGAATAGAATAGAATAGAATAGAATAGAATAGAATAGAATAGAATAGACCAGGTTGGAAAAGACCTTTGAGATCATTGAGTCCAACCTGTCACCCAACACCATCTAATCAACTAAAACATGGCACCAAGTGCCTCATCCAGTCTCTTCCTAAACACCTCCAGTGATGGTGACTCTCTTTCTGGGAAGAACTTCAGCCTAAACCTGCCCTGGCACAGCTTGAGACTGTGTCCTCTTGTTCTGGTGCTGGTTGCCTGGAAGAAGAGACCAAACCCCACCTGGCTACAACCTCCCTTCAGGGAGCTGTAGACAGCAATAAGATCTCCCCTGAGCCTCCTCTTCTGCAAGCTAAGCAACCCCAGCTCCCTCAGCCTCTCCTCACAGGGCTGTGCTCCAGACCCCTCCCCAGCTTTGTTGCCCTTTTCTGGACACCTTCCAGCAACTCAACATCTTTCCTAAACTGAGGGGCCCAGAACTGGACACAGGACTCAAGGTGTGGCCTAACCAGTGCAGTGTACAGGGGGAGAATGACCTCCCTGCTCCTGCTGGCCACACTGTTCCTGATGCAGGCCAGGATGCCATTGGCCCTCCTGGCTGCCTGGGCACACTGCTGTCTCATGTTCAGCCTACCACTGTCCAGCACCCCTAGGTCCCTCTCTGTCTGGCCTCTCTCCAGCCACTCTGACCCCAGCCTGTAACCTGAAGAGTGAGCCTTGACTGACAGTGGGGGGACACAAGCCTGTGGGGAAAGGATCATGCTGGTAATGCAATCTGGGGAAGCCTCAAAGCAAGAGGTTGTTGTGATGAAATGGTGCCTGAGATGGGGCAGCAGGAAAGGACATGCTTGAATGTGGAGGTAAGAACAAACCTCATGGCCAGCAGTGGGGCAGAAGAAATCACTATGTTTTCAATCTTCTCTTTGCAGCTATGAGGGTGAAAAGTTTGTTAAAACTTTTTGTTTGTTTGTTTGTCTGTTTTGTGGTGATCACAGCTGGGACTTCCCTAGAACAACAATCCTTTTGGAGTTTGTGGAGAACCACCGGCATGGTCACCACAGCCAGTGTGCTTGGCAGCACTTTGTGCAAGAGTAGTGCAGGCAGTGCTGGAGTATGCTGCCTGCTCCTCTGTGCCCACAACATTTCACTGCCAGCTTTCCGGGAGGAGCACTGGGGTAGGGTATTCCTGTGCCCCAGTTTTTCTGCTAAGCTAGAGCCAGCATGAAGTGGCCTCAGAGAACTATATAATGGTTTGAATTGGAAAGGATCATTAAAGTCGTCTCGTCCAACCTCCTTGCAATGATCAGGGACATCTTCAGCTAGATCAGGTTGCTCAGAGCTCTGTCCAGCTTGACATGGAATGTTGCCAGGGATGGGACATCTACCACCTCTCTGGTTAGCCTATGCAAAGTGTTTCACCACCTTCGTGGTAAACATTTTTTTCCTTGTATCTTTGCAGTTTAAGACCATCACCCATTGTGCTATCCCTGCAGACCCCGATAAGGTGCTTGGCCCCTCCCTTCTTACAGGGCCCGTTTAAATTGGAAGGCCACCACGGCTCTGCCGAGTGCCTTGCCTTCTGCAGGCTGAACAACCCTGACTCCCTCTGTCTGTCCTTGCTGCAGAGGTCCTCCAGCCCTCTGATCAGTTTTTTGTGGCCTCCTTTGGGCTGTGCCTTCATGGCCATGATTCCTCATTAAAAAGCCACAAGGAGGGAGAAACCCGGGGAGCATGAAAGTAGAAGCCTGGTGTTAAACCAAACCAGATGCTGCTCGGGCCACGGTGCCCTGTGGTCTGCCGGAGCGAGGACGCGGCGGCAGTCACCCGTAGCCTGCGTGGAGGGGAGAGCAGGGAGCGGCACAAGCCAGAATAATCCTTTTTTGGGTTGTTTTTTTTCTGTTTTCTGGAGCGTTTTGGTCTCGCCCCTGAACAAAAGCAGGATAGTGCGGTGTGTCATTTCCTCCCCGGCAGCCATTCAGCGTGGCACCCTGCGGGCTCTGCCACCCCCTCCCCTGCCCCGGGGCACAGATTGCTCCTTGTTCCAGTTGTCTGTACCACCCAGGGTTTCCTTTCCAAGTTTTCTCACACCCTTTTGTAGCTGTGCAGAAGAAAAGCTTTAAAGCTACACAACTGAGGAACTGAGTAGGCAGGAGGGATATCTTTATGAGCCAGGGCTGTTTCTCTGCTGAGCCACAGTGATGGAGATGGGCTGGGTGAGCCCTGATATTAAGAAGGTCAGGTTCAGCCATTAAATATGCTTCTGTCTCGTAGCCAAGAGGGCAACTAGTCATCTCTGCCATGTATTGATGAATCTTTTAAAACAAGAGCAGATGCATTTTTAGGTCCTAATCTGAGCAGAGTCAGACTGGGAGGACTACGTTGTGAGCTGAATGAATCTGGGGTGGAGAGCATTGGTTGTCCTTGCTGGGTAGCTGGCTGGGTGCAATGTCTCTGATGCTGATGGTGAAAGCATCAAATGCAGTGGTGTCTCATATATTTTGGGATGAGTGCTGTGCTGGACACATAATCAGCATCAGGCTGTCTGTCTGTATTTCTGTGTTCCCCAGAGGGACTTAAACAAACTTGAGAAGTGGGCCTATGTGAACCTCATGAGGCTCAACAAAACCAAGTACAACTGAGTCAAGACAACCCCTGATACCAATCCAGGCTAGAGGACAGTGCAGTTAAGAGCATCCCTGCCCAGAAGGACTTGGAGGTACTGGTGGATGAAAAGCTGGACATGAGCTGGCAGTGTGCACTCACAGCCCAGAAGGCCAACTGTATCCTGGGCTGCATCAAAAGAAGCATGATCAGCAGGTTGGGGAAAGTGATTCTGCCACTGTACTCTGCTCTGGTGAGACTCCCCCTGCAGTGCTGTGTCCACCTCTGGAGTCCTCATAACAAAGAAGATAGGGACCTGTTTGAGAGGCTACAGAGGATGCCACAAAAATGATCAGAGCCTGTCCTACAAAACTTGGGGTTGTTCAGCAGGAGAAGAACAGGTTCTGGGAAGGCCTTATTGAGATCTTTGAGTATTTAAAAGGGCCTACAGGAAAGACAGGGACAGGCATTTTAGCAGGGCCTGTTGCAGTAGGACAAGGGGTGATGGTTTTAAAGTTAAAGGGGAGATTTAGACTAGATATGAGGAAGGAACTGATTACAATGAGTGGTGAAACACTGGCACATGTTGCCTAGAGAGGTGGTAAGTTCCCTGTCCCTGGAATTATTTCAGTTCAGATTGGATGGGGCTTTGAGCAATCTGATCTAGAAGGTGTCCCTGCTTACTGTAGGTTAGTTGGAGGAGATGGCCTTTAAAGGTCCCTTCCAACTCAAACCATTCTATGATTCTATGTTTCTTGAGCTGATCAGCAGCTTATTTCTTTAAGGAACTAACCCCTGGGCAGGCCTTTTCCCCCTCACCAGTTTGCTTAGTTGACAATCAAACAAATGACCTGGAGGCAAGCAGCAATTCATTACAGCCCTTGTTTAGCATGCAATAAAATGCATGGTACACCTTGTCCTTCCGTCAATGAGTTGTATATTACACAGGAAAAAACACACAATTTGATGTCTTCACAACAGCCAAAGGTTTCTTGCAGGCCTTTTCTTGCTGGAGTCTCTAGGCCTGGATGACGGATCACCCCTCAAATGATGGGGAGTGATATTGTTAAACAGTAATTGGTTGCTGAATTATTTAGCTGCACAATCCCTTTAGCAGCAACAATACCAGCAAACACTTAACTTGCAATTGTCTCAGCTGGGAAACAAATACAGGGCCCTGCAAACTCAGTGGAGCCTGGAGGCAGAATAATTCTGTAGAGACTGTGTTGTAAAAAGAGGGTTTATAGCTATATTGTCAGTGATGGCCTCATGTGGTGGTTAAGTGCATGCTAATCACTTATTGGCTGCTGCCTTTTAATTTGTAAGCTGAATTCTGCTGCTTTTCCAAGGAAAGGCTGATGTTAATCCCTTGCTGGTTTCCCAAACTAAAGGCCAGCCTCTCCTTGCACCTTCTGAATTCAGGAGTGTTTGCTGCAGATGCAGCTGAGTTGTAACTCCTGGGCACCTGCCCTGAGCCCCAGTAGGAGACAGGCTAATTCACAAAGCAGCCTAACATGGCAGGCAGGAAATCCAACCCAGAGGCAGAAAATCCAACCTAAAGCTGGTGTTATGTCCCCAGCGCCATTTTGCAGTGGCTTGCAGCTGGTTGAAGACCACCATTTCTCTCGACACATGGTGCACAACCAGGTGTTGCAGTGGTGATGCTCTACTTGCACTAACCCACAGCAGAACCTCACTGCCCGCATTTCTCTCCCTAGGTTTCAGGTTGACCATTGCTGAAAGCTTGCATTTGAGATGCACCTGGGAAGTGCTGAGTGGCTGACACACCAGAAGGCTGTGCTGTCATTCAGTGAGACCTGGGCAGGCTGGACAGTTGGGTAGAGAGGAACCTCAGGAACTTCATAAAGGTCAAGCATAGAAGTCTGAACCTAGGGAGAAATAACCCCATGCACCAGGCCAGGTTTGGTGTTCACCTCCTGGAAAGCAGCTCTGCAGAACACCAATGTACACTTGTGGCCAAGAAGGCAAATTATGTCCTTGGTGCATTAAGAAAAGTGTGGCCAGCAGGTCAGTGGAGGTTCTTCTGCTGTCTCTGTGTGTTCTTCTCCCCTCTCTTAGTGAGAACCCCATTTCTGGGCTCCTCAGTTGAAGAAAGA
This sequence comes from Dryobates pubescens, assembly GCF_014839835.1. Taxonomy (NCBI): domain Eukaryota; kingdom Metazoa; phylum Chordata; class Aves; order Piciformes; family Picidae; genus Dryobates; species Dryobates pubescens. Next base: position 66,544,377 of record NC_071657.1, on the reverse strand, counting down.
CAAGGAAATACTGGAAAGGGTCCAGTACAGGGCTACAAAGATGATGAGGGGACAGTTGGATTTCTCTGAAGAGGAAAGATTGAGAAGCCTTGGTCTCTGTTAGCCTGGAAGAGAAGACTAAGAGGGGATCTTACCAATGCTTATCAGTGTCTAAAGGGTGGATGTCAAGAGGATGGGACCAGACTCTTTAAAGCAGTGCTCAGTGACAAGACCAGGGGCAACAGGCACAAACTGCAACACAGGAAGTTCTATCTGAACATAAGAAAAGAAATTCCTTTGAGGGAGACAGAGCCCTGGAACAGGCTGCCCAGAGTTGTGGAATCTCCTTCTTTGGAGTGATTGTAAACCAGCCTGGACATGATCCTGGGCAACCTGCCATCGGTGACCCTTCTTTAGCAGAGGGGTTAGACAAGGTGATCACCAGAGGCTACTTCCAACCCCTACCCTTCTGTGATTCTGTGAATAACCATCAGCAGATACTAAATCAGCAGAAAACCCACTCTTGGTCATATTTGCCTGCAAGGTGAAGGCAGCAGAGCCAGTCAGGAAGCTGGAGGAGGCTTGCACACCAGTACTTCTTATTACCAACTCCACCAGGAGTGCAGCCCTTCACTTAAAGTGGTTCCAGTTCCTCCCCTGCTGGCCAATTTCTTCTGCCCCTTTGGTATCTCTGTGTGTAGGAGTATCTAAGAACTACCTGGTGACTCTTCAGGGTTTGCTTTGAATTGGCCTGTGATCTGGCAGCTGGAATGTATTTCTCCTATGTAGATGCTGCCTGTGTTCTTAATGTGATGCTTGGGAAGGATGGCATGATGCTGATTCCATATGTCAGATGCTCCTCTATTAATTAAAAGCCCAAAGCTAAATTATTTTGCTCCTCTGGATGAAGAGCAAGCTGGGAGGGGGGTGGGGGGGCGGAAGGGGTTGGAGGGTGTGAAGGAGCTGCATGCTATTTGCAGGGTCTTGTTGGTGAGCCTTTCATCCTGGTAGCATCCCGTGTTTGCCACAGGGTGGTCTGTTCCCTCACCACTTCGTTGTCAGAGCTCTTTTAGCACCGAGGAATTGGGAAGTTCCACTGTTCCAGACACCAATATATGCTGTGGCACACCTTGGAGCAGTGGTGGGTCTCCATGAGAATGCCTGGTGATGAGCAACTGAAGCCTTCCCATCCCACCAATTAGGCATAACCACTGGCAGATTGTAGAATCATTTAGATTGGAAAAGACCTTTAAGAACATCAAGCCCAACTGTTAATCCAGCACTACCAAGTCTCCCACCTTGAGTCCTGTGTCCAATTCTGGGCCCCTCAGCTTAGGAAAGAGGTTGAGGTGCTGGAAGGTGTCCAGAGAAGGGCAACAAAGCTGGGGAGGGGTCTGGAGCACAGCCCTGTGAGGAGAGGCTGAGGGAGCTGGGGTTGCTTATCCTGGAGAAGAGGAGGCTCAGGGGAGACTTTCTTGCTGTCCTCAACTACCTGAAGGGAATTTGTAGGCAGGTGGGGGTTGGTCTCTTCTCCCAGGCAGCCAGCACCAGAACAAGAGGACACAGTCTCAGGCTGCACCAGGGGAAGTTTAGGTTGGAGGTGAGGAAGAAGTTCTTCCCAGCAAGAGAGACTGGCCATTGGAATGTGCTGCCCAGGGAAATGGTGGATTCATCACCACTGGAGGTGTTTAAGAAGAGGCTGGATGAGGCATTTGGTGCCAGGGTTTAGTTGATTAGGTGGTGTTGGGTGATAGGTTGGACTTGATGATCTCAAAGGACTTTTCCAACCTGGTTAATTCAATTCAATTCAATTCAATTCAATTCAATTCAATTCAATTCAATTCAATTCAATTCAATTCAATTCTATTCTATTCTATTCTATTCTATTCTATTCTATTCTATTCTATTCTATTCTATTCTATTCTATTCTATTCTATTCTATTAACACTCAATCATGTCCCTCATTACCACATCTACATTGTCTTTTACTTTAAACACCTCTTCCACCATTTCCCTGGGAATCTGTTCCAGAGCCTGATAAAGAAATTATTCCTAATAGCCTAAACTCCCCCATCACTGTTCTAATCACAATGTGATTGTTGCTCCTAATTGGTTTTCGACTTGCCCTGGTGCCTGGTGATCCACCGCTGGATCAGGGCTTGGCTTTGCTACCTATGGCCTAAATATCCTGCTGAAGTGTCCCAAAAAGCTGATCTTGTGCTTCTGTCTGGTCCCATGGCAGGAGGTTTGATGCTCACCAGGCTGGCCCAGCTTTGGTTTTCCTCTTCTTCATGCAAATTGTTAATGCTCAGCAACTGGCAGCAGGATCTAGCCCTGTGATTCAGACCTCCCCATGGATGGATCTCAAGGATGATTAATTTTCTTAATGGGAGGTGGGCCTGTGACTTTCAAATCTTGGTTTGTCTTGGCACCAAATAAATGAGGGAGATCTGGAAGTCTTGTAGCTTCCTGAGCAAGCAATGTATAAAGCAAACCAGCTCTAAGTATACTTAAAGCATGAAACAGTTTGTCTTTTAAACAAATAAAAGCAAATATATTTACTTCCCAGGCTTGGGTCTAAAATGAGTGCTTTTTAATGTTGCATTAGCTGCACTTTTGGGGGGAAAAAACACATCACCAAACCTGTTTAATTCTGAAGTGGAATAGGTAACTGATACAATGAAGTTCTCCCTTTCATAAGAGCAGCGTGGTTCTGTCAGTGGGGTGAGCTGCTTGAAGCCCATGTGTTTGGAAACAGCGTTATTGTTGTGTAAATCAGCATGCGGTCACTTAATTAAACACAGTCAAGGCTTTGTGGCTCTCTGAAGGCAGCAGCACGGAGCAACGGCCAGGACAGAGGAAGCAGTAGGGCTGCTGGTAGTGCAGGGGATGAAGCCTTTTGTGCAGTCACTGTATCTGACCTGCCTTGTAGCTGACAGAGGTTAGCATGGTATGTAAGGATGAGAACATAGGAAGACCCTAAGGAACTTTAGACCTTGACCACCTCCCCATATTTTTTGGATTGCTCCATGGATGCCCCAGGCTAAAAGGAGCCCTGGTTTTGTTCCTCCACTGTCTCCTTCCTGCATGGAAACACTGGGTGAGGAGTTTCTTCCGAAACAAACTCTGTTGGCAAGGTAGCCCTGTCTCCATTCCATGCATCCTTGCCTTTGGCTTGGGGTTGGAACTTGCATCCCAAGAAACTAATACATATCCAGGAGGCCAAGACAAACAGTGTCTGCCTACATTTTTATGACCTCTTGTTGTTCCTCTCAGCCATCATCATGATTCCCTCAACAGAGGATGTTTTGATCTCCATAGGGCACTTCCTCACGTCTCATGGGTAAAGTCAAGGTGGTTGGCAAAGGAAGACCTGAAGAGATCAGATACTCCTTCACTCTAGACCTCCCTTCATGGCAACATTTTGACTCAGATCCTCATTCCAGTTCAGAACTGGAGATGATGAGCAGATTTTAAACTGAAGAAATTTATATCTAGATTAAATTCCAGTGATGAGACATCGAAACAGGTTGCCTATAAAAGCTGTGGATTCCTCATCCCTGTAAGTGTCCAAAGACCAGGCTGTTTTGGTGGAAGGTGTCCTTGCTGACAACAAGGGGCTTGTAAGTAAGGGGGCCTTTAAGGTCCCTTTTGGCTCAAATCATTCAACGGTCTTATGAAAAGAGTGGTTAGATTTGGGTGTAAATTGTAAGCAATGTATTTTGACAAGCAAGTGAGATGCTCCAGCTGACAGACACCTTCCCCAGGACTAGCCCAGTGTCTGGTGTTATCCTCAGATGGTGGCCTCACCACCTCTGAGACTCTGGGAAAACCCTGACATGAATATTGAATACGTGCAAATAATTCAGGCCCGTAACAACAGCATCAATGCTGTACTTGAAGCCCCAACAGAATACAGAATACAGAATTAACCAGGTTGGAAAAGACCTTTGAGATCATTGAGTCCAACCTATCACCCAACACCATCTCATCAACTAAACCATGGCACCAAGTGCCTCATCCAGTCTTAATTTAAGCACTTCCAGGGACAGTGACTCCACCACCTCCCTGGGCAGCACATTCCAATGGCCAGTCTCTCTCTCTGGGAAGAACTTTCTCCTCATCTTCAGCCTAAATCTCCCTTCATGAAGCTTGAGACTGTGTCCTCTTGTTCTGGTGCTGGTTGCCTGGGAGAAGACACCAAGCCCCACCTGGCTACAACCTCCCTTCAGGTAGATGCCAGTGTGGGCTGTCCTCTTTGGCTGATGGAATGAAGGAGAGAGCACTTCTGCCTTCACAATTTGGAGGAGAAGCTCGGAAACTTGTCCGCCATGCAGACTTGGAGGCAGAGAAGTAATTTGTTTAAGCCATGGGAATTTTTTCTTTTAAGCTGCCAGAGGGGTTTTGAGCCTCCAGGGCTTGCAGTTCCAAGTGTGACAATTAAAAGTTTGGGGTATTTAGTGAACTCTGCATAGCTGTTTTTCCTCTTTCATAGTTCCATCATACCTTCTAATTAATTCCCTTTAATTGCCTTTAATTTCCTTTCCTCCTTATTTCTCCCTCCATATAAGTAGTGCTGTCATCCTTTTAGATTGCCTTTCATGTTGGAGACTCTCTTGTTTGATTTTGTTTCACCCACGTTGTGTCTTGCAGCTATTTCATTCCTGGAAAGCTCCAGCTTCAGAGATAAAATCTAAGCGGATTCAGAGAACCTGAAAAGATCTCATGCTTCATGGCTTTCTCTTTAGTAGTACAGGAGATAAATAGAACACAATAAAAGATCCATCCTCCTTGGAAAAGGGCCATTTTCCATCACCTGTATTTTTGTGGCACCATCATACCATGGACGCTCTTAGTCACCGGTGACAAGATAAAGAGCCTCCTGGTATCTAATGCTGGCGGGTGTCTGAGGCTGAAATGGGCTCTTAGGATGACACACTGCCTCACTGTGTTTTGATTTAGTCACCAATGCCATCATCCTGCCTGGCAGCCACCCCCCTCCACCCGCCCCCCTCTGCTGGGACAGCCAGCATGGGGGCCTGGCACCTTGTTGGCTGCTGTGTTCCCTGCCTGGATAAAGGGGAGATTGGTAAGGGTGGTGGTTTTGATCAGATGAAGATCAAGCCTGTATTGAAATGTTGACATTTGCCTCCACTAGCTCTCGGTTTCAGTGTGCTCTAAAAGGGCACAGTGCATTTTGATTGAGGTACTTTCCAGCTCAGTCAAAAATTAAAAGCATAAGCAAGAAAAACTGCTGACAAACACTCAGAAGGGTCTTAGAGACTTGAACCCATGCAGATCAGTTGCCGTCAGCAGAGCTCCGTGGATCTTTGCCACTATACCCCATGTGGCTGAGGAATGGGAATCATATACTTAAGTTTTCTATAACATCTTCCTCTTTGAGTTAAAATGGGCTTGGTTTATCTGATCTGTAATCATAGAATGCTTTGGTTTGGGAGGGACCTTTAAGGTGATATTATCCAACCACCCTAGAGTGAGAAGGAACATATTCCACTAGATCTCAGAGCCATCTCCAACCTGGAATGTTTTCAGTGATGGGTCATCTACCACCTCTCTGGGCAACCTGTGCCAATGTTCCACCACCCTTACTGTAAAACATTTGTTCCTTATCTAGTCTAAATCTCTCCACTTTCAGCTTAAAAACGTCACCCATTATGCTGTTGGGACAGGCCCTGCTAAAAAGATTGTCCCCATCCCCCATCCCTGGAGGTGTTTAAGATCAGGCTGGATGAGGCTCTGGCCAGCCTGATCTAGTGTGAGGTGTCCTTGCCCATGGCAGGAGGGTTGGAACTAGATGATCCTTGTGGTCCCTTCCAGCCCTGACTGATTCTATGATTCTATGATCTTTCTTACAGGCTCTCTGTAGGTACTGAAGGGCTGCAATAAGGTCTCCCTGGAGCCTTCTCTAGGCTGAACAGCTCCAAATCTCTCAGCTTCACCTCACAGCAGAAATGTTCCGTCCCTCTGATCTTTTTCTGTGGTCTCCTCTGGACCTGCTGCAACAGGTCTCTGTCTTACCTGTGCTTAAGGACTTCAGAGCTGGACACAGCACTACAGGGGGGTCTAACCAGAGCAGAGCAGAGGGGCAGAATCACTGCTACTGACTTGCTGGCTGCGCTGCTTTTGGTGCAGCCCAGGATATGATTTGCCTCCTGGTCTGCAAGCGGACACTGATAGCTCACACCCAGTGAGCTAGTACCCTAAAGTCCTTCTCCACAGGGCTGCTCACAATTGCATTAACCCTCAGCTTGTATTGACACCAGGTGAGCAGGTGTGGAGCAGGTGTATTGATACCCTGAGCAGGTGTGGAACCTCGCACTTGACCTTGTTGAACCTCTGTTTTTTTTCCTGCTGCTCCTCCATTCTTTATGGTATTTAAATACTGTCTACTCCTATGTTTTCCATAGTCCAAAGCTACCAAGCCTTTAAAAATTTCTTGGCATCTTTCCTCCCAGCTGCTGAAGTGTTTGTGCTTCCAGTGTTATCATTTTAATTGCCTCCAAGGACTGCAGGAGCGAGAGCGAGCAGTGTTCTGAGCACAGAGCTGTGTTTTTACTAGACTGTGTTGGTGCCCAGCATCAGGCTGCCAAACAAAGTGTTGATTGGACAACATCAACTCTGCAGAGCTAAGTGAAGGGATGGAAGCTTCCTTCATTCTTTGCAGGGAAATAAAAATGACCAGCAGGAACTAATTCTATCTAGAATGGGCCCAGTTGCCTGCTTTATGTTGTAACGCTGGTATAACCCTGGAGGAATTAAAGCTGGGACTGCAAGGAGTGTGACTGGGAGTCAGCTGGGGATTTTGGTGGTGAGAAAGGTCCTGATGAGTTGTAGCCATATGGAATAGCAAGGCTTATTCTGGCTACTGCAGTTCTGCACCTGTGGTAGGATTCAGCTGTGGGACTCAGGCTGGTGGATCGGCTTCTCTGTGTTATTTGAGATGCTGGAAGGAAATAAGACAGCTGAGTCTGCGTCCAAACTATGATAGTTGAGTGAGCAGTTGGAAGGGTGTGGTCTTGGGACTTCAGGGTGCCAAGAGTGGTGCTAGAGATGAACACACCTTTTGCCACCAAAAAGGCTGACTTGTGCTACCTTGGAAGTTTAGCATGGATTAATATTCTATGACCAGTCAGAATAGCAGTTGTAGTGGCAATTCATCCTTGCAGAGCCCTCAGGTGGTCCTTCCTGAGTTAGTGGACTGTACTGGTAAAGAAGAGCAAGTGGGAGATTTTGGGACTGATCCATGGGTTGTAAGGTCTGGGTTTGGAGCTCCTAGCAGCTAAATCCCCTTTAATAAGATGGTGTGGGGCTGGAACGAAGGTCTGAGTAAACTGTCCTTCTCTGCTGGGAGAAGTATTACAGTAAACACTGCTCTGTCCAGGTGAGACCAAGTTATGGCCAGGAGCTGGTGGCAGCCAGGGTAGCCCTGGGGTTGTCCCCACTGTCTAGGAGCCTGGGACCAAAGTGGCTGTAGGCTAGGCAGTCACCAAGATGCAATATTTTGCAACAAGATGATCTGAGCGCTCTGTGCCTTTGCATTTGCGGGTGAATCATCCTGGCGAGAGCTGAGAATGAGCAAGAGATCTCTGGAGGCACTGAGATGGTAATGATGCAGGTTCCTGGCAGCTCCAGGCTGGGTGGCAGTTGCAGGGGAGCTTTCTTGTCCCTGTTCTGTCTGGGCACGTCCTCATGGCTGAAGCTGGCACTGAGATCATCAGGGGGGCTGAGGGAAAGCAGCTGGACTCAGGCTTGGCCTCTGATCCCAGGAGGAGCATCTTCTTGGGACCCTGAGGAATCATGGAATCAATGTTTTGAGCTGGAAAGGACATTTGAGGGTCGCTAGTCCAACCCCACTGCAGTAAGCAGGGACATATCTTCCATGAAATCAGGTTTCTTAGAGCCCAGTTCAACCTCATCTACAATGCTTCCAGGGATAGGGCACCTACCACCTTTCTGGCCAACCTGTGCCAGTGTTTCACCACTCTCATTGTAAAACATTTTCTCCTTCCATCTAGTCTAAATCCCTCTCTTTTTTTTTTTCAGTTTAAAACTATTGCACCTTTTCCTGTCACAACAGGCCCTACTAAAATGTTTGTTCTCGTCTTTCTTATATCCTCTTTTGAGTGCTGAAAGGTTGCAACAAGCACTCCCTAGATCCACTTCCAGAGTGGGCAGCCCCAACTCTTTCAGGCTTTTCTCATCAGAGGGGTGTTCCATCTGTCTGATAATTTTCATGAGTCTCCTCTGGACCCTCAGAGGAGCAGCAGGACCTGGAGATCCTTCTCCAGGGTTTAGTGGGATGATGCACATCCCCTCTTTGTCATCTCTCTTCGCCTCCCCGGAAAAAGCACCATAACAAAGTTTTGGGGAGCCAGTCTTGGACCACCCATTCAAGATCTTGGCGCTTTGCTGTGTCACTAGGAACCAGGTCACCTTCTTGGCCAAACATCCCTTGGCACTGCACTCCTGACTCTTCCTGCTCTCGTCTTGATAACTGTAAGGATCAGGGTTGCCAAGGTCTTCCTGTTGCTATAGTGAGATTAGATAGGGCAGAGCGCTGCATTTCCTCTGCCGAGGGGAGAAAACACTCTCATCCCTTCCCTGGGCTTCACCAGTGAGCCTTTTTTTTTCCCTCCACCAGCAGCTACTAATTGCACCTGAAAGACATGCTACATATTTCACCAAAATTAATATTTCATAGCCTTAAAAAAAAAATAATTAAAAAAATTAATTATCAAGGCATTTTTCTCCTGGAATCAACTTAAGAGACTCTCCAGCTGGTACGAGTTTACAGCACCAACTGTGAAGTTAAAATATTTATCTTCACAAACATGTCACTGGAGCCATACTCTTCCTCACAGGATAATTAGCGAGAGGCACGTTAGTCCAATCAGCAGGTGCCTGGGAGACACAGATTTGCCTTTTGCTTCTGGGCGTGGTGAGGAGATGATTTATTAAACGAATTTGAGAGCTGCAAGTCTGGCCAGACCTCTGAGTCAAACTGCTGTAGGGAAAAAAAAGAAAGCAAGCCACCAGCCAGAGCGTTTGCAGGCAGGAGATGGGGCACAGCCGCTGTGAAACGCTCGATTGTTTGCTGATGCGGAGGTGTCTTCCCCAAGAACTCCCCAGGACCTACAGCAACTGACCCAGAGACCACTGGATTGCAGGAGGTAGCCTTTAATTTCGTTTTCTGAGGCTTTCTTTGCAATTTCTAGGTGCCCCTGGGGAACTTGGGCTGGCTTATGTGGGAATTTGGGTGAGATTTACCCAAATGTAGGAGCGCACAGCTTGGGGGATGGCACATTGTCCCTCCCCTCTGCCTCCTTGTTTGGGTTAAAATATTTTGGAGGACATAATATTTAACCCTTTGTAACCTACTACCAAACAAGCCCTGGTGAGACACATGTGGGGTCTGCTCTGTGTGTGTGTGAGAGAGAGAGGGAGAGAGAGGATTTATGCTTTTGGGGCTTGAGGCTGTATTTTGTTCCTGTTGGGTGCTGGCACCTCAGGATGTGGAGTGCAATGAAGGACAGGAGTCTTCTGGACACAGTGCTGCAGGGTGTGCTTCACAAAGCTCGTGTCTGTGCTGGGGAGCCAGAGATGTTTGTGTCTGTGAACCTCCTTGATCTTCAGGCTGGTGAGAAGTGTGCAAGGGAAGAGCCAGTAGTGGCCTCTTAACCTAGGTGAAGGCGCTTGGCTGGTGGCAGTGGCAGCCTGGTGAAGATTATTCAAACTGAAGGTCTGTTGCTGGGTTTTCCTCTCTGAAATCCCCTTCTGCTGCTGGCCCCCCCGGTAATCATTTATGCAAACCACGCCAGCAATGACACATGACCTGACTGAGATCATCCCAGGGTCTTACACCCCAAGTGATGTGTGGGACTCACTGCTGCAGCTTTGCAGAGCTGGAAAGGGGTTTGCAGAGAAGGTGTCTGATGCCTGCCAAGTTTCACAGGTTCAAAGCACGGAAGTGGAAAAGGCAAAGTGGTGCAGGGTTTGTGGCCTGGGAAGGGTCTGTTTTCTCATCCTCTGAACAGTTAGATGTCTCTTTAGTGAGGGCCAAGATATGTTATTCCTGGAAATGTTTAAAAAGAGCCTGGATGAGGCACTTGGTGCCATGGTTTAGTTGATGAGATGGTGTTGGGTGATAGGTTGGACTGGATGATCTCAAAGGTCTCTTCCAACCTGGTTAATTCTGTATTCTGTATTCCTTCCAATAGCAAACCACATTTTTGGGGGGGGGGGGGGGGCGGGCGTCAAGTTTTTGACAGCAGATCTCCTGAGCAGCCCTGCAAGCTCTCTGTGCAAAGAGGACTGTTGTCAGAGGTCTGGTTTCCTGCAGAAAACCAGTTCTGTGGGAGGTTCTCTGGTGGGTCCCAATTTGTGCTGCTGTTGACACTTGCCTGCTGCCTGCCCTTGTCTCTTTAACTCACCATCCGCTCCGCTTCCCCAGCTGTGCTGAGGCTTACAGCCAGAGGGCCTTGTCAGAAGATCTTTCCCTTAGTTTAGTTGCAGGTTTTTGCTGTAGCAAACGTTGCTCAGTGTTGATTGCTCCCCTTAAGTAAACTCAAATCTTGATGCTCTCTCTGCTTCCGCTGCTGCTCTTGACTTGTCGTTGGGCTAGGAAGTGCTGTCTGGTGTTCTCCACACACGCTGTTTTGCACATTTTTTTTGTTAGCTCTGTCATGACTTAATCTGATCATCATTCAGCAGTGATGGCTAAATGGCACGGAGTGTGCTCAGCACTAATCACTTGAAGGAGATGTATTGAAAGGTTACATCCTGGTGGTAAATGTCATGCCCCTTGCAGTTCAATCAGGGCTGATATTTATGTGATCATGCTCCACCGTGCTGGGTGAAGAGCCAGCTTCCCAGGGAAACCCAGATGTTTAGGCAGCAGCAGAATCTGGCCCCCATTTCTGGGAAGTCTTATTGGCTTCTTCCCTGCCCTTTTCTAGCACGTGGTTCCTACTGCCTCTTGGGTTACAGCTGCCACAACCATCCTTGCTTTACAGCAGTGGGGACCTTTTAAAGAGCAGCAGCTTCTCCTTCACCACATTGTGGCCAAGAGATCAAAGTATGACATAGTTGCTTCTCAGTTGGTCCTTTGAGTAGGCAGGAGGAGTCTGGATCCTGGCCAGGATTATGTTTTCTAGCCCAATTAGATATAAAATAGAGGGGGGACTCCTCAGTAGCTGGCTTCTGTGCCAGTGGGGGAGTTTGGTGGACTGGTCATCATGCTTATGAAGGGGATTGGGCAGCACCCTGTCCCTGACATGATGAAACGCCCCCACTGGTGTCCAGGAGAAGAAGTCTCCTTCCTGAATGCCATGCAAGCTGAAGCCCACAGTGGGGTGGGTTTATGATGGATTTTAGGGAAAGAGAAGATTTGGGATTGTGTAAAACCTGGTACAAGATGCTTTCAGGGATTTCCAGGGACGTGCAAAACTTATGGGGATATTTAAGAAATGACCAGGGGCACAGGGAGGGAGGTTAGGGATGAAAACACAAGGGAAAATAAAGGCAAAAGGGATAAAGGCAGCCTTCCTGGGTGGTAGGGATAAGAAGGGAAGGTCACAGCTGGGATGGGGACTACATATGGCATCTAGGGGGATGGAGTAGAGGCTGGATGGCAGGAGACTGAGGTTTTGAAGTGGATGGTGACTACTCAGTAGGAATGGTAAGGAAAGTAGCAGCAAGGGAACCATTACATAATGTGCTCAAGCTATCATTGGGTGTGGGGCACTTGTACCTGGAGTGCTTAATCATCTTTACAGCTGGTGGCTCTGCAATAAGAAGGGATGTATGTAAGGAAGAGACTTGTCTGTGCCAAGGGGCAGCAGTTGGCTGGTCTACCACCACACAGGGATGTACAGAAAAGAGCTGGGTTATTTGTGGTGGTGGGGAAGAGAGGATGGGGGAGTAGAGAGGGAAGGATATGCTCCCAGCTGCCTTTGGGATCATAGGGGTGGACTCGAGTTCTTCTTGGTTATTCAGACATCAAATACTGTTGCATTCTGGCCAACCCTGCCAGCTGTGGTGCTCATCTCCCACCTCTCCCATGATGTCAGAAGGCATGCATTATGCATGGCCACTAAAACTTTCACTGTGTTGCTTCTGATTAAGGAGAAATTACAGGTTACTGGGCCAGACTGTGCAGCCAGCAATGTCTGTGGGGCTTTGATGCCCCGAGCAGAACCTGGTCAATGATGCATCGCTAAGCGCAAGTGCTCAGCAGCAGCCTGACCTCAGCACCTGCAGCTCTTGGTTAGCCAAAGCCCGAATTTCACAGGGTGCTTGCAAGCCCCCCAAGTCCCTAATGGTTTGCATGTTTTAGAATTATCCCACAGCTTTGGGCAAGGCATGTGTTTTGGGTGCTGTTTCCCGTGACTCAGAGGATAACTAGCAGTTGGCTGTGCTCACCTGGTTTGTTTGCTAAAAATGAATGGAGACCAGTTCAGGGGTTTGTTTCCTGGGAAGACAGCTTCTATTTCAGTCAAGTTCATTTCTGATTACGGGCTGTCAAACCTCAGAAATTCCTAGCTGCCTGTCCACTCCTTTCATTTTTTTTAATGTTATTTTAAATAGAATAAAAAGAAAGAAAGAAAGAAAGAAAGAAAGAAAGAAAGAAAGAAAGAAAGAAAGAAAGAAAGAAAGAAAGAAAGAAAGAAAGGAAGAAAGAAAGAAAGAGAGAGAGAAATTAAGAAAGAAAAAGAAAGAGAAAAAGAAAGAAAGAGAGAAAGAAAGAAAGATAAAGTAAAGAAAGAATGAGAAAGAAAAGAAAGAAAGAAAGAGAAAGAAAAGAAAGAGAGAAAGAAAATAAATAAAGAAAGAAAGAGAGAAAGAGAGAAAGGAAAAAGGAACATAGCTCTCTTTTAGTGGAAAGCCAGAAATAATCTTAAGAGCAGGTGGATTTTGTAGGACTCCTCATTTACAGCAGACGAGATTGTATGCCTGGTTGCAGCCTTGGTGAGCAACCCAATCTTTTGGCAGTGGACAGTAAGCACAGAGAAGCCATGCCATGGGCACATTCAAACATTTACATCCAACTTTGCAGATGTCCTTTTGGTCATTTGGAGGAGATGATCTTTACAGATCCCTTGCAACCCAAACCATTCTATGATTCATTTGTTGTGTGTGTTATGTCATGCTGGGAATGTCATGAAGAGGAGGACTGCCTTTCTCTGCTACATTTAAGAGTTACCAAACTGTAATTACAGTCATTATTTCAAGGCTGTTGCCCATTTTGTGGTGCCCAAGTGGAAAGGCAAAAAGACAGAGCTGAGTGGTGAAGGTACTGGTGTTGGTTTGGATTTAGATCCAGGCATGGCTGTGCTCAGTGCTGGAAGAGACGAAATGCCATCTGCTAGGAGGCTTGAGCTGCATTTTGTGATGGTGCTGATTTCTGGTAATGAGCAAAAGACAAGGCCTGAGATCCAGCTGCTTGTTGGGTAGCCTGATGTTTTACAGCAGAAGAGGCATTGTTTAGTTCTAATCTGAGAGGCAGAGAATTTTTATTCTCCCTTTGAAAACCTCTATGAGATCATCAAAATTAATTTTTTAGTGCCTTCCATGGTGTGAGTTGTGCTTAGACTCAGTGTGTGTCCCTGGCCAACTCACTGCAGACCAAGATGTGTACTCTTGACTTTGATAGGTACATAAATAAGGGCAGGAAGTGCTGTGGACCTGCTCCTCAGATATGAAGCCCAAGAGTTAATCCAGTGTGGGACTACCTGTGCACTTAGGCTCACCCATTTTTATCTGATAACTGAGTTCCCACACTTTTTCCCCACTTCCCATCCTGGGGAGCAGACGACACTTTTCTCCCAAGCTCTGGGAGGTTTATAAGGCACCTGGAAAGATGGGGTTGCAACTCTATTTTATTCTGCATGGAGCTTCCCAGAAATATATAGAGACAGTGATTCTCGAGCTGGCTAGTGATCACAGACCACAGAGGGCATGTCTTGCAGGTCCTTCTGATGCTCTGGCTCTTTGCTCGTCTGTGGGTGGAAGTGGCTGCTCCACAGCATGGGTCGCTTAAGCAGAAGGTGAGCCTGTCCTGCACTGCCATCACATGTAGCTACTTAAATGCATTTAAATTCATACTTGGGCAGGTTTCCTGTTGCAGAGAGCAAATCCATCATGGCCAGTAAGTGCTCTAGCAGTGGGGTCTACAGCTGCCTTGGCTCTCTCCCTGCTAGATGACACCTGCAGGCAAGGTGTGCTGCTGGACACTCCTGTAACTCTTCCCAGGCTTGCAGATGAGGGGATGCACCTTTGGACTCAGAGACATGCCCAGCACTCTCTGGGAGAAGCCAAAGCCCTGGCATTGACTTTTCCCTGGTCTTCTCAGGGTTGGTGTGCAAAGCTCTTGTCTGGTCTCTGATGCAGCAAAGTGGCTGCCAGCTTCACATTGGCATTTCAGGGCCCCAAATGCCCAGGAGAGCACCTGAACAAATGGGGTTTGCTATAACTTTTGCTTTTAGTCAAAAGATCTGCTCTCTTCCCCTTCAAACCATTCCTCTGCTCTCCATTTCCTCCACCAAAATCCTGTTTCCTTCTTTGCACCAGGGTTCTCTCCCTGACAAGTAAATACAAGTTCATATTTTAATGCTTGAGATAGATATGTTAGATGATTAAGAGTTCACTTCAAAATGTCTGCAGTGCCTGCAAAAGTTTTTCCAAGTGGCTACTGCATACTAAGTGACCTGGAGGAGGCTGGCATCTCAGAGAAGGATATTTTGCAGGAGGTTGCTGCATACTGGGGTTCAAAACGTCATTAAATGCAGGTTGGGCATTTGTCTTTTCATTGATGTGTTTCCCAAGCCTTTATTTCTGTCTCCATCCCCGTCCCCACACTTTTATTCCAGGTTAAGAGGGAACAGTTTGGAAGAGTCCCAGCTCTTGGTGCTGCTGGTGTAAGTCACCCTCACTAGGCAGCACTCAGAATTTTGCTCCCATTTACAAGGGCACAGCTGTGCTTGATGTTGTTGGGAACATCACCCCTGCATGGTAATGGAGGAGTAGTCAGGGGTTTTAATCACTTATTCCAAGTGTCATTCCCAGGCTATTCTGAGTCACATCAAGAACTCCAAAACAAGGCATCCATCCTCTGTCCTTCAGATTGGTGGTTGATGACATCGTCAGGGTGAGCGGTGATGTAAAGCGCACCCAGCCCTGCGTGCTGTGCCCTGACGCCGCACACACAGGCTGAGAAAGATGAGGTTGGACTTAATGATCCTAAAGGTCTCTTCCAACCAGAATGATTTTGTGATTCTGTGATTCTAGGTCCATATCACCTTGTCTGTTAGGGAAAAGAAGTTCAAGGAAGGTATAACAGGAGCCAGGGTGATTTTCAGCAATTGCAGTAAGTACAGCTCTTAATTGTCTCAGAGTTCTGTTGCAGGTCTGAGGTGTAGTGTACAATGCATGCCAGCAAGAAAAGCTGCCTGGCAGTCAGAGGCATTATATCTGAGGAGTTTGCCTTGAAGGCTGTGGTTTAGAATAGAATAGAATAGAATGGAATAGAACAGAACAGAATAGAACAGACCAGGTTGGAAGAGACCTTCGAAATCATCAAGTCCAACACCATCTAATAAACTAAACCATGGCACTAAGTGCTTCATCCACCCTCTTCTTAAACACCTTCAGTGATGGTGACTCCACCACCTCCCTGAGCAGCACATTCCAATGGCCAATCTCTCTTTCTGGGAAGAACTTCTTCCTAACATCCAGCCTAAACCTCCCCTGGCACAGCTTGAGACTGTGTCCTCTTGTTCTGGTGCTGGTTGCCTGTTTTAGGAGGGAAAGACAGGTTCCTGTTAGAGAGGTGTATGACTGTCAGAGAAGGGGGAAGAGAGATTCAATTATAGATCAGTCAGTCTTTGGTGCTCTGACACTGGTGCCAGGGAAGGTCATCTTGAGTACCACTGCATAGCACACTCAGGACAAACAGGTGATCAGGCCCAGTGAGCATGGGTTCATAAAGGGCAGGTCCTGCTTGATAAAGCTGATCTCCTTCTACAATGAGGTGACCCAATAAGTGGATGAGGGAAAGGCTGTGGGTGTTGTTTACCCAGACTTTAGCAAAGCCTTTGGCACTGTCTGCACAGTGTCCTCCTGGAGAAACTGTCTGCTCATGGCTTGGATGGGTGGACACATAACTGGGTAAAAAAAATGGCTGTATGGCTGGGCCCAAAGAGTAGCGGTGAGTGGAGTTAAATCCAGTTGGTGGCTGGTCACAAGCAGTGTTCCCAGGGTCCAGTGTTGGGGCCAGTTCTCATTAATATCTCCAACAATGATGGGGACGAGATCAGTAAGTTTGCAGACAGCATCCATCTGGGTATGAGTGCTGATATGCTTGAGGTAGGGAGGTTCTACAGAAGGACTTGGACAGGCTGAATTGATGGGCTGAAGTCAGTTGTATGAGATTCAAGAAGGGGAAGTGCCAGGTCCTGCAGCTGGGTCACAACAACCCCATGCAATACTGCAGGCTGCATGGTGGAAAATGACCTGGAGGTGTTGGCTGACACTTGGCTGAGTATGAGCCAGGAGTGTGAAGAAGACCAACAGCACTGTGGCTGGTATCAGAAATAGTGTGGCCAGCAGGACAAGAGAGATGAATTCCCCTCTGTAGTCACAGTTTCTTGAATTCACAGTTTTCTTGTCCTTTTTGTCTCAGAAAGAATAGAATAGAATAGAATTAGAATAGAGAATAGAATAGAATAGAATAGAATAGAATAGAATAGAATAGGAGTCAGCACTGGTGAGGCCATAGCTCAAATACTGTGTTCAGTTTTGAGGTTCTCACTGCAAGAAAATACACATCAGAGTGCACTGTAGCTAGGGAAGGGTCTAGAGCCATGATGGTTGGTGCTCAGATATGCCCAATGGGGAGAAGCAGCATCCTTGGAGAAGCATGCGGCTTCTGGGAAGGAAACATCCCATCCCTTTCAACCCAGCAGGCTAGGGAAGATTGGGTTAACATCTCATTATTGCTGGTCTGCTCAGGAGACAAGCCTGTTTTACTTTATTATATTTTATTTTGATATTAAAGACATCCTTTAAAGAAGTGTCAGCTCATACGTTGTCACTTTTATGATTAAAAAAATTGTAGCTGCTTGCCTGGGGTGTGTTCAAGAACAGCAAGGAAGAAACTGTTTGAGATTATTAAGTGAGGGCTTAATTAATTTTAATTATTTGCATAATAGTGTCCTCTAATTAATAGGTAATGGGCAGCCCCTGAATTAATGTGAGAGTGAGGTCTCCAGTGGTGCCATCAGAGAAGGGGTTTATTGCTGGAAAGTGCAGCTTTGCTGCACTCGTGTATTTAGCAACCAGGATAGCCAAAGGGCGCCCATGATGGTGTGTGCTGTGCCTGGGGTGGCATGGGCTTGCAGGGACAACATGCATCTTCCCTAAATTCATAGTATCATAGTATCACAGAATCAGTCAGGGTTGGAAGGGACCACAAGGATCATCTAGTTCCAACCCCCCTGCCATGGGTAGGGACACCCCACACTCGATCAGGCTGGCCAGAGCTGGTCATCAGACATCAAATGCAACTGAGGTCTTGTTCAATTCTATTGCTGATCTACTGTAGTCAGAGGTCAGCTAAGAAGCTGCTCTTACGTTTTACTTTAAGTAGCTTGAAAAATAGTTGCTGGTATTGTGGCCATGTTTTTTCCCCTCTTTATTTTGCCTTTAAAATGTTGTAATTTTGCATGTCCCTTCTTCAGCTGATCAAGAGGCATATAAATAGTACTTCTCTGACATGTCTCTATTTCTATCTCCTTTCTTATGCATTGGTTAAGGTAGTGCTTGCGATTTATGGAGCTGCATTTGAATGACTTGAGTTACAGAGCTTGGCATGAAGCAGAGAAAGGCATGAGACAGGAGGGAGATAGGTGTTGGCCAAGAAGGCCAACATTTAGCCTGGAGAAGAGGAGGCTCAGGGGAGACCTTCTTGCTGTCTGCAACTACCTGAAGGGAGGTTGTAGCCAGGTGGGGGTTGGTTTCTTCTCCCAGGCAACCAGCACCAGAACAAGAGGACACAATCTCAAGCTGCACCAGGAGAGGTTTAGGCTGGATGTGAGGAAGAAGTTCTTCCCAGCAAGAGAGATTGGCCATTAGAATGTGCTCCCCAGGGAGGTGGTGGAGTCACCATTCCTGGAGGTGTTCAAGAGGGGACTGGAAGAGGCACATGGTGCCATGGTTTAGTTGATTAGATGGTGTTGGTTAATTCTATTCTATTCTATTCTATTCTATTCTATTCTATTCTATTCTATTCTATTCTATTCTATTCTATTCTATTCTATTCTATTCTATTCTATTCTATTCTATTCTATTCTATTCTATTCTAAAATTATCCTGGAATAGTGTGGCCAGCAGGAGCAGGGAGGTGATTGTCCCCCTATACTCGGCACTGGTGATGCCACACCTTGAATATTGTGTTCTGTTTTGAGGCGCTCACTTTGAGAAGGACATTGAGGTGCTGGAATGTGTCCAAAGAAGGTCAGTGAAGCTGGTGAAGGGTCTGGAGCACATGTCTTACAAGGAGCAGCTGAGGGAACTGGGATTATTCAGCATGGAGAAAGGGAGGCTGACGGGAGAGCCTCTCCTCTACAACTACTTGAAGAGAGGTTGTGGCAAGGTCAGGACCACTCTTCTCTCTCGTTTAACAAGTGATAGGGAAAGAGGAAAAGACCTCAAGTTGTGGCAGGTGAGCTTTGAGTTGGACATAGCAAAAATTTCTTAATCAGAAATGTTGTCAAACCCAAGGAGGTGGTGGTGTCACCACTTATGGAGGCATTTGAAAGATGCATAGAATGGAATGGAATGGAATGGAATGGAATGGAATGGAATGGAATGGAATGGAATGGAATGGAATGGAATAGAATAGAATAGAATAGAATAGAATAGAATAGAATAGAATAGAATAGAGTAGAATAGCATAGACCAGGCTGGAAGAGATCTTCAAGATCATGTCCAACCCATCATCCAACACCATCTAATCAACTAAACTGTGCACCAAGCACCCCATCAAGTCTCCTCCTAAACACCCCCAATGATGGTGTCTCCACCACCTCCCTGGGCAGCACATTCCAATGGCCAATCTCTCTTTCTGGGAAGAACTTCTTCCTAACATCCAGCCTAAACCTCCCCTGGTGCAGCTTGAGATTGTGTCCTTTTGTTCTGGTGCTGAATGCCTGGGAGAAGAGACCAATCCCCACCTGGCTACAACCTCCCTTCAGGTAGTTGTAGACAGCAAGAAGGTCGTCCCTGAGCCTCCTCTTCTCCAGGCTAAGCAACCCCAGCTCCCTCAGTCTCTCCTCACAGGGCTGTGCTCCAGACCCCTCCCCAGATTTGTTGCCCTTTTCTAGACATATTGCAGCAACCCAACACCTGTCCTATACTGAGGGACCCAGAGCTGGACACAGGACTCAAGGTGTGGTCTGACGAGTGCAGTGTACAGGGGCAGGGACATGGTTTAGAAGTGACTTGGCAGTGTTAGGTTCATGGTCGGGCTCGGTGACCTTGAAGGTCTTTTCCAGCCTAAACAATTCTGTGATTCTCTAGAAGATAGTTGAGGCCAAACTCTATGGCCAGCCTCTAGCAAAGGTTGGAAACAGGTCCTGACATTAGGTAGGACTACAGGCTCAATGGGCTGAGCAAAATGCAATCAGCATCCTGACGAGTTCACTTTGTGAGAGGAGGCAGCCAAATGGATGCAGATGTAGGAGAAAGCTGGGGAAGCAATGGGACATTGATCCTGGGTTACTGCTTCTTGTTTTTTTCTCCTCAGCAAACTGCCTATGGCAGTCCCACCTTAATTTTAGTGACTGTTGCCCTTTGTCAGTCTAGTGATTAAAGCACTTTCCCCTACATCTTAATGTGCACTCAAGTATTTCCTACAGCAATAACCCTGCTGCCTTCAGAGAGATGGTGTGGATATGGCCTTAGCTTTGTGCTGAGAGCTGCACCCACGCATACCAGCAGTGAGCTGGGCCCTTGGAGCTTATTTATTTTCCTTTCAGCTAATCCACTCCCCCTTCTCAGAGGAAAGCTTCTGATGGCTACCCTGAGAATTCTTCCTCTTTGAGTGACTGTTATGGGCTCTGACAGAGGAGAAGCACCTTTATGACAGACAGCAGGTATTTTGGAAGTAAATGACCAAAAAATTGGGTCGTGGAAGTGAAAAATGTGCAGTTTTGTTGCATGTTCAGTTGCAAGCAATCTCTCCTCACCAACTGCAGCTCTTGAAAGTGGAAGCACAATTTGGCTCAAGTTGCTTGAATGAGATAATAACATTATACTTTCATGCAAGGTCCCATCATTCACAAAGTACATTTGTTTGAATGCAAATTACTGAAGACCTCTCACTGATACAGTGGGGAAAAGAAAGAGTTTTCATGAGCCTCCCACAATTTAACCACTGAGCAGTTTCATACTAATGTAACAGCCAAATGTCCAATTAGATCCCATTTGTACTCTGCTATGCTCTGGGGGCGGCTGCTCTTTGGATGTAATCTTGAACAAAGTTCATCAGACACTGCTTGCAAGAAGGTACATTTATACAATACCTTAAATCTCGCAGTGTGTATTCAGGAATCATAGAATCATAGAATCAGTCAGGGTTGGAAGGGACCACAAGGATCATCTAGTTCCAACACCCCTGCCATGGGCAGGGACACCCCACACTAGATCAGGCTGGCCAGAGCCTCATCCAGCCTGGGTTTAAGCACCTCAAGGGATGGGGCCTAAACCACCTCCCTGGACAACCCATTCCAGGGCTTCACCACTCTTATGGGGAAGAATTTCCTCCTTACATCCAGCCTGAATCTCCCGCCCTCCAGCTTCATTCCCTTTCTCAAAGCCTGGAACTCTTTCTTGCTGTTGCTCGTTCAGGCAAGTTGCTGCTCATCCCCAAGGTGTTTCTGAATGGGATATCAGTGGGAGAAAATACTGCATGTAGTAGGATGCAGAGGCTACTCCACTGACATGGAACAACAGGCAACTTCTACATCACCAAAACAGCACCAGAATCACTAGCCAGGCTGGTAAACAAAGACAAGGTTGATTCTTGCAGAGAGGTGCCAAGGACCTTTGTTGCATCATGCCTAAATGAGTACAAGTGCATCAAATATTGGAGATGACACATTAGTACATTGATCCATCAGTAATGTGCTGGCACTCTCCAGAGCATCTCCTCAACTGCCTTGGGTTTCAGATGGAGGTCTTCAGTTTAGGAGTGAAAAGAAGCAGCCTTCTTAGGAGTATTCTGAGGAGCTCTATTTTTCCCCATAAGGTTGCTTTTTAATTTCTTTGTTGTTCATAGTTCAGCAGGTGAAGAGCCAACTTTATTTAATAAGGGATGTTGGCTGAGCTTCAGGAATCAGCAGTGAAAAATCTACATAAAGGCATGGATTAAATACAGAAATATGTGGAGAAAGGCTGAATGTGAGAGAGGCTTGTTCTTCACCTGGCCCTAACCTCAAAAGGAGATGAGGTAAAGGGACCCAGAGGGAGGACAACAGGAGAGCAAAGCAAAATATAGATCTACATTTTTTTTCCCTATTGCATTAATTCTTTCTTCTGCAGCTGTCTCACAATAGCAGTGTTTTGTCATCCTCTGTATTTCATATCTCCCGTGACCGTGCCGGGATACCTGCTTTTATATGGTGGACAATGGGAGTGCAGCTGGCATTGAGACGAAGCCTGAGCTGTTCTGCACCTCATGTGGATTTGAGTTCAAACAAATAGTTTGACTCACTCAAGGAGTGAATCAAAAGAAGGAACTTGAGCCTCCAGCCTACAAGCACCATGCTGTGCAAGCAAGGCATATAAACATGTAAGTTACTCTTTAGCAGTTCAATGCAAAGCTCATGCTGGAGGAGAGTCGGTATTTCAGACCTCCCGTAGCCCTATTCAGGGTCTTGGTAGAGGCAGCAAGGATCTTTTGGGCCAGGCACGCAGGAGAGTGGAAGTTTGATGTCTCTCCTAGGCAGGTTGTTTGTCTGGCCTGTTTTCAGCTTTATCTTTGGAGGTAATATGTAACTAATGGCAGAAGAGCCTGTATTCAGATTGCTTGCCATTGGAAAAAAGTGATACCTTGCTGATGAGGCAAGGGATTGGGTGAAAAGCAGTTCAGTTCATCAGTTACCTAGGGAGATCACATCAGAAGGCTGACAGATTGAAGTCAATGGTGCAAATTTTCCTTTAGACATTGTCCAGGCTGTCTTGGAACATGGACATTGAGACTTTTGGATGTGTCCAGAGAAGGACAATGAGGCTGGGGAGAGACCTTGAGCACAGCCCTGTGAGGGGAGGCTGAGGGAGCTGGGGTTGCTTAGCCTGGAGAAGAGGAGGCTCAGGGGAGACCTTCTTGCTGTCTACAATGCCCTGAAGGGAGGTTGTAGCCAGATGGGGGTTGGTCTCTTCTCCCAGGCAAGCAGCACCAGAACAAGAGGGTTCAGTCTCAAGCTGTGCCAGGGGAGGTTTAGGCTGGAGGTGAGGAGAAAGTTCTTCACAGAAAGAGTAATTGGCCATTGGAATGTGCTGCCCAAGGCGGTGGTGGAGTCACCATCCCTGGAGGTGATCAGAAAAGGACTGGATGTGGCACTTGAAGCCATGGTTTAGTTGGTTATGAGGTGTTGGGTGACAGGTTGGACTTGATGATCTCTGAGGTCTTTTCCAACCTTATTGATTCTATGAGTCTATGATTCTATGATCTTCTGCAAACATGGTTGTAGGCAGTTCCACTACGTTGGACAGCCCAGTTCCTGGTGAGCACTGCAGATGCTGAGTTGGAAGGGATCCAGTCAGACAGACTTGAGTCCAGTGTAATGGAAAGCAAGCATCGATGTGACCACTGTCATGTCCTCAGAACCCTTCACCAAGGCCTCTGGTTGATGGATGTGCTTATCCACATGAGTATTACTCATCTGAAGAGGGGCTGTGAGACAATACCCTTGGTTGTCATTGCCGGCTGGTTTTGTCGTGCCTCCAAAGCCTTGCAAATCACTCATGGCTTGACGTGGTTGTCTGTGTATGTGAGGAGAGATCTACTGAGAAATTGTTTTTATTATATGTTACTGCTAGCAAATAAATAATGTTCCCTCTGTCTTGTGCATGAGGAGATAGTTTTCTCCAGTGCCTTCAAATCAGGTGATTAATAGCAACCATTAATCCCCATGAATGACAGCAGTATATTAGGAGTGAAGCACATGTTAAAACAATTTGAGAGGCTGTTGTTGGGTCACAGGCTAACCTATTATCTTCCTATATAATATTTTCATAAGGTGCAAGTATTTCTAGGCATGAGATGTTGGCTGGAGATCAAGTCTGGGGAACAGAGGTGGATCATCTGTAGGGGCATCACAGCATCACAGGCTTGGACCAAAACCGAACAGAATTTCCAGTGTAAATGGGTTAAAAAGTTGAATTTGGGAAAGCCTGGACTATTCACAAGCTTAAGCTGAATTTGGCAAGTGGATACCTGAAAATCTCCAGGGGGAGCGAATTTGTTCTTAATGTCCAGGCGTTTAATTTGAGATGTTGAAACGAAATGTGTCACTTTTGGAAATGCCAAAACATTTCCTTTTTGACACTTTCTCAATGAAGCTCTTCAGCTTTTTTTGTTGGGAAATGGCAGTTTTCAGTTAGATGGAGGAAAGGTTAAATGAGACTTGATAATGAATGACGAGGTTTTGTTTGTATTCAAACAAAACATAGCTAACTTTTCCCCCCTTCCTTTTTAATGCCCTGAACTCCTATACCTTCCCCCTAAATGTGTTTTGCCCCCTTCCAGCTTCTGGATCACCCTAATTTGGAAATGGGGAAAATGATTGGTGGAAAAATCCATGCAGGAATAACATCTAATGGTCCTTACAAGAAAAAGGGCTTCCTGGCAGGGCTTCCTGGACAATGCCTACAGTGCCCAACACATCATTCCAGCTCGTGCTGGCAATCCTCAGTTTGAAGGTGAAGCAGACATGGCCCTGAATAACCCAGTAGCCAAAGTCATTTCAGGATCAGTGCAAGGCTGGAGGAGATGATGAGGCACCCTGGGGAAGTGGCACCACAGCTCATGAAGTTTTATCCTAAATACACCGAACAAGCTCAGAGAGGCTGTAGGTGCTCCATGCCTGGAAACAATGACGGTCAGGTTTGACAGGGCTTGAACAATCTGACCTAGTTAAAGCATCCTGGCTCAATGCAGGGAAGTTGGACTAAATGATCTCTAAAGGGTCCCTGTACTCAGCAGTGGTTAGGCCACACCTTGAGTCCTGTGTCCAGTTCTGGGCCCCTCAGTTTAGGAAAGATGTTGAGTTGCTGGAAGGTGTCCAGAGAAGGGCAACAAAGCTGGGGAGGGGTCTGGAGCACAGCCCTGTGAGGAGAGGCTGAGGGAGCTGGGGTTGCTTAACCTGCAGAAGAGGAGGCTCAGGGGAGACCTTCTTGCTCTCTACAACTCCCTGAAGGGAGGTTGTAGCCAGGTGGAGGTGGGTCTCTTCTCCCAGGCACCCAGCAGCAGAACAAGAGGACACAGTCTCCAGCTGTGCCAGGGGAGGTTTAAGCTGGCTGTTAGGAAGAAGTTCTTCCCAACAAGAGAGATTGGCCTTTGGAATGTGCTGCCCAGGGAGGTGGTAGAGTCACCATCCCTGGAGGTGTTTAAGAGGAGACTGGATGAGGCCCTTGGTGCCATGGTTTAGTTGATTAGATTGTGCAGAGTGATGGGTTGGACCCAATAAAGAATACAGAATACAGAATTAACCAGGTTGGAAAAGACCTTCAAGATCACCAAGTCCAACCTATCACCGAACACTATCTAATCAACTAAACCATAGAACTAAGTGCCTCATCCAGTTTCTTCTTAAACACCTGCAGTGATGGTGACTCCACCACCTCCCTGGGCAGCCCTTTCTAATGGCCAATCACTCTTTCTGTGAATTGCTTCCTAACACCCAGCCTAAACCTCCCCTGGCACAGCTAGAGACTGTGTCCTCTTGTTCTGTTGGTGGCTGCCTGGGAGAAAAGATGAACCTCCCTTCAAGTAGTTGTAGACAGCAATAAGGTCTCCTCTGAGCCTCCTCTTCTCCAGGCTAAGGAACCTCAGCTCCCTCAGCCTCTCTTCATGGGGCTTGTGCTCCAAACCCCTCATGCCGTTGGACTCTGCCAATCCATGCAGCCTGTCAAGGTCCCTCTGCAGAGCCCTCCTACCCTCTAACAGATCCATACCTGCCCCAAACTTGGTGTCATCTGCAAATTTACTGATGATCAATGATCTCTGAGGTCTTTTCCAACCTGGTTAATTCTATTTCTATTCTATTCTATGCTATGCTATGCTATACTATGCTATTCTAAAGATCCTTTCCAATCCAAACTGGTGTATGATTCCATGATTCCAAGCCACTGTGTTGCCTGCCCATCCTTTCTTGCCTACGACCTAAAAGCAAACTCCATGATTTTTTTTCAGGTCAGTGCTCCTCTTTTAGGAACGTTGGCTCAGCAGGAGGCTTGGCAGTGCAAGACATTTTCATTTGGCAGAGCTCATTCCTACCCATCTGATTCTGGAGTGAGACCATGCTCCCAGTGGGGTTTGCAGCAAGGCATTGATCTTGATGTACCATCTTCGCAGGCAATAACGTGTGCTCCTTCTTTAGCATTTTGGGCAGATGTGTCATGCTGCCTGCTGGAGCCCAGGGAAGATCATCATCAAAATGAAAAATGCGAGAGGCTTGCTTAACTGATCTTTGAGTATCAGCCTTCTGGCTTGTTCCCTTCTCTGGCTCCCTTCTACCATAGTTGTTCCTGACAGTTAGAAGAATCAGCAAGGAAAGAGTAAGTTTTGCATATGAATAAGACTCCACTAATTTCATCACAGAATCACAGAATGGTAGGGATTGGAAGAAACCTCTAGGGATCATGTAGTCCAAGCCCCCTGCTAAAATAGGGGCACCTAGTAGAGGTTGCACAGGATCATGTCCAGTGGAGTTTGAAAGTCTCCAGAGGAGATTCCATAGCTACTCCGGGGTAGCCTCTTGTAGTGCTCCAGCACTCTCACAGCATTTCCTTGTGTTTATGTGGAACTTCCTCTCTTCTAGTTTGTGCCTATTGCCCCTCGTCCCATCACTGAGCACCACTGAAAAGAGTCAGGCCCTATCCTCTTGACATCTGCCCTTTAGATATTGTTAAGCAGTTGGAAGATCCTCTCTCAGCCTTCTCTTCTCCAGGCTAAACAGCCCCAGGTCTCTCAGTCTCTCCTAGTCAGAGAGATGCTCCAGTCCCCTCACCATCTTCACAGCCCATCAGAGGACTTTCTCCTGTACTTTCTTGTCTCTCTTCAACTGGGGAGCCCAGAACTGGGCCCAGTACTCCATATGTGGCCTCACTAGGGCAGTGTCGATTGGGAGGAGAACCTCCACTGACCTGCTGGCTACACTGTTCTCAATGGATCCCAGGAAATCATCAGCCTTCTTGGACACAAAAGCACACTGCTGGTTTATAGTGAACTTTTGTCCACCAGGACTCCCATGTCCTTCTCCACAAAGCTCTTTCCATCAGGTCAGCCCTAAGCTGTACTGGTGTATGGGGTTATTCCTCCCCAAGTGCAGGACCTTACACATATTTTGCTCTGGGTTCTGGAGGAAACTGTGTGATACTAATAGGAGGGAAACACATGAGCTTTCAAAACAAAACAAAACAACACAACTGGAGAAGAGGAGGCTAAGAGGAGTCCTTATTGCTGTCTACAACTACCTGAAGGGAGGTTGGAGCCAGGTGGGGGGTCATCTCCTCTCCCAGGCAACCAGCACCAGAACAAGGGGACACAGTCTCAGGCTGTGCCAGGGGAGGTTTAAGCTGGATGTTAGCAAGAAGTTCTTCCCAGCAAGAGAGATTGGCCATTGGAATGTGCTGCTGGGGGAGGTGGTGGAGTCACCATCACTGAAGATGTTTAAGAGGAGACTGGATGAGGCACTTGGTGCCATGGTTTAGTTGATTAGATGGTGCAGAGTGATAGGTTGGACTCAATGATCTCAAAAGTCTTTTCCAACCTGGTTAATTCTATTCTATTCTATTCTATTCTATTCTATTCTATTCTATTCTATTCTATTCTATTCTATTCTATTCTATTCTATTCTAACAACAAAAACAAAACCAAAAATAAGCAAACAAAAAACCCCAACCAACCAAAGAGCAACAACAAAAATAATCCCAACAAGACTGTCCAGAAATTACTTTGAAAATGCTGCTGAACTTCCAAACCAGAGCATGAAATATTCTTTGCTGTTTTTCCAACCCCCTGTTTAAACCATCCTTTGGCAGTCTAGGAGGAAATGCAATTTTGTCATGTTATTGGTCTCTCCAGCAAAGCAGAGAGCAGCCTGTTCTTGCTGAAATACCAGAGGGCTTTCTGTATGGGCAGCATCCCCAAATGGAGGAACTGAGGATGCTGGAGGGCAGGGTTGGACACATTGACTTCCTTTACCCTAATTAACAGGGCGAATCTTCCGAATGCATCCCAAAAACAAGTCAGAGGAGGCTGGGAGGAAGGGAGGGGTGAGCATTCCGGCTGGAATAGCTGGAGAATCCCAGTGCCCACCAGCAACTCAGAGCTGTCAACACCACAACATGTGAGATGGAGGTCGCAAACCTCTGGAGGAACATTTTGCACAGCGTGGGTCTAATAGCTGTCATCCAGAGCTGGGGTTTGGGAATAGCCATGTGCAGGGTGATGGCTGTGGCTTTTGTTTCTTTAATTGCTAACAGCAAGGCATTGCTCTTTGCTGAAGGAGAGGGGATTCTTCAGTTTATGTATATTTTTTTTCCCCTCCCATTGCTTTTATCTGGCTTGCTTCATTATTTTTTTGCTGCTGGGGTCTGAAAGGGTATTTGTGCTTTTAAAATGGCATAACTAGCACCACAGAAAGATTTATTTTATTGTATTTTATTTAAAGCTCATTTAACAGCAAGATGGTAATAGGGAAATGTCACCAAACATTTGCTTGTTTCTGCCTACATGTTGATGTTGCAGGGCTTTCAGATGGTTGCCCATATGTGGGGAAACACATTTTCTGTTACTCCTACTGGAAGCAACCATGTCTGGGAAAGGCAGCTTGCAGCTCTGTTTGCTCAGGGTGCCAGACAAAATTCATTTTAGGCATTGAAGAAACTTTCTGTGGCAGCATAAAACTTTAGATGGGTGTCTAGAAGTGACCTAATGGTGGAGATAAATACCTGCTCTACATGGCTGTTTCGCGTTTGCTTTAGCTGATACGGACCTGAATCTTCAAATATACAAAAGTTTCAACCTGGAACTGTCTTATGCAAGTACCTGCTGGGCTGGAGTTTTTAAATCATTGCTGGTAGAGTTCTCTTCACTTTGCACAGTGGGGGCAGTTGTTGTAGAATCACAGAATGGTTTGGGTTGGAAAAGACCTTTAGAGGCCATCTAGTGCAATCTTCCTGCAGTGAGCAGGAACATCTTCAATTAGGTTCCATTGCTCAGAGCCCCAGCCAGCCTGATCTGTCATGTTTCCAGGGATGGGGCATCTACCACCTCTCTGAGCAACCTGTATGAGTGTTTCACCACCCTCATTGTAAGAAATATCTTCTCACTATCTATTCTGAACCTCCCCTCTTGTAGTTTTAAACCACCACCCTTTGCCCTGTTTCTATAGACCCTGCTGAAAAGATTGTCCCAGTCTTTCGTGTAAGCTCCCTTCAGGTACTGAAAGGCTGAAGTAAGGTTTTCCTGGGAACCTTCTCTTCTCTAGGGTGAACAACCCCAGGTCTCTCGGCCTGTCCTGATAGAATAGATGTTCCATCCCTCTGATAATTTTTGTGGCCTCCTCTGGATACACTCCAACAGGTCCCTTTCTTTCCTGAGCTGGACACAGTATACAGGCAGAGTCTCACCAGGCAGAGTAGAGGGGCAGAATCACCTACCTTGAACTGCTGGCAATATCTCCCCAGATATCATCCAAGGAGGAGCATCCTCTTCCCAGACGTTCATGGGTAGGCATGAAGCACTAGTGAATGCTGGGATCTCCTGTCCATAAGCCTGGGCACTGATTCAGTGTCTTCAGGGCAGTCAGAGCTTTCCCCTGCAACCTGTGTCTTGGTGGGATCACCATCCCTGGAGGTGTTCAGGAGGAGACTTGATGGGGTGCTTGGTGCCATGGTTTAGTTGATTAGGTGGTTTTGGATGATAGGTTGGACACGATGATCTTGAAGACCTCTTCCAACCTGGTTTATTCTATTCTATTCTATTCTATTCTATTCTATTCTATTCTATTCTATTCTATTCTATTCTATCCTTGTCCAAGCACAGCAGTGGGTGTGCTGAAGGAAGGAGTGTTGCCTTGTCTGGCTGAAAAAAACCCACCCACCCCTGAGTTTATTTAGGTATTTAGGGTGCCTGTGATTTTTTAATTTAATTTATTTATTTTATTTTATTTCATTTTATTTTCCCCCCTCCTATTAGATAGTGAAAATGGGGTACAAAGCAAAGAGGGAAATATTGCTAACTGCTCATCACTTCTTCATGTGGGTATGGCAGGGTTTTAGAGGTCTGCAGGAAGAGGTGTTTTGTGATACTGGAAATGGCTGTGCTCTGAGGAGGGGATTTGAATTTCTTTGGTCCATAATCTCTCTCTCTCTCATTGTCAGCCTGGGTAGAGCCAGCAGTGAAGCTTTGGCTCACCTCCCCCATCCCCTTATTTGTGGGATTCTTCTCTTGTGAGATGAAAGGTGCTCCAGAAATGTAAACCACTGATGAGCTGGACTCCTCTTAGTGTTAAATAGTAATAATAAATATTATCCTGCTGTTCCCCTCATCCCTCAGGGTCATAAAGCACTCCATAAATTGCACTCTAGTCTCTTGCATTCCAGCTATTGCACGTACTGAGATACAGCTGTGCGTGGGAATAGAAGAAATACTGTCTTTGGGGCTGTTGCTGATGTTACCCACAGGTTAATGCAAGTGGTTCATATTTCCCTTCACTCCCCCTTATCCCAGTCCCTGGTCTGGAGGATTTGGAGGCTGAGTTCAGCCTGCAGCACCTTATGCTTTTCCCCCCCCTTTTTTTCTATTGTGTCTTTAATACCAGCCAGCACAGAACCCACACTGCATCCCTCTGGCCAGGGTAAAGTTGTTGTCTTGGTCTTTGCTCACCAGGTAGTGGATTGAGGCTTGGTGAAAGACTAGAGGTTCACCTCTCCCACAGATGGGGCTGGGTAATCTTTTTTGCCACTGTACTTTGCTGCCCTTTCCCATGCATTGAAAAGCAGCACCTTGCCCTATGTGGTGCTTGGATTTCCCCTTGGCAGGCTGTGTTCCCCTCCCTTTTCAGCTTGGGTGTTTGCTTGTGGAGGAGTGGTCTCAGCTGTCACTAAATCATGTTTCTTCTCTGTCAGCCACACCTCTTTTCCATCCAACATCCACTCAGAAGATGAGTGTTTTGGAAGGAGACATGAGTGTGCCTGAGCTCTGATATTTCTCTGTGGGGACCTCCTGGCTCCTTAGCACATCCTTCAG
This sequence comes from Dryobates pubescens, assembly GCF_014839835.1. Taxonomy (NCBI): domain Eukaryota; kingdom Metazoa; phylum Chordata; class Aves; order Piciformes; family Picidae; genus Dryobates; species Dryobates pubescens. The sequence continues at coordinate 66,513,842 of NC_071657.1, read as the reverse complement.
CTCGTTGATGGCCCCTTCTTCTTCATCCTCACACTTCTGTCTAAAGAAAGAGCATGAGACAGTAGGTCAGATGCTGTTTTGGCCCACAGTCAGCATCCTATTTTCCCCAAGAGAAATGTATTTTGTAATTTCATCAGACACCGAGACCCTTCTGAAGCACTGAGTCATCTGGTGTAGAATCACAGAGTAGTCTGGGTTGGAAAGGACTTTTAAAGGTCATTTTAGTTTAGTGAGCAAGGACATCTTCAACTAGATCAGGTTGCTCAGAGTCTCATCCAACCTGTTCTGGAATCATTCCTGGGATGGGCAGTTATAGTCTCTCTGGGTGTTTTTTTTTTCTGTCCTCCAAACAAAAAGGGCTGCAGATGTAGTTTAGATTCAGCTGCAGCTTGGCTTCCACACTTTGGGTTGCTAGGGCTCAGCCAAGAGCAATATCCAAGTTACCCAAATTCAGACCAGGCTCCTGTGGGCTGGCGGCAGCCTGGGGAGCCACGACCTCCATTGCCAAGGTCCAATCCAGCAGCCTGGGTTATTTTATAGCAGGCAAGTGGAAGAGCCCACTGAGATAAATGCTCAAGTAATCACACAGGTCCAAACTGTGCAACCACCTTATGTCATCAAAGCAATTTGAAAATCAATTTGATGTCTGGCAGGGAGGCAGACACGCCGAGTCCCTTCAGTGTTCATTAGCATTCAGGTGTCAGTGCTCTGCTGAAGCTGCTTTTTTTCTGGGAAAGCCATTAAACAACAACAAAAATAAATTAAAGGAGAGGAAAAAACCAAAAATAAAGCACTAACCCTAATTTCCCCTTATTAAAGGGTAACAACAGCCCTCACACCAGTTTTGAACTGGGCTGGTTGATGGGTTTCTGAGATGGGGAAGCAGAGTGCACGCCACAAAAGTGAAGTGATGATCAAATAGGGAAGCAAATGAGGCTCCCCCCTCATTTTTAACAAAGGCAGGAATGGGGCCAGTGGCAGAGTGGTTTAGCTGAGCAGTTAGAAAATTGGAGGTCAAAGCCTGACATGGCTACTGATGAATCCGAAGGTGACAGAAGAAGAGTAGTAGACATTACGAGTGGGCTGCAGGGACTGAAACATGAAGCAAGATTAAAAGAAGTTAAGTACCTGGAGGTGGTGTGGCTGTGTGGCAGTGATGTGAACTGTAATTATAGTCACTGCGTGCTGCAGGCTGGAGAGGGATGGAGGGAGAAAGGATCAGAGCAGTATAAAGTAGGTGTAAGGCAGAGGAAGTGGGTGAAATTCAGGCTGTTCTCTCCAGGTGCTGAGCTGGGGCAGTTTGTGTGATGCATCACCTGCTGGTCATCCCTTATTGGCCATCTCTTCTTCAGTTCTGGTTTATACCCTGATGTTTCCAGTATAGCCACAGGTCATTAAGGATGTACTGCATTCTGCTGTGCCAATGGAGGATGATCCTCTTCAAGGCAACTTCTGGTGCCTCCTGCTGCAAAGCATTCTAATGGGCATTAGGTTCAGAGCTTGGAGAAGCAAATGCTTTGAAGTTCTGGTCTGCCCTTGGTGGTTCATACTGTGTCAAGTTTATGGGGAATGGTGTTGGGATGGAGCTGGCTCAGGGCTGGTAGCAGGTCTCAAGAAGAGGTTTCTTGTGGAAGTTATCAGGTGCCAGAGCTCATGCTGCAGCTTTTCTTACAGTGGTGGTGTGGCCAGGCGGAAAGGGACTTGGGGGTACTGGTTGGCCAGCAGGAGCAGGGAGGTCATTCTGCCCTGTGCTCAGCACTGGTTAGGCCACACCTTGAGTCCTGTGTCCAGTTCTGGGCCCCTCAGGTTAGGGAAGATGTTGAGATGCTGGAAGGTGTCCAGAGAAGCTGGGGAGGGGTCTGGAGCACAGCCCTGTGAGGAGAGGCTGAGGGAGCTGGGGTTGCTTAGTCTGGAGAAGAAGAGGCTCAGGGGAGACCTCATTGCTCTCTACAACTCCCTCAAGGGAGGTTGTAGCCAGGTGGGGGTTGGTCTCTTCTGCCAGGCAACCAGCACCAGAACAGGAGGACACAGTCTCCAGCTGTGCCAGGGAGGTTTAGGCTGGATGTTAGGAGGAAGTTCTTCCCAGAAAGAGATTAGCCATTGGAATGTGCTGCCCAGGGAGGTGGTGGAGTCACCATCACTGGAGGTGTTTAAGAAGAGCCTGGATGAGGCACTTGGTGCCATGATTTAGTTGATTAGGTGGCGTTGGGTGATAGGTTGGACTGTATGATCTTGAGGGTCTTTTCCAACCTGGTTAATTCTATTTTATTCTATTCTGCACTACTGGCTCTTACTTAAAATATTGCTCATTTTCATGAAGACCTTATGAGGTTCGTAACTTCCTATCCTCATGCCTCCCTTTGAAACTAGAGTGGAGATGATGCCCTGGGCAGGTGATGTACCAAAAAATGTAGTTGGAGATACTCACGTGTGTTTTATTCAGGGTTGCTTCTTCATGCACACAGAGATAGTTTTGCAGTCCTAGTAGTTAGGGATTCACTTGGAGCTTGGCTTTATATTAGTATGACTGCAAAATTGTCTCTGTGGATCCAAGCACAAGAGCACCTTACTGAGTCTGCAGGTGGCCTGAAATAGCCAGGAAAGGATGATCTCCTGTGCTTCTTACCAAAAGCTTCAGGGAGTTCAGCTTGGTGACATTGCCTTGGCTGGTCTAGGCTAGCTTTTCCCTGATGATTATTGCAGTGGCTGGAGTGACACAGGCTCAAAGCCTGTGAGCATCATGCTTTTCCATATTTGCATTGCTTGCTTGTTGAATTGATTGGCTGAGCCCATGACTGCATGTAAATTTTTCAGGCTGGCTTCCAGGGAGACAAATCTGAGATGGGTCTCTCTGTGTCCACATAACTCTCCCCAGTAATTCTTGAATGGCGTGATAGCTGAGGGTCAGATTTGAGGGAGGGCTAGGAATAATTTGAAATGCCCAGATTGCTTGAGAATAAATATCTTGCTAGAGACCCTTCTAGTGACCTGAGTGAGGAAACCTCTGCAGTGGCGTCAGGGACCAGTGAGTCTGGCGATGGTAGAGCCATGCAGTGTCATTGACACCCAGCTGCAGGGGCTTTCTGGGTGGATGCTTTTAACAAATTAATCCTAAGGGTGCTTGCAGTCTCTGTACAGCCAGACACTACTAGGATAAATCCTGAACCCAGTTCTGAGCTGTCTGGCATCTCATGCAGTCATTCAGCTTCTGTGGATTAGGGACAAGAAGCAGCTAGACTGATGTTTGACTGCAAAACACCAAGGGATTGAACCTTTTGCTGGTGTCTGAGCTGGCCAGACATGAGTCTTGAATCAGATGGAAAAAAAACAACCCAGCTTGCTAGTTCATTAGACATGACTAAGGGCTGCTTGGGTTAATGGAAAAGTTGGGCAAGGCTTAATTGCTCCTGCATAAAGATCACTTGAAGGAGCTATGGAGGCAACCAGAAGAGACATGTGTAAGGTGTTGGTTGTGTGTTTGTAGGGCTGAAGGGGTTAAATAGGCTATCATCACTTTGCATGAGAAGGAGGAATATAAAATTAAAACTCAGAAGTTTGTGTTTTGAGAGCTGTTGGTATCAGAGCAGCTGCAGCTGAAATGTTTTGGGTTCATCTGTGGTCCAGCTGCTTTTTTTGTTTGTTTGTTTCTTTGGTTGGTTTGGTTTTTTCACACATTTACTTTATATTGGAGGATTTTGTGCCAAATGAGATGCCGCTTGCTTGTGGCAATCTCACTTTGTGCCTCTCAGGGCTTGGCTGCTGCCCACAGCTTGCACAGAGCCCACATATATGCTGTGGGGTTGGAAGGGGCACGCATTTGTCTGTATGCTTTAAGAGTACTTCAGCTCACTGCTCGTGGCGATGTGGACCAGTGCTGCAGTGGAAGCTGAGCAGATACAGAGTGCATTGGTGCTGATGGTGTCCTCCATGCAATGATTTTCCCGTGTCTCCTCTGTCCACATCTAGCAACAGAGCAGCTGCCTTTTCCTGCTGCTTGAGGGTGGGAGGTGAGGGCGGGCAGCCTGCAAGTCTCTCAACAAAGGCTCAGCAAGGGTGTCACCTCCTTTCTGCATCCTCCTCCCTAGCCACTCCATCCCGTTGCGTGGTAACACAGGGTTTTGCCTCCCTGCTTTCCTCTTCTTTAACCCCTGGTCGCCACAACCAGCCTCACTTCCTTGATTGCAGTTCAGGGCAGCAAGCTCAACTGTTTTTTGGGGTTTTTTTATCTACTCAAGGAAGGTGGGAGAGAGGCAAAGAAAGGAGAAGGGGGTAGAAAAGGTAACACAACTATTGGGGTGACTGCATGAGTCCTCGGCGTTGCCCTGGGGGCAGAGGGAGTCACTAGAGTGAGCATGAGAAATCTCAGCCATCATCTGTTCAGCACCTTCCACCATACTGGCAAGGAGTTAAGCAGACTTTATTAAGTGCTATATTGACACAGAAAAACATGCTTGATGCAGAAGCAAACCCACTGCAAGGTGGAATAAAAATTTTATGTGGCCTCTCTTTTTGTTTCTGCCTCTTTTACATCACAGGAGCAGTCTCTGGTGCTGCCTGGGTGGCTTTGATCTCGGCACTGTGGTCTCAATGCTTGGGTCATTCCGTGACTCTTCTTGCTGTTTTTCCATGGGAGTCAAATGATTTATGTGCATCTTTGCAGATCTGGGCTCCTAGATAATATCTGAGTGCACACCCACACATGCCACTATGGCAACATCTTATAACCCTGTGTAGAAAAATATTTCCTTTTCATTGTAGCAGTAAAGCTGGAATTTCTGAGAGGACTAATGGTGTGAAGTGCCTGACTCCCACCCAGATAAATAAGAGTTGAGGCCAAAACCCTATTTGGAAAACTCCTCGGTGCATCTGCCTGACTGACAGTAGATTGTGGGGGAAGTGGAGGCAGCTGGAGTTTGGAAAACTCACTGGTGGCCATGCCTGCCAGTGGCTTTGGAATGTTCAGATATCAGCCTGAAGCTCCTGTGCTGTGCAAACTCATCCAGACAGTCATGTGAAAAGCAAAGCTTTTAGTGGGGCTAATACTAATACTAATACTAATACTAATACTAATACTAATACACAACAACCAGGTTGGAAGAGCCCTTCAAGATCATCGTGTCCAACCCCTCAACCAATCCAACCCACCTAAACAACTAACTCATGGCACCAAGCACCCCATCAAGTCTCCTCCTGAACACCTCCAATGACGGTGACTCCACCACCTCCCCAGGCAGCCCATTCCAATGGGCAATCACTCTCTCTGTATAGAACTTCTTCCTAACATCCAACCTAAACCTCCCCTGGCACAGCCTGAGACTGTGTCCTCTTGTTCTGGTGCTGGCTGCCTGGGAGAAGAGACCAAGATCCACCTGTCTACAACCTCCCTTCAGGTAGTTGTAGAGAGCAAGAAGGTCTGCCCTGAGCCTCCTCTTCTCCAGGCTAAGCAACCCCAGCTCCCTGAGTCTCTCCTCATAGGGCTGTGCTCCAAACCCCTCACCAGCTTCGTTGCTCTTCTCTGGACATGCTCCAGCAAGTCAACCTCCTTCCTAAACTGAGGGGCCCAGAACTGGACACAGTACTCAAGGTGTGGCCTAACCAGTGCAGTGTACAGGAGCAGAATGACTTCCCTGCTCCTGCTGGCCACACTGTTCCTGATGCAGGCCAGGATGCCTTTGGCCCTCTTGGCTGCCTGGGCACACTGCTGTCTCATGTTCAGCCTACCATCGACCAGCACCCCCAGGTCCTTCTCTGCCTGGCTGTTCTCCAGCCACTCTGACCCCAGCCTGTAGCTCTGCATGGGGTTGTTGTGGCCAATGTGCAGAACCTGGCACTTGGATGTGTTCAATCTCCTGCCCTTGGACTCTGCCCATCTGCCCAGCCTGTCAAGGTCCCTCTGCAGAGCCTCTCTACCCTCCAGCAGATCAACTCCTGCACCCAGCTTGGTGTCATCTGCAAATTTACTGATGATGGACTCAATGCCCTCATCCAGATCATCAATGAAGATGTTAAAGAGCATGGGGCCCAGCACTGATCCCTGGGGGACGCCACTAGTGCCTGGCTGCCAGCTGGATGTGGCACCATTCACCACCACTCTCTGGGCTCAGCCTCCAGCCAGTTCCTAACCCAGCTCAGAGTGCTCCCATCCAAGCCATGGGCTGACAGCTTGGCCAGGAGTTTGCTGTGGGGGACGGTGTCAAAGGCCTTGCTGAGGTCCAGGTAGATCATTGAGTCCAACCCCTCTGCCAAAACAGGATCACTGAGGGCAGGCCACAGAGAAACACACAACCTCTCTGGGCAGCCTGTTCCAGTGCTCTGTCACCCTTGCTGTAAAGCAGTGTCTCCTTGGGTTGAGGTGGAACCTAATGGGTTCTCACTTGTACGCTTTGTTCCTTGCCCTGTCACTGGGCACTGCCAAAAAGAGACTGGCACCTTCATCTTGATGCCCACCTCCCAGATATTTATAGACGTTAAGAAGATCTCCTCTCAACCTTCTCAAGACTAAACAGCCCCAGGACTCTCAGTCTTTCTTTGTAGGAGAGATGCTCAAGTCCCTCTTTGTGGTTCTTCATTGGACTCTCTCCAGCAGATTCCTGTCTCTCTTGAACTGGGGAGCCCAAAACTGGGCACAGTATTCCAGGTGTGGTCTCACCAGGGCAGGGTAGAGGGGGAGGAAAATCTCCCTAGATCTGCTGGATACACTTTCCTTAATGTACCCCAGGATGACATTGTCCCTCTTGGGCACAAGGGCACATTGCTGTCTCATGGCTAATGTGCTATCCACTAGGACTCCAAGGTCATTATCTATGGATGTGCTTTCCAGCAGGATGACCCAGTCTGTACTGGTACTTGCTGTTATTCTTTCCCAGGCACAGGACCCTGCACTTGTCCTTGTTGAACTTTATGAAGTTCACCTTCACCCAGCTCTCCAGGCTGTCCAGATCTCACTGGATAGCTGCACAGCCTGACAGGTGCCAGCCACCCCCCAGTTTTGTATCATCAGTGAACTTGCTGAGGGTACATGCTCAGTCCCCTCCTCCATATCACTGATGAAGGTACTGAACAAAACAGGATGCTGTACTGATCCCTGGGGACCACCACTGGCCACAGGCTTCTAACTGGACTCTACAGCACTGAGAGCAGCTCTGTGAACTCACTGTCTAATCATCTAAGCCACTTTTCTTGAGTTTACCTATGAAGACATTATGGGAGATGATATCGAAATCCTTGCTGAAGTCAGTGTAGACAAAATTCACTGCTCTCCCTTCATCTATCCATTTGGGCATGCCTTCATAGAAGGCTATTGGATTAGTCAAGCAATGCTGAGGTCCATTCCTGGCTTTCCTAGATCACTGACTCTCCTCAGGGTGCCTGCTGGGCTTAAGGTCTGTTTTGGGTAGCCTCATGCTGAGATGGTAGCTCTGGCTCCCCACTCTTCAGCCTTCAAGGGCTGTTTCTCCTCTGGAAGAGCTTTGCAACATGGTACTGAAGGTAAGATCCCTTCTGGTCCTAGGATGGGCTTCTGATTTTCATCACTCAGGTGCCTTGTGCTGGTTTGGTATCAGTGCTTTGAATTTCGGAGCAGTGTTTGGCTCTAGAGTGCTGTTGCACCTTGGAGAATGTGAGAGGTGTAGATCTACCAGGATTAGGTTCTGGAAAGTGTTTTGAAGCCAAGGGGAGACAGAGGAGGAATAAAATAAGACTGTTTTATCCCCCTCACCACCACCCAGCAAAGAATCATTAATGAAATTCTGCAGAGGGCAGAGGGAGGGCAAGACAGCACAGTCAGCAAAAAATGAATCAGGATGGCTGCAATACAACTATCAAGGGGGATGAAGGAAGCTGGAGGCAGTGCCCTGCCCTATGCCATGCCAAGCATTGCAATTTACAGCTGCAGTGCCCTAGATAGGAGCGCAGCTATCCACGCACATGTGCAGACATGCAGAATCACAGAATACTTTGGTTTGGAAGGGAGCTGTAAAAGTCATCTAGTCCACACCCCCTGCAATGAGCAAGGATATCTTCAACTACATCAGATTACTCAGAGCCCCATCCAAGCTGACCTGGAATGTTTCCAGGCATGGGACATCCACCACCTCTTTGGGCAGCTCATTTCAGTCAAACCTGCCCCTGGCCTGGCCAGTCTTGCTCTCTCTGATGTCCCAGGATGCCATTTATTGATCTTGTTCTCTTCTTTTGCTCTTCATGTCCTCTTCACATACTCAGTATTTTGGGAGCTGCTGCAGATGCAGTGATGCTACAGCTTTGCTCTGGCTTGGACTTGGAGAAGGACGGTGTCCTGGTTTGAGTTAAAACATGACTAATTCTGTTCAGTGCTTTTATTTTCAGCTCAGTCTCTTCTAAGCAGCTGCACTTTCAGAAACAGTTTGTTGTTACAGACAGTGTCTGCTCCTAGCAGTGATAATGCTCTGTGCTTCTTGTTAGCACCAAGGATGCCTATGCAAACCAAGCTCACTGCTCTATCTCCTGTGCTGTGTTGAGGGTGCAGAGTAAAAGGCCACACCTGCAGGGAGGCGTGGATGGGGCAGGTGACCTTCAGCTGACCAACAAGGCATTCCATTCCTTATACATCATATTCAGTGTAAAGCTGAGGGAAGAGGAGGGTCAAGTTCCCTTCTTTGAAGACTGGCATCCAAGGAGGACTCTGTGTCTTCTGTCTTCAATCCTGATCCATGTGTTCCTGCATCCAGATGTAGAATCCAGCTCCTGAATCTGGTTCCTGTCTGCAGCTGAGTCCAGTCTAGGGCTTCTCCAGTGTTTCCCACAGCATCAGTGGTGGTGGTGAGGTAATGGCCATCCGGAGGGTTAGGTTTGATATTGGGTTCGTATAGATTTGCATGGATTTTATTATTATTTGCATTAAAGCTGTTTCAGTTTTCCAATCCATCAGCTTCTCTCTTCTTTTCCCTTTCTCTCTCCCTTTGGGAAGGGAGAAGGGTTAATAGAGAGCATCTGTCACTCATCTACTGGCCAACCCAGCCCTAACCCTTGACAGATTTATTGGTTCCCAACATGAGGCTCACCAGAGCTCTGATAAATTGCCTGAATAGTTCAAATTCCAGCTTGCTCAGCTGGAGAGAGTATCAGACTTCATTTTTTCTGAGGGGCTTTAAGGGGTGTAAATTAAAATGGGCTGTTTACATCATGTCAGTGCTGAATGCAAGGGTGCGTGGTGCCTTTCTGCAGTTTGTTTTAGAGCTAAATGCTGAAGCGTGGCCTTGCTTGCCGTGTGCGTTGTGTTACTGTTCCTTGTTCTGAGGGTTTATCTGAAAGCTCTCCACTACAGACTCTGGGCCACAGCCATCTCTTGCTGTGGTGCTTATCACTGATCTGTGCTGCATTACACGGGGCAGAAAACCCATCCGTGTGCTGCGGGTGCCACATCGTGGATTTTGTTACCAAGTGTAACTTCAGTTTTACACCAGGAAGCTGTAGCCTCCCTCACTGTGCTAATTTGACTCCACTAGGTGCTGGGACTCCACTGAATTTTGAGGCTTGTGAATACTACTACTACTACTACTACTACTACTACTACTACTAAACAGGTTGGAAGAGCCCTTCAAGATCATCGTGTCCAACCCCTCAACCAATCCAACACCACCTAAACAACTAACCCATGGCACCAAGTACCCCATCAAGTCTCCTCCTGAACACTTCCAATGACAGCGACTCCACCACCTCCCCAGGCAGGCCATTCCAATGGGCAATCACTCTCTCTGTGTAGAACTTCTTCCTAACATCCAGCCTAAACCTCCCCCGGCACAGCCTGAGACTGTGTCCTCTTGTTCTGGTGCTGGCGGCCTGGGAGAAGAGACCAACCTCTGCCTGTCTACAACCTCCCTTCAGGTAGCTGTAGAGGGCAATAAGGTCACCCCTGAGCCTCCTCTTCTCCAGGCTAAGCAACCCCAGCTCCCTCAGCCTCTCCTCATAGGGTTTGTGTTCCAAACCCCTCACCAACTTCATTGCCCTTCTCAATGCCCTCATCCAGATCATCAATAAAGATGTTAAAGAGCATGGGGCCCGGAACTGATCCACGTTGTTTTTATTGTTGCCATTGAATTCATTCTTGATTCTCTTTATTGTGTGGCATCAGACTAAAGGTCGGTGCTGGTACAGGTGTCAGGCAGCCTCCTTACCTCACAGCATGGGTGCTGCTGTTCAGACTCCATGTTTGATGCCAGGTTTGATGCCATTGTTGCTTGCTTAGTGGCCAGCCCAGCCCTAAACCCCAGGAGATGACTGTATGATTTTTGTTCACTGCAACCATCTGGTGTGCAGGCATCACAGGTGCCAGCTGCAAAACCTAGATGCAAAAGCTCAGGGATGTCTGAATGGAGAGTTCGGGGTTCTGCCTTGAATATCTGATTGAAGAATCACAGAATGGCTTGGGTTGAAAGGGACCTTCTCTCTTGCACCAGGATCATCCTTCAACAGATGTGGTTCAAAGGCCAAGAGAGCCCTGAGCCATCTCCTGACCCATCATGCGTATTTCTAATTGGGATCTGCAGCTTCCTGGGCGAGAAGCCCCCAGTACTAAAGGTTTTCTTGGATAAGGCTTTGAGCAACCAAATCTCGTTGAGAGGTGTCTGTGCCCATGGCAGGGAGGTTGGAGTAGATGATCCAGCTGGCAGTCAGTCACCAGTGGTGTCTCCCAGGGATCAGTGCTGGGCCCCAGCCTATTCAATATCTTTATTGATGATCTGGATAAGGGGACTGAGTCCATCATCAATAAATTTGCAGATGACACCAAGCTGGGGAGATGCCATGCCAGCCTGGACCTCTGCTGGGGTTCCCTTGCAAATGCTAATCTCAGGTAGAGTTTGAGCAGAGTTAAGTGTTCTTGCTCCAGCTGTGCTTGGAGGTTTTGGTGAACATCAAAGTAAAGGCTCAGAGTTAGGTTTGAGGAGAATGCAGTCTGCAGCACTGTTGCCTAGGCTGTGTGGACAGAAGCAGGAAAGGGAAGACCCTTTTTGAGATGCAGATAGCTGGTCTTAGGTGAGAAAGTGTGGAGGCCAGAAATGGGATGGGAGGCTAAAGAAGAATCTATAAAACAGGGGAAAGAAGGAAATGTTCATTTTTCACCATGGTTAGCTGGGGAAACCTATAGGGAGGAGGCTGGTCTCTTCTCCCAGGCAATCAGCACCAGAACAAGAGGACTCAGTCTCAAGCTGTGCCAGGGGAAGTTTAGGCTCGAGGTGAGGAGAAAGTTCTTCCCAAAGAGAGTGAAGCTGAGGGAAGGCCAGGCTGGATGGGGCTTTGAAGAACCTTATTTAGTAGATAATGTCCCTGACCATGGCAGGGAGGTTGGACAATGTGTTCTTTAAGGTCTCTTCCAACCAGTTCTGAGCCCCTCAGATGTTGAGTTGCTGGACGGTGTCCAGAGGAGGACAACAAAGCTGGGGAGGGGTCTGGAGCACAACCCTGTGAGGAGAGGCTGAGGGAGCTGGGGTTGCTTAGCCTGCAGAAGAGGAGGCTCAAGGGAGACCTTCTTGCTGTCTTCAACTCCCTGAAGGGAGGTTGTAGCCAGGTGGGGGTTGGTCTCTTCTCCCAGGCTACCAGCACCAGAAGAAGAGGACACAGTCTCAAGCTGTGCCAGGGAAGGTTTAGGCTGGATGTTAGGAAGAAATTCTTCATAGAGAGAGTGATTGGCCATCGGAATGTGCTGCCCAGGGAGGTGGTGGAGTCACCATCCCTGCAGGAGTTCAGGAGGGGATTGGATTTGGCACTTGGAGCCATGGTTTAGTCATGAGGTCTGTGGTGCCAGGTTGGACTCGATGATCTTTGAGGTCTCTTCCAACCTTGGTGATTCTGTAATTCTGGGATGTGTACTGGTACTTGAGCTGCTCAGCAGATTCATAAATGCTCTAGAAACAGGTGACCAGGGAAATGACAATATGTGCCAACTTCAGTGAACTGTTTCAGGTAGTTAAACCCACAGAGAGATGGGGAAATATCTCTGCATCACGGTGGATACTTCATTTTAAATGCTGCCTCACTCTCAGTTGCCATCAGAAAGGCAAATTGAACATTAAAAAGTTGTTAGGGTTAAGGCTCCTGAGGAAAGGAGAAGATGAGACATGTGCCAGGATTTCATATTACAGGAACATTTTGGACAATGTGCAGCCAAATGTAGAGGGAGTGATGGAGGTAGTCAAAGTGAAGTACAGAAGTTTCTGTAGGTTCAACAGATGAGGCCTCTGAGGGCTGTGAAAAAATGTCCTTGGAGGTTTCCTGCAGGCAGAAATACCAAACCAGGAGTGTTGTGGAGAAGGGGAGCAGGGAATGCTTTATTCATTGTCTCTTTTCTAACCTAGAAATAAATGGCAGTAAAATTAAATTATCTGGCAGCAGGTTTAAAGCAAACAAAAAGAAACAGTTTTTCACTGTGTGTAATTAAAATGGGGAGCTTGTTGGCACCAAGCATTTTGGAGGCTAAAGGTACCAAAGGGTTCAAAAAACAATTAGATGAATTCAAGGCCCAGCAAGGGCTGCTAGCTCTAGAATTCAGATGCAGCCTCCACCCTGAGAGTCTCACACTGGTGTGTGGTTGGTCAGCAGCTGGGAGGCTGAGTGGGAAGGTAGCATCTCCATACAGGATCAATAGGATAGAATAGAATAAGATAAGATAGAACAGAATAAGATAAGATAGAATAGAATAGAATAGAATAGAATAGAATAGAATAGAATAGAATAGAATAGAATAGAATAGAATAGGATAGGATAGGATAGGATAGAATAAGACCTTCAAGATCATTGAGTCCAACCTATCACTCAACACCATCTAATCAACTAAACCATGGCACCAAGTGCCTCATCCAGGCTCTTCCTAAACACCTCCAGTGATGGTGACTCCACCACCTCCCCCAGCAGCACATCCCAATGGCCAATCTCTCTTGCTGGGAAGAACTTCTTCCTAACATCCAGCCTAAACCTCCCCTGGTGCAGCCTGAGACTGTCCTCTTGTTCTGCTGCTGGGTGCCTGGGAGAAGAGACCAGCCCCCACCTGGCTACAACCTCCCTTCAGGGAGTTGTAGACAGCAAGAAGGTCTCCCCTGAGCCTCCTCTTCTGCAGGCTAAGCAACCCCAGCTCCCTCAGCCTCTCCTCACAGGGCTGTGCTCCAGACCCCTCCCCAGCTTTGTTGCCCTTCTCTGGACACCTTCCAGCATCTCAACATCTTTCCTAAACTGAGAGGCCCAGAACTGGACACAGGACTCAAGGTGTGGCCTAACCAGTGCTGAGCACAGGGCAGAATGACCTCCCTACTCCTGGTGGCCACACTGTTCCTGATGCAGGCCAGGATGCCATTGGCCCCTGGGCCCCCTGGGCACACTGCAGGCTCATGTTCAGGTGCTGTCAACCAGTACCCCCAAGTCCCTCTCTGCCTGACTGCTCTCCAGCCACTCTGAACCCAGCCTGTAGCACTGCATGGGGTTGTTGTGACCAATGTGCAGAACCAGGCACCCATGGTGCAGTTCTGAGTTGACACATGGTCCTGTGTAGGTTACCCATCTCTTACAGTGTGTCCCACAGTGTTGCTCATTCTATAAGTTGGCAAACCTAAGGCTCTTTCATGGGTCTTACAGCCATATCCAATCTCCTGCTCAGTCCTTTACACTCCCTGTTGATGTGATCTTGCCACTCAGCTTCTCTTACTTCTGCTGGACAGCACAGAACACATGGACTAGGTGAAGGAAGGGATGGCTGATACACAACCATCTGAGTCTAAACAGAGCTACTTCCTGACCCTGCAAGATGGTTTGCACACCAGTGCCACACTGCTCTTTCTGCAGGCTGGAGGCCAGTAAGCAGTTTGACCTTAAAAGGGAAGTTGCTGTCTACAACTACCTGAAGGGAGGTTGTAGCCAGGTGGGGTTGGTCTCTTCTCCCAGGCAACCAGCAGCAGAACAAGCGGACACAGTCTCAGGCTGCACCAGGGGAGGTTTAGGCTGGAGGTTAGGAGTAAGTTCTTCACTGAGAGAGTTGTTAGCCATTGGAATGTGCTGCCCAGGGAGGTGGTGGAGTCACCATCCCTGGAGGTGTTCAAGTGGGGACTGGATGTGGCACTTGGTGCCATGGTTTAATAGTCATGAGGTGTTGGGTGATAGGTTGGACTTGATGATCTTTAAGGTCTCTTCCTAGCTTATTGATTCTATGATTTCTGAGGGCCTTTACCATACTTCTGGTGCTTTCATTTTTGTGTTATTTAAAAACCACCAACAACAACATCAACAAAAGGTAGTGAAGAGCATTTTGCCAACCTACGTTTGCTGATCCATTCACTGGAAGCAGAATTAGCTCAATGCTGGCTGTCTTTGGAGCCCCTGCCAGCCTCAAAGGACCTCATTCAGTATCCACTTTGTTTCAACAATTAGTAACACGAAAGAGCTGTCTGGCAAGCAAATTGTGCACTAGGACAAATGCCCAACGTGAGGTCCTGCACTGGCAAGCAATGGTTCAAAACAAACAAACAAAAATATCTCTTTCAGTCAAGAGTCCTGCTGCTGGGTTGCCTCCAAATGCCTGCACATTGACACAATACATTTTTTTTTCTCATGGTGTCCCTTCAGAGCTGGCTTGTTCAGAAAAAGAAAAAAAAGGCTCTCTTCTGTGTGCATAATTAGCTGATTGCCAGCTTCTAATCATATCTGGTGTAGCTCTCCTTACTTGCTATTGTGTCGTGGTGCAACCTTGTGCTAAAGCTGAGCCTGCTTGGTATTGCAGGTAGCCCAAAGAAGCTGTGGATGCTTCCTCCCTACAGGTGTTCAAGGCCAGGCTGGCTGGGGCTTTGAAGAACCTCACCTAGTAGATGATGTCCCTGACCATGGCAGGGAAGTTGGACAAAGTGTTCTTTAAGGTCTCTTCCAACCAGTTCTGAGCCCCTCAGTTTAGGAAAGACGTTGAGTTGCTGGACGGTGTTCAGAGGAGGACAACAAAGCTGGGGAGGGGTCTGGAGCACAGCCCTGTGAGGAGAGGCTGAGGGAGCTGGGGTTGCTTAGCCTGGAGAAGAGGAGGCTCAGGGGAGACCTTCTTGCTATCTACAACTCCCTGAAGGGAGTGCTGCCTGGGGAGGTGGTGGAGTCACCATCACTGGAGGTGTTTAGAAGGAGACTTGATGGGGTGCTTGGTGCCATGGTTTAGTTGATTAGATGGTGCTGGGTGATAGTTTGGACTTGATGATCTTGAAGGTCTCTTCCAACCTGGTTACTCCTCTCCTCTCCTCTCCTCTCCTCTCCTCTCCTCTCCTCTCCTCTCCTCTCCTCTCCTCTCCTCTCCTCTCCTCTCCTCTCCTCTCCTCTCCTCTCCTCTCCTCTCCTCTCCTCTCCTCTCCTCTCCTCTCCTCTCCTCTCCTCTCCTCTCCTCTCCTCTCCTCTCCTCTCCTCTCCTCTCCTCCCCTCTCCTCTCCTCTCCTCTCCTCTCCTCTCCTCTCCTCTCCTCTCCTCTCCTCTCCTCTCCTCTCCTCTCCTCTCCTCTCCTCTCCTCTCCTCACCTCTCCTCTCCGAACCTCTCCTCTCCGAACCTCTCCGAACCTCTCTGAACCTCTCCTCTCCAAACCTCTCCGAACCTCTCCTCTCCGAACCTCTCCTCTCTCTCCCTCTCCCTCTCCCTCTCCCTCTCCCTCTCCCTCTCCCTCTCCCTCTCCCTCTCCCTCTCCCTCTCCCTCTCCCTCTCCCTTTCCCTCTCCCTCTCCCTCTCCCTCTCCCTCTCCCTCTCCCTCTCCCCTGGCAGGGTTGACCAAGTGGTGGTTGCCATTTGGAGTGTCTTAATGGCTGCAGTCATGAGTTGTCCTTCTTTCAGGTGTTGTGACTGCCGAGGGAGCAACTCTTTTGATGGAACAAAGAGAACATGAGTGGATGAATAACCAAACAAATTCTGTAGGCACTCGCTTGGCAAGCAAATGATTGATTTCTTCCCTTGAGATTTTTCAGATACTCTTCTGCACTCAGCTCTGCTGTAAGGTTAAAGGGGAAACACTGTGAATGAGATTTGCTGTTCAGTCCTCTCAGGTCTTTCCCTGAGGCCTGTGTGAGGGTCTCTGGAAGATCAGTGGCAGCTTCTGCTGTGCTATGATGGACTCATTTCCCTTTCCCCACAGTGTCCCCAGATTCAGACTCTGCTGTCGTGGTGCAGATGTGTGAGTTGCAAAGTGCAGATAGTAATTTTTATGGGCTGGATGAGCCTTCTGCTCTCGTTGCACTTTGGCAAAGGAGGATGCAATTCAGTGTGCAACATCTGCCATAGTGCCTGGCTGCTTGGCATTGGATGAAAGCAAAAGTGAGTTGTGAGGTCAGGAGGGAGGTGGTGGGGTGGTTAGGGCTGTGTGTAGCCTCAGGAGGGGATGGAGGCCTCTCCATAGCTCCTGTTTTCCCTTCTTCTCCAAGTCTATTTGTGTTGGACATCCCAGCAGACCATGCCCTCTGCAGATGGGCTTTGACCTTAGCTGCCACCAAGGCTTGCTCTGCTGGGGCAGGTAGAGATAGGAGGAACTCAGAACCTTTGAGACCAGCAACCAGCCCTTAAGCATTTCCTGAATACTATGAGGTGTGGTTTAAGCCTGATAATTACCTTCTTTTTTTTTCTCTCTCTTTGTGCTGCGCCCCCCCCCCCCCCCCCCCCCGTAAAAAATAAGTTGATAATTCTGAGTTGTGGGAAGCTGCACTTACTGTAGGGTGAGGCAATATCAGCTGAGCTTGTTGAAGTCTCTGATCCATCCCTACACTCCTGAGTTCAGGAAAAAAGAGAGAAAAAGAAAAGAAAGAAAGGAAAAAGGAATGGAATGGTGATAGCAACAACCCCAGTGAAGAAATGGTGATATCAGCAACCCCAGTGTGTCCCATGAGAGACAGAATGGTGCAAATGTCAAAGAATTTGGGGCTTTAGAGTCTTGTAGCTTTGATATGGTTCGTGGAAAATAAATGTACTACAACTTTAAGGCTTTGCCTGCAGCTAAATATAAGGGTGTGCTGGCTCCACCCTGCTTGCTTTGTTAGGGATACAGGCATTTATTTTCTGGGTTGTGTTTTTACTTTCTTTTTCTCCCTTTCTATTTTCCTTTTCTTTTGGGGCTAAATCTCCACCATTAGTTAAACAGCAGTTTGAGAGAGTGGCCTTGGAGCACGCAGGAGAGGTACTTCCTAACTTTTGTGTTTTTTCCCCCCATGGAAAGTTAAAGGATTGGGACTTAACCAGATCCAAATTTCAGCTTTCACGTAAGTGCTGCGTGCTCTTGTCTGATGGGGAGATGATGATGATGATGGCAGGGATTAAGACAGCAAATCTATCTTGACTTGATTTCCACGAGCCCCCAGCCTAGCTGATGTTAAGCCAACCGCTGTGTTAGCCGGGGGCAGCTGATCTTTGCATCCAGCTTGGGGATGTTCAGCCCAGAGTGCATGACTCTTCTTTTCCTAAATTTATTGTTTGTTGTTTTTTTTTTTTAAGGTGAAAAATCCCTGTGTTGGTGAAACCCAGAGAAGTGGTGGCAGGGTGTGTTTTCAATCAGTGTTTGCTCAGTCTAAACTTAGCTTGCCTCTGACTTTCTGTTGAAAGAGAAGCCCATTTCATCTCCGTTTTCTGTAATCATCTGCTTATTTTATTAGCTTTTCAAACGAAAAACAAGAGAAGCAGAAAGCTGCATTTCCCCTGGTGCCTGGCCACCTGTTTTATATGAGCTGCTGAAGGTCTGAGCTCTTTTGCCCTGCCGGTGCAGAGCAGATTTCTTTCAACAAGCCGAAAGAAATGGCATGGCTATGTACTAAAAAGTGGTGGTGGTGGGGAAACAACAACCCACATGCTGTGCTATTTTGGTAGTAGCAAATTATGTGCCCTACAAATTACCACTGGTTATGAGCGTTGTCAGTCTGTGTGGATGGCAGCGTCCTGCTTTCAGACCACCGCTAATGCGGTTAGCGTAGGGGATAATACCCGCTGAACTACCCAAACGTCTCCTCTCCCCTGAGCCCTGATTTATTCCTGCCAGCAAATGTCACATGTAAGTACAAGTTTTATGGCTGTACAGTTCACAGACTGGGAGGCATCTTATTAGGAGGGACCTGAACTTTTTAAAAGATGACTTGAGGTTGCTCCTGTAGTGTCTGGAAGCTATCAGTTCTCTTCCTGTTTTTTTTCTCTTTTCCTTCTTGTTCTTCCTTTTTATTCTTCCCCCTACCCCCTCTCCCCCTTTTTCCCCCTGTAACAATCACCTTTTTCTTTTCCTATTTCTACTTCCCCCTTATTTTTTCCCCTCCCTTTTTCTCCCCCTCACCTTTTTATTTTTCCCCCTCTTTTATTTTTAATCTTCGCTATTTGCCCAAATTTTCCCCCTTTTATCATCTCTTCCCCCTTTCTCTTTTTTCCTTCTTGCTTCCCTTTCTTATCTTTTCCTCCTTTTTGTCATCTGTTTCCCATTTTCCCCTGCTTTTTGCCTCCCCTTTCCCCCCTTTCTTTGTCCCACTTTCCCCCCTTTGTCCCACTTTTCCCCTTTTTTTTTGCCCCCCCCCCTTTTTGTCCCCCCTTTCCCCCCCTCTTTTTGTCCCCCCTTTCCCCCCCCCTTTTTGTTCCCCCTTTTCCCCCTCTTTTTGTCCCCTCTTTCCCCCCCTTTTTGCTCCCCTTTCCCCCCCCCTTATTGTCTTTTTTCCCCTTGTTTCATTTTTTCCTTCCCCCCCCACCCCCCCTTCTTTTTTTTCTTCCTTCTTTCACTCTTCCAGAGAGGCACAAGTTGAACTGGCAATTTACCCACCTTTCAGTCTTGGCTTCAACAGCAGCTCTGATGCAGTGCTCCACAGTGAGGTCTGTGGTACAGTAAATACAGTAAGGGACAGATTAGGTGTGACTGTATGTAAGGCTCTCCGCACCTGCAGTATCACAAGCAGGGTTGTTTAGCCTGGAGAAGAGGAGGCTCAGGGGAGACCTTACTGCTTTCTACAACTACCTGAAGGGAGGTTGTAGCCAGGTGGGGGTTGGACTCTTCTCCCAGGCAACCAGCACTGGAACAAGAGGACACAGTCTCAAGCTGCACCAGGGGAGGTTTAGGCTGGAGGTGAGGAGAAAGTTCTTCACTGAGAGAGTCGTTCGCCATTGGAATGTGCTGCCCAGGGAGGTGGTGGAGTCCCCATCCCTGGAGGTGTTCAAGAGGAGATTGGACGTGGCACTTGGTGCCATGGTTTAGTCATGAGGTCTGTGGTGACAGGTTGGACTTGATGATCTTTGAGGTCACCTTGGTGGTTCTGTGATTCTGTATTCAGCATTTGATACTCTACAAAATTCTTGTCAGCTGTGATAAAAAATGGTAGTTTTTGCTCCCTCTGTGTTTGTGCTTCTGGAGGATGGTAAAATCTTAAATATTCCAGTGTGTATTCCTGCCTCTCTTGCACACTTATTTTTGGTGTCCTGACAGACTCACTGTGAGCTGCTTTTCAGCCAGCCAAGCCCTTACCCTAAATGCTGGCTCATGTTCAGTTCTTCATCCACCAACATCCTCAATTCCTGCTTCACAGGGCTGCCCTCAATCCTCTCATCACCCAGCCTATATTTGTGCTTGGGATTGCCCCAATTAAATATTGCTTCATTAAATATACTAATGATTAATTCAGAGACCTACTTCCTCCTCCTTGCTTTCCCCACTCTGTTCTTTTCCTCTTCCTCCTCCTCCTTCCTTCTCCTTCTCTTCCACCTCTATCACAGCCATTGTGGTGCTGCAGCAGGACCCAAGGATGGCTAAATCAGGACCTGGGGACAGTTAGATCAGGTCCCAGCTTGCAAGATGTTGCACAAATCCAGAACAGTGTTCCATCTCTGCCTACCACAAACCTTATCTAATGGCAGAGTTGTCTACCATTGTACAGCATTTCTATAGAGGGATGGTGATGTGGAACTACTTGGAGATGTTGTGAATGTGGATGGATGGTGGGCAGAGGCCAATGGGATGAAATTTAACAAGGTTAAGTGCAGGGTTCTACATATTGACCACAACAACCCCATGTAGTGCTACAGGCTAGGGTCAGAGTGCCTGGAGAGCAGCCACGCAGAAAGGGACCTGGGGGTACTGGTAGATAGTATGCTGAACATGAGCCAGCAGTGTGTCCAGGTGGCCAAAAAGGCCAATGGCATCCTGGCTTGCCTCAGGAATAGTGTGGCCAGCAGGATCAGGGAAGTCATTCTGCCCTGTGTTCAGCACTGGTTAGGCCACACCTTGAGTCCTCTGTCCAGTTCTGGGCCTTTCAGTTTAAGAAGGACATTGAGACACTTGAACGTGTCCAGAAAAGGGCAACAAAGCTGGGGAGGGGTTTAGAGCACAGCCCTGTGAGGAGAGGCTGAGGGAGCTGGGGTTGCTTAGCCTGGAGAAGAGGAGGCTCAGGGGACACCTTCTTGCCCACTCCCTGAAGGGAGGTTGTAGTCAGGTGGGGGTTGGTCTCTTCTCCCAGGCAAGCAGCACCAGAACAAGAGGGCACAGTCTCAAGCTGTGCCAGGGGAGGTTTAGGCTGGATGTTAGGAAGAAGTTCTTCCCAGCAAGAGAGACTGGCCTTTGGAATGTGCTGCCCAGGGAGGTGGTGGAGTTGCTGTCTCTGGAGATGTTTAAGAAGAGCCTGGATGAGGCACCTAGTGCCATGGTCTACTTGATTGGATAGGTCTGGGTGATAGGTTGGCCTGGATGATCTTGGAGGTCTCTTCCAACCTG
The DNA here is from genome assembly GCF_014839835.1 of Dryobates pubescens. NCBI lineage: Eukaryota > Metazoa > Chordata > Aves > Piciformes > Picidae > Dryobates > Dryobates pubescens. The sequence continues at coordinate 66,493,149 of NC_071657.1, read as the reverse complement.
GCTGATTCTGTGATTCTATGAAGGCTCTGAGTGCCTGAGTTTTTTCTTGCCAGTATCAGTGCCATCATCCCACAGCTGCTGCTATGGTGTCCCAGGGCTTTGAGTGGCCAAAGAGGACAGCAGCTTGCACCTATTAGGTTACTCACACAAGGCATCAAGGAAGTGAGAAGCACCCATCTTGCAAAGGTGCTTGCAGATGGCTCAGTGCATGGGAAGCTATTTTAAGCAGGCTTTTATCCAGTGCAGTGGCAGGGCTTGCGTCCTCAGAAGCTGCTTTGCATAGTGTTTCTGGTCATAAAGCCAAAGTACTGTGCTTGTAAAGACAGGTTGCCACCACAGTATAAGCAAAAATATCAAAACCAGAGAACTTGCCAATTCACCCTGTGCAACATGCATGTCTCTCCACCCCACTCCTGCCTGCCTGGCCAGACTGAGAATAGCCTAAGCTTTTGTGTCTCCTCAAAGAGAGGAAAACAGAAAGAAACTGTGCTTCAGGACACCAAGTCAAGCAGGAGTAAACACCTCATCATGGCCCTAGATGGGGAATTATGTTCCAAAGCTTTGGTTTTGAGTATAATTTGAGTGACATCACCACCTGGGTGATGAGGTGCTGATCCCAACAATGATGATGGACTCCTGGAAGTAGCCTGGGCTGATGAGCAGGACTCTGGGAAATGGGCTTGTTAGGGTGCTCAAGGCCCTGACAAGCAGCCAGGTGTTGACAGGAGGGCTGACTGTATGATAACCGCAGCATGACCCATGCTGCTGGAGCTGCCACTCAGCTCCCTGTGCCTTGATGAGTCCTCTGGGCACTCAGCCCTACTCAAAACCACCATGGGAGAGAGGGATTGATGCTGTCTTCTGGTCTCTGTGTGCATGTCCCCATACCAGACCATGGTCATGGATGCAGCCAGTGCTCCATGTGCTGGTGCAGAGACATCCTGGCCAGGGAGATGAAGGTGCAAATGTCCTACAGGACCTCCATGTGCTTTGGTCCAGCACATGCCTGAAGCAGAGTTTCTCTGTATCTGGAGGAAAGGAGGAGGGGAGACAGACCTGGGCAGGTCCTGGCATGTGTGAAATGGGGGAAGTACTACCAACACCTGTCAGTGTCTGCTTGGGACTGGACATTTTAAGGCTGCACCAAAGCACAGTATGCCACTGTGGTTAAGATGGACTTGTTTGGGTCTTGGCAGCAGATGGGGAAGCTTTGTAAAGCAGCCATAGAGATGGAAGCAAATGAAAAGGGACTCACCACTAGGAGTGCTTAGGAGCTGCTTTGTTAGGACAGCCACAGCAAAGGGAATGAGCTCTCAAGGCAGTGCTTTGTAGAATAGAACAGAATAGAATTAACCAGGTTGGAAAAGACCTTTGAGATCATCAAGTCCAGTGGCATTGATCCAATCATGCTGGTGATAGCTACATTTCCAAGCAGGGCGAGCATGGAGGGGAGATGACAGCCTGGATGTCAAGTGGCTGGAGCCACTGAGAAATGCCTTCCTTGAACTGGGAAGCTGTGCCTCGATGTGCAGGGAGCCCAGAGGGGATGCTGAGGACTCCCCTGATACCAGGACATGCTCAGAGCGACTTCCATTCAGTCCAGCCCTCATGGAACATGTAGCATCAGAAGAGGGGTGAATGCTTTAGGATGCTGCCAGCAGCACTGAGTGAGCTCCTGGGGCAGGAGCAAAGTGATGTGTATGGATGAGAGATGACTATTACTTAAAATGAGCCCAACGTGGATTTCACCAAGCTGAGACTGGCACTAAAGTTTATTCAGAACCTTTGTCATTATGTGCAGGTCAAAACCCTTGAGTAGGAGTGAGCCTTCTGTTCTCTGGGTGACTTTAGAGGAGCTGCAAATGTTTCTGGAGCTCTCTACCTACAGATTCCTGATCTTTTGGCAGGAGATAGAAATTCAAGGCTGATTTTGTTTAAGGATTGAAAAGCTGCAGCTGGTGTTGCTTGTGTACACCTTTTCCGTCTAATGGAAGGGATGCGGGATCTGCCGTCGAACTGAACAAATGCTCTGTACGGACGTGTGTGTGCGCGCTGTAGAGGGGGAGTTCATACAGACATTAGCATTTCTTAAGAAATGGCAGTTCTTCTTTGGAAGCCTCAGTGAACGCCACTTTTCTGAAGTTGCCTAATTTAAATCATCTTTGCTCTGTTTTGTCCCACCTGTTATTTTCAGCTGTCACGTTAAGTACCGTGAAGACTTTTCAAGAGGCTTCTTTCTGCTTCCCTCTAATAGTCATAGAAACAGACACTGGTCCCTTTGTCCGGGGCTCTCTCTGATGGCTCTCAGTGTTCAATTTGCTGGAGAGGAACCACTTTGTGGAACAATAGGACAATCAGAGCTGCAGCATCTCAAGTGCTGCCATCCTGCCCTTGAAGAGGTATGGGAGGAGCAAAGTGGAATCATGTTTTGACCATCGCAGTTAATGACTTCTAGGAGAAGCTTTGGTGGCAGCTCAGCAACACTGATCCTGGCTTGCAAAAATTTGCTCTGAAATGTTTTTGAGGTTTAGTGTGATCCTTGGTGCTCAAGGAGAATGACAAGTCTGATGTTCTGGTCTGGATTGGGGTTTAGAGTCTAACAGGAGAGTCTAAGGCTTATGTGTCATAGCCAAGATGAAGTCCAGCAGAGATAAAGTGTTACCTGACTTTCTCGGCTTGTTGAGGAGTTAGCAGGATCCAAAGATGGGTCTTCATCCTTAGGGCAGTAAAGTAACTCTGAAGAAAAGGCTGGTCAAACACCAGGGATCTGTCAGTGGTGTGGATCCATCCTTGGAAGTGTTGAATAGGACAAGCACTTTCTGTGCATCCTGGAGGTTCCCTGCTTTAGGCCAGGGATGAATCAGAAATCTTCTTGAGAACTTGTTCAGTTCTTTGATGCTACAATCTTTGCCTTCCTTTGGGGCATGTAAAGCCTTCTAGTCCTGCATGTGATGTGGTAGAGTGGAGCACCAAGACTGCATGATAGATGGATCTCCCCTGAGCCTCCTCTTCTCCAGACTAAGCAGCCCCAGCTCCCTCAGCCTCTCTTCACAGGGCTGTGCTCCAGACCCCTCCCCAGCTTTGTTGCCCTTCTCTGGACACCTTCCAGCACCTCAACATCTTTCCTAAACTGTGGGGCCCAGAACTGGATTCAATACAATTCTGCTGGAGTTTCTCATGAGGTTTTATGGCCTTGAAGTCTTATTAAACTTCTCTGAGGCACCAACTTTAGGGCTTTAAGTTTAAAAAAAAATGCTATTACAAAAAGCTGTTGGTGATTTTTGCGCAGTCCTGTATGTCTGGGGGTGCCCTAGGCTCCAGTTAAAGTGTGCTCTGTCCCTGGGAAAATCCCTATGCAAAAATGTCCCCTTGTGTGTTAGCATGGCCTGCGAGCATGCCTGGGTGATTTCCATGAAATCCCAGAACTGGAACTGAGTGGAAAGCTAAAAAAACTAAGGAAAGCTGTCATGACAAAATCTGGGCTTGTTTAGCCCATGTGGTGATGGAAAGAAAAGTTGTGAACTGAGCAGTCCCAAAGGAAAAGAAAGGAACTCAATGTGCTTGTGAGAAGGAAAGGGGGGGAAAAAGGACCGAGCTCTCCAAGTGCGAGGCTTTGGGGTAGTCTGAGCAGTGTGGTGCTGCAGCCTTTCCTCCTGCCCTGCCAACAGCTCTGACCGGGGCTGGCTGTAATCCGAAACTGTGGCAGAGGAGAGAACTCGCCCTCAGGCTTGCCTTCGGAGGCGAGGAAGGTGGGTTGTTTTCCGGCGATGAAGTTTCCCCTATTGAAAAATTGAATGCTTCCTTCTCGCGTTTGTGAATGGGACACCCGGGAAGCAGAGCGTGCTGGTTCCAATTACCATCGCAGCGAGGCCAAGTGCTGCAGTCAGGCAGGAATTTGTACCTTTTCATACAGTACTTGAAAAGATAAAACCTTTTTTTTTCTTTTTTCTTTTAAATTTAATGAATTCAAAGCAGGAGTCCAGCCAGCCAAACTGCCTTTGATTTGTTCCCATATTAATGTTTTATGTCTGACTATGTGCCTGCTCACTCAAATTAGTCAAAATTGCTACTTCTATTTAGGGGGGGGGGGGGGAATCTATTTAAAAATAGATGGTTCCAAGGAATGCAGGCTTATGCCTAGCACACCTTCACATAGAATCATAGAATTGTTAGGGTTGGAAGGGATCTCAAAGATCATCCAGTCCCAACCCCCCTGCCATGGGCAGGGACACCTCACACCACAGCAGGTTGCTCACAGCCACATCCAGCCTGGCCTTCAAAACCTCCAGGAATGAGGCTGCCACCACCTCCCTAGGCAACCTGTGCCAGTCTCTCACCACCCTCATGGGGAACAACTTCTTCTAACAGCCAATCTGAATCTACCCAGTTCTAGGTTTTTTCCCATTCCCCCCAGTCCTGTCACTCCCTGACACCCTCCAAAGTCCCTCCCCAGCTTTCTTGTAGCCCCCTTCAGATACTGGAAGGCCACAATTAGGTCTTCTCAGAGCTTTCTCCTCTCCAGACTGAACAGCCCCAACTCCTTCAGTCTGTCCTCACAGGAGAGGTGCTCCAGCCCTCTGATCATCCTCGCAGCCCTTCTCTGGACACCTTCCAGCACCTCCAGATCCTTCCTGTAATAGGGGCTCCAGAACTGGACACCGTACTGCAGGTGGGGTCCCTCCACAGCAGAGTAGAGGGGGAGAATCACTCCTCCTTCTACATCATCTCTAAGGATGGCTCATTTATGTCTGGAAGGAAACCTACTTCAGGTAAGGCTCAGAGTGGTTAATATTGATCTCAGCCCAAGAGTGGCATCACAAGATCATCAACAAGGTAAATAGCATGGTGAATGCATGGACAGGAATATTGCTTCCATTCAGGTGGTGTGTCCCACACTCATCCAGTGCTCTAGAGTTGAGCACTCTGGCTGTCCCACAAGAACTGCTGCCCCTTCATTAATGTCCAAATGCCTGGGCAAGATTTCCACGTGGAAAAGCTATTTCTTGAGATATATTAGCATGCGAAGAGGTAGTCAGGACCAGTATCTATCAGCCACAAACGAGAGGGGTGTCATTACAAACTGGAAAGGGGCTCAGGAGGTCAAGACTTGATTCAAAATATGGTCACAGCTTTTCTGTGCAGCATTTCATATGGTGTCTGGGTGACACTCACCCATCAGTAGAAAACCTTCCACAATATATCTCTCCTGCCCATTTGAGGCAGGAACTCTTTTGAGGTGTCTCTCTACAGTGCCTGAGGTGACACTGTCCTTGCTTGGGTTACCTGTAAACCAAATACAGTGGCAGTGGCAAGAAATTTGTGTTGTGGGGCTCTTCCTCTTGGTCTGACTGGTCATGAGAAGACCTGCTTCCTGATCCTGTAGTGTTGCATCTTATCAATGCCAGTGGATCATCTAGTCTCTTCTGAAGCCCACACACTCTTGCTCCTGCAAGTCCTTCCACAAGAAATTCTGCAGATCCACCTTCCTGTTGCAGTTTTGTTTCCTTGTCTTGAACTTCCTGCTATCTTAGTTTGGTGGCCCTAGGTGAATGAAGGGAAACTGGCATTAATCATAAGATGGTACAGTTGCCCATCATAGCAGTTGACCCAGCTGATGGCTTGTTTGTTTCATTGTAAGGCTCTACCCCAGCAGAAGAAAACTAGGGAGTAAAGGCCCTGGGCTAGATATTTGCTCTGAACAGTGGTCCATATAGAATATCATGGGACATAATATGGCTGTCCTAAAAAAATAAACAAACAGGTAGGTGAAGAGTGCAAGAGAAAGAGGGGGACATAACTGGGCCACAACTGTCATAACAAGAAGATATATTGAATCATATTTTCAAGTGCAAGTATTGAAAGAGGGCAGAACCACTGAATCAAGACATGGGGATGGGCTGGAGTCACATAGCCACCTGGCTTATTTCTATGGGGACCTGCAATAGTGCTCCTCATCTAAACAAAGCTGTGAGAAACACCAGCACTGCTTGCCTCTCTGGGAGCCTTCTACTCCAGACCTTTCCCTGCCTACACAGCAGTGCTGGCTTTCAGGCGGTGCTGTCTGTAGCCAGTGCTAGCTCTGACTGCAGACACGGCTGCAGGCTTCAGCTTTACAGGCTGCTGCCTTCAGCAGCTACTCGGCAGAGCACAAAGACCTCATTGAAGTGGCTAGTTTGACTACCACTGCACACCCCTTCCAGGGAACACTTGAGGCATGTGGTGCTACTGCCCTGCTAAGCTGTTGTTCCTCTTGATATGTAAAATAAGAGCATGCATCTCTACTATTGTTTGCATCCAAGTGTCACCTGCAGGTCTCCAAGTAGGATCCCTGCTTTCCTACAAGGTTATACAAAGCCTTATCAGAGATAAAGCTTGCCCTGAAGAGGTGGCAGTCTGAAACAAGGGGTGGCAGGCAGGTGTAACTAGCTGGAGGAGAATGAGAAAATAATGGTTCTGAATTGGCCACAAGTAATGCAGAGGCCTCACTACACACAAAGTAGCTTATAGTGTATGGAAATGTTGTGTACACATCTATGTGGTTGCAAAAGATGCACTTTGCCCAGTTGTGTCATTGGGAAAGGCTACACAATCATCAGGAGTGAATGAGAATGGGAACACCTGGAGGGGCAGGGTTAAGGGTGATTAGGCAGCCCAGCCCTGGCATTTCTTCACTTTGGAGAGCTAATTTAATCATAGATTTATATACACCTGATTGGCATGTAGTTTGATGTGGAAATAAACCCATCTTAAATATCTGAGGAAGATGTAAAGCTGTGCACTTCACTGTCAGGCTACAATCCTTGCTTTTCTGGTCAGTCTGATCTACTTGATTACTCCTTTCATCATTCTGTGTTTTGAAGACATGGTTATCTCTTCCAAAGAACATCTGTCAGACTTTTGTTAACTAGTTAATTTTCCTGTGTGGAATTAAAAATCAAGGGTGGGGAACTCAGAGCCCTGAGGATCCAGTGCGGTGTGTGGCCAAGTAATTATTTTGGGGTAATGCACAAATGTGTCATGTGTGGCCTCTGCTCACTCTATAAAGGCCTCTCCAGATCTTGGCAAGACACATATTTCCTACAAAATACATTCAGTTTATACTAAAGACTGAAGTAAATGTAGAATGGAATGGAATGGAATGGAATGGAATGGAATGGAATGGAATAGAATAGAATAGAATAGAATAGAATAGAATAGAATAGAATAGAATAGAATAGAATAGAATAGAATAGAATAGAATAGAATAGAATAGAATTAACCAAGTTGGAAAAGACCTTCAAGATCATCAAGTCCAACCTATCATCCAACACCTTCTGATCAACTAAACCATGGCACCAAGTGTCTCATCCAGGCTCTTCCTAAACACCTCCAGAGATGGTGACTCCACCACCTCTCTGGGCAGCACATTCCAATGGGCAATCTCTCTTGCTGGGAAGAACTTCTTCCTCATCTCCAGCCTAAACCTCCCCTGGTGAAGCTTGAGACTGTGTCCTCTTGTTCTGCTGCTGGTTGCCTGGCAGAAGAGACCAACCCCCAGCTGGCTACAACCTCCCTTCAGGGCATTGTAGAGAGCAAGAAGGTCTCCCCTGAGCCCCCTCTTCTGCAGGCTAAGCAACCCCAGCTCCCTCAGCCTCTCCTCACAGGGCTGTGCTCCAGACTCCTCCCCAGCTTTGTTGCCCTTCTCTGAACACCTTCCAGCAACTCAACATCTTTCCTAAACTGAGGGGCCCAGAACTGGACAGAGGACTCAAGGTGTGGCCTAACCACTGCTGAGTACAGGGCACAATGAATTCCCTGCTCCTGTTGGCCACACTGTTCCTGATGCAGGCCAGGATGCCATTGGCCTTCTTGGCCATCTGGGCACACTGTTGGCTCATGTTCAGGTGCTGTCAACCAGTACCCCCAAGTCCCTCTCCACCTGGCTGCTCTCAGCCACTCTGACCCCAGCCTGTAGCTCTGCATGGGGTTGTTGTGACCAATGTGCAGAACCTGGCACTTGGATGTTTTCAATCTCATGCCCTTGGACTCTGCCCATCTGTCCAGCCTGGCAAGGTCTCTCTGCAGAGCTCTCCTACTCTCTAACAGATCAACACCTGCCCCCAGCTTGGTGTGATCTGCAAATTTACTGATGATGGACTCAATCCCCTCATCCAGATCATCAATAAAGATATTGAACAGGATGGTAACAGAGTCTCTGAAGTAGACACCATTGAGATATCAGACTGAGATTTCTAGATCAAGGATGCTACTGGCATAGGTGCTGAGCAATGATTTTAATTGAGAAGACTAAGTACTTTGAGAGTAGAAGGAAGTGTGGGCAGAGTCGATG